>NC_036243.1:24537610-24708547 GCF_002742605.1 Olea europaea var. sylvestris | reverse complement strand
ATGAATTTCTGATCCTTTTTTTAAAGACCATATCGTATGAATTTTGACTTTCTATTTTTATTTGGATGAACTTTTCTTTTTCACGTTTCTTGTGTTTTTCTACAGTAATTGGTAAACAAATTGAATGAATTTATTAGTTGTGACTGAACTTAAATTTATAATTTATTCAAGTTGCCTAAGTACCTAAACGGGATCAAGTCGAATGTAGTTCATTACAAGAACATATTTTTTTTTCTTTTTACAATGGAAAATTACAAAAAAATAAAGAACTTCAAGCGTAAAAACGCTTTAAAATTTTTCCATTGATAGGCCCGATTTACAGTCCACCTTTGTCGACGATCTTATACTCTCCATTATTGAATACATGAGTGACAAGAAATGGACCATCCCATTTAGGGCCAAGAAATTTGTACGACGAAATCTTATGTATTAAAATATAGAAATCATTGCAAATTGTATTTTTGATAAATACAAGTGATGTCAACCTTCTTGTAATTGCAAAATGCAAAAATCCTCTGATTAATGATCTGGATATTTGAAGACGAGGGGCCATGTGAATTAAATCCTGGTCTTCAAAAATTTGTTGAAAATTTGATTTGTTGAGGCTTGGCTTGTTAGGTACTTGAACTTTGGAGCTTGAACTTGAGCTTGCTCTGATTTGAAGAAGACTTTGATCTTCTTGAACTTGGCGTGAACCTATTTGATTTGAAGAAGATTTCAATCTTCTTGGAGTTCACCAGGCTCAGATTTGAGATGGATTATTCTCTTCCTTTGGCCTTGGAATTTCTTCAGCACTTCGTGGTTACGTTCTTCGCTTTCTTACTTGCTTGCTTTCACCTCTTGTGCCCCTTTTTTTTTTTGATACCCAGGTGTCTACCTTGCAGCGACTAATCATGGGGTTTACGATCCAGCCCCTCTTCACGCAGACCAGGTAGACCGTGGGTTGTGCTCCAAACTAGCCATGGTCTAAGTGCCCCCAACTGAACTGCCAAAGTGTCGAGCGAGTCAAACCCATGTATGTGCCTTACCTTCCAGGGAACTCCTACTTTCCAGGAGAAAGCCTGCCTTCCAAGAGCCCCATGAATCGAACCTGCGGCCTTTGAACTGCCCGCCTTGAAGAACTCCATCCTTTGCCAGTTGGGATGTGCCCCTTTTTCATCTTATGGACCATTGGTCCTACTTATAGGGGAAATTTCGTGACCAATTTTGGTAACCACTCAATTATTTATAATTAAGAGATATAATTGAGTAATTTATGATTTTATTTATTTGTTTATTTATTTTTTTGTTTATCTTAAAATGTGGTATGAGCTTTTGAATTTTATGGGCTTTAGTAGACTTTAATAAATTTAATTGGGCTAATTATTTAAATCGATCCAATTTATTTTATTTATTTTTTTATGTCTACAAATGCCCCCCTAAAGATTTATTTATTTATTATGCAATAAATAAATTAATAAATCTTGACTTTTGATTTTTTTGTTCGATTTTGATTGATTTCTCTTTTTTTTTATTCGACCTCGAACATCCCATTAGTAAATTAATACATGTGGAACATTTGAGTGAATTTGATAAAATTCTTATCCTCCGAATTCGAGAATAAGATTTTATTATTTTTTTTGGTTGAATTTTGGTTATTTATTTATTTATTTTATATAACCCATAAGAAATTTGATTTGAACAGACCTTTTGTGTTTTATGATAAATTGGGCTTGGATAAGGTCCGATACCCGTGTATTTATGTGGATGAATTATGAGATTTGGAAACAAGTCAGTTAAATCTTGCAAACAGATGTAGAGAATTTTTTTTTTCTTTCTCTCGTCTTCTCTATCTTTCCCTTTTTTTTTTTATTTTCCTTCGCCGCCAAATTGGTTCTGCCATGTTTTTGAAAGCAAACGTTACTATGGTTTCTGCAACATACAGAAACCAAGAAACCAAACTCTGACCCTTTTCTCTCTATATATTCTTTTTTCATTACTTAATTCCTTGCAAGTGGGTGACAATTGATGGGTGACAACTCTGCAAACCGAGAAACCAAACCCAATTGATATTCTTGCGTAGCGAGTCAGAGACCTTTGTTAACTTTGTCTTTTTCTTTTTATGTTATTATTATTATTATTTTACACGTTACGTTCGTTTTTTTTTCCTTGTCTTTTGACGTGACTTCTTCTTCATATTATTATTTTTTTTTCTTGTCTTTATTTCTTTCTCTTTTTTTTTTTTTTTAAACTCACTCTCACACGAACACCCCAACTTTCCCTCCCTCAAATCCACCTTCACATACAATAAATCACCAACACACTTATCATTATTCACATCATTGACATTGTTATCAAGAAATTTTGAAGCATACTCTCCAATTTCATCTCACAAAACTCTAAAGGTAAGAAATTTACTTTCTATGCAAAGTTTGAAGCTATTCAATGTTATGGTGGCCATACAATTTTGAGGAGTTGTGGCTCCAATATGTTCTAAAACTTTGCCTTCGTATTCTTCCAGATCGATTAATGCTGCAACCAAGGCTATTCGATCATCGAAGGGAAGGGCAAGAGACTCTGCTAGACTTGTATTGATAGGAATATTATTGAGTCGTGAAATAGTTTTCTTCTGTTTTGAAGTCTGACTTGATACGTTCTTCATTTCATCTTTTTCCTCCACATGGATTACGTTGGAGGTTAGACATTCTTTATCAAAGAAACCCTTAGGAAAATAATCACCCAAGGTCGGTAGTCTAGGAAGAACGCGTGGAGCTGCTCCCTCTCCGATTGATTTAGTAGATAATCTTGGTTGGCTTCAGGCCTCCTTCTTTGATTGTTCCTTAGTCTTGATTTCTTGTCACAGAAGTTAGAACTTGGGAGTCGTGGAGCCTTCCAATGATGTCTTTTCACTAGGGCCCATTCCTCCTGATCTTCTTCTAGTGTTTCTTCTTCATTGGGTTGAATTTTCTTACCCAATTTCTCTAGCTTTGTTCCTCCAAGAAGCGTAGAAGGCAATATTTTACCTGTTTTGTTTTATTTGACATTCTGTATTTCTCTTTCTTCTTTATAAAGGTAGACCAGCCGTCACCGATCTCGACTTTAGATTCTGAGTCGGAATCCCAAATATTCAAGTCACCTGTGATCGGGTGCGCTTGGTCCATCCATCCCTGGATAGATATAATTGATAGTGATTTCTCAGTCTACCTCAAATTTCACTGGGATGGCTCCTTGCGGGAGTTGAGGTCCAAATTCACAAAAAACAAGAGGAAAATAAAAAAAGAATTTCGTGTATTAAAATTGACGCCAATTATACTGTATGACGGAATTTCGTGTATTAAAATATAAAAATCGTTACAAATTGTATTTTTAAGAAATACAAGTGATGTCTACCTTCTTGTAATTGCAAAATGCAAAAATCCTCTGATTAACGATCTGGATATTTGAAGACGAGGGGCCACGTGGTTAGAATCCTGATCTTCAAAAATTTGTTGAAAATTTGATTTGTTAAGACGTTCATCCTCATTCTAGGTGGCACCGTTGTGACATTAAATGAAAGGTGAAATTAAATGACTTATTTAATTTAATCTTTCATTTAGCCTATCATGTAGCGCCACCTAGACTGGGGATGCATACCCACTGGGGCTACTTAGCATTATTCATTTGAAAGGAGTAATGCTATTTGGCCCCGGTGGGGTTCATCGCCGACCTAGGTGGCACTGTTGTTGAATTAAATGATAGGTGAAATTAAATGACTTATTTAATTTCACCTTTCATTTAGCCTATCATGTAACGCCACCTAAACTGGAGATATATCCCCATTGGGGCTACATAGCATTATTCATTTGAAAAGAGTAATGCTATTTGGCCACAGTGGGGTTCATCCCCAGTTTAGGTGGCACTGTTGTGGCATTAAATTATAGATGAAATAAAATGACTTATTTAATTTCACCTTTCATTTAGCCTATCATGTAGCGCCACCTAGACTGGGGATGCATCCCCACTAGGGCTACATTGCATTATTCATTTGAAAAGAGTAATGCTATTTGGCCCCGATGGGGTTCATCCCAGTCTAGGTGGCACTGTTGTGACATTAAATGATAGGTGAAATTAAATGATTTATTCAATTTCACCTTTCATTTGGCCTATCATGTAGCGCTACATAGACTGGGGGATGCATCCCCACCGGGGCTACATAGCATTATTCATTTGAAAAGAGTAATGCTATTTGGCCCTTGTGGGGTTCATCCCCAGTCTAGGTGGCACTGTTGTGGCATTTTATTATAGGTGAAATTAAATGACTTATTTAATTTCACATTTCATTTAGCCTTTCATGTAGCGCCACCTAGACCGGGGATGCATCCCCACTGGGGCTACATAGCATTATTCATTTGAAAAGTGTAATGCTATTTGGCCCCAGTGGGGTTCATCCCCTCTCTAGTGGCACTGTTGTGACATTAAATGATAGGTGAAATTCAATGACTTATTTAATTTCACATTTCATTTAGCCTTTCATGTAACGCTACCTAGACCGGGGATGCATCCCCACTGGGGCTACATAGCATTATTTATTTGAGAAGAGTAATGCTATTTGGCCCCAGTGGGGTACATCCCAAGTCTAGGTGGCACTGTTGTCACATTAAATGATAGGTAAAATTAAATGACTTATTTACTTTCACATTTCACTTAGCATATCATGTAGCACCACCTAGACTGGGGGATGCATCCCCACTGGGGCTAGATAGCATTATTCATTTGAAAAGAGTAATGCTAATTGGCCCCGGTGGGGTTTATCCCCAGTCTAGGTGGCACTGTTGTGGCATTAAATGACAGGTGAAATTAAATGATTTATTTAATTTCACCTTTCATTTAGCCTATCATGTAGCGCTATCTAAATTGGGGATGCATCCCCACTAGGGCTACATAGCATTATTCATTTGAAAAGAGTAATGCTATTTGGCCCCGATGGGGTTCATCCCCAGTCTAGGTGGCGCTGTTGTGGCATTAAATGACAGGTGAAATTAAATGACTTATTCAATTTCACATTTCATTTAGCCTATTATGTAGCGCCACCACTAGGGCTACATAGCATTATTCATTTGAAAAGAGTAATGCTATTTGGCCCCGGTGGGGTTCATCCCTAGTCTAGGTGGCACTGTTGTGGCATTAAATGATAGGTGAAATTAAATGAACTATTTAATTTCACCTTTTATTTAGCCTATCACGTAGCGCCACCTAGACTGGCAATGCATCCCCACTGTGGCTACATAGCATTATTCATTTGAAAAGACTAATGCTATTTGGCCTCGGTGGGATTCATCTCCAGTCTAGGTGGCACTGTTGTGACATTAAATGATAGGTGAAATTAAATGACTTATTTAATTTCACCTTTCATTTAGCCTATCATATAGTGCCATCTAGATTGGTGTTGCTTTCCCACTGGGGCTACATAGCATTATTTCGTTTGAAAAGAGTAATGCTATTTGGCCCCGGTGGGGTTCATCCCCAGTCTAGGTAACACTGTTGTGGTATTAAATAATAGGTAAAATTAATGACTTATTTAATTTCACCTTTCATTTAGCCTATCGTGTAGCACCACCTTGACTGGGGATGCATCCCCACCAGGGCTACATAGCATTATTCATTTGAAAGGAGTAATGCTATTTGGCCCCGGTGGGGTTTATCCCCAGTCTAGGTGGCACTGTTGTGGCATTAAATGATAGGTGAAATTAAATGACTTATTTAATTTCACATTTCATTTAGCCTTTCATGTAGCGCCACCTAGACCGGGGATGCATCCCCACTGGGGCTACATAGCATTATTCATTTGAAAAGTGTAATGCTATTTGGCCCCAGTGGGGTTCATCCCCTATCTAGGTGGCACTGTTGTGACATTAAATGATAGGTGAAATTCAATGACTTATTTAATTTCACCTTTCATTTAACCTATCATGTAACGCTACCTAGACTGGGGATGCATCTCCACAGGGTTAATAGCATTATTTATTTGAGAAGAGTAATGCTATTTGCCCTAGTGGGGTACATCCCAAGTCTAGGTGGCACTGTTGTGACATTAAATGATAGGTGAAATTAAATGACTTATTTACTTTCACCTTTCCTTTAGCATATCATGTAGCGCCACCTAGACTAGGGGATGCATCCCCACTGGGGCTAGATAGCATTATTTATTTGAAAAGAGTAATGCTATTTGGCCCCGATGGGGTTTTCCCCCAATCTAGGTGGCACTGTTGTGGCATTAAATGATAGGTGAAATTAAATGACTTATTTAATTTCACATTTTATTTATCCTATCATGTAGCGCCATCTAGATTGGGGATGCATCCCCGCTGGGGCTACATAGCATTATTCATTCGAAAAGAGTAATGCTATTTGGCCCCGATGGGGTTCATCCCCAGTCTAGGTGGCACTGTTGTGGCATTAAACGATAGGTGAAATTAAATGACTTATTTAATCTCACCTTTCATTTAGCCTATTATGTACGGCCACCACCGGGGCAACATAGCATTATTCATTTGAAAAGAGTAATGCTATTTGGCCCCGGTGGGGTTCATCCCCAGTCTAGGTGACATTGTTGTGGCATTAAATGATAGGTGAAATTAAATGAACTATTTAATTTCACCTTTTATTTAGCCTATCACGTAGCGCCACCTAGACTGGCAATGCATCCCAACTGTGGCTACATAACATTATTCATTTGAAAAGACTAATGCTATTTGGCCCCGGTGGGATTCATCTCCAGTCTAGGTGGCACTGCTGTGACAATAAATGATAGGTAAAATTAAATGACTTATTTAATTTTACCTTTCATTTAACCTATCATATAGTGCCATCTAGACTGGGGTTACATTCCCACTGGGGCTACATAGCAATATTTCGTTTGAAAAGAGTAATGCTATTTGGCACCGGTGGGGTTCATCCCCAGTCTAGGTGACACTGTTGTGGTATTAAATAATAGGTAAAATTAATGACTTATTTAATTTCACTTTTCATTTAACATATCGTGCAGCACCATCTAGACTGGTGATGCATCCCCACCGTGGCTACATAGCATTATTCATTTGAAAAGAGTAATGCTATTTGGCCCCAGTGGGGTTCATCCCCAGTCTAGGTGGCACTGTTTTGGCATTAAATGAAAGGTGAAATTAAATGACTTATTTAATTTCACATTTCATTTAGCCTTTCATGTAGCGCCACCTAGACCGGGGATGCATCCCCACTGGGGCTACATAGCATTATTCATTTGAAAAGTGTAATGCTATTTGGCCCCAGTGGGGTTCATCCCCTGTCTAGGTGGCACTGTTGTGACATTAAATGATAGGTGAAATTCAATGACTTATTTAATTTCCCCTTTCATTTAACCTATCATGTAACGCTACCTAGACTGGGGATGCATCTCCACAGGGTTAATAGCATTATTTATTTGAGAAGAGTAATGCTATTTGCCCTAGTGGGGTACATCCCAAGTCTAGGTGGCACTGTTGTGACATTAAATGATAGGTGAAATTAAATGACTTATTTACTTTCACCTTTCCTTTAGCATATCATGTAGCGCCACCTAGACTGGGGAATGCGTCCCCACTGGGGCTAGATAGCATTATTCATTTGAAAGGAGTAATGCTATTTGGCCCCGGTGGGGTTTATCCCCAGTCTAGGTGGCACTGTTGTGGCATTAAATGATAGGTGAAATTAAATGACTTATTTTATTTCACATTTCATTTAGCCTATCACGTAGCGCCATCTAGATTGGGGATGCATCCCCACTGGGGCTACATAGCATTATTCATTTGAAAAGAGTAATGCTATTTGGCCCCGATGGGGTTCATCTCCAGTCTAGGTGGCACTGTTGTGGCATTAAATGATATGTGAAATTAAATGACTTATTTAATTTCACCTTTCATTTAGCCTATTACGTAGCGCCACCACTGGGGCTATATAGCATTATTCATTTGAAAAGAGTAATGCTATTTGGCCCCAGTGGGGTTCATCCCCAGTCTAGGTGACATTGTTGTGGCATTAAATGATAGGTGAAATTAAATGAACTATTTAATTTCACCTTTTGTTTAGCCTATCACGTATCGCCACCTAGACTAGCAATGCATCCCCACTGTGCC
This sequence comes from Olea europaea var. sylvestris, assembly GCF_002742605.1. Classification (NCBI taxonomy): domain Eukaryota; kingdom Viridiplantae; phylum Streptophyta; class Magnoliopsida; order Lamiales; family Oleaceae; genus Olea; species Olea europaea. Next base: position 24,700,439 of record NC_036243.1, on the reverse strand, counting down.
TACATAGCATTATTCATTTGAAAAGACTAATGCTATTTGGCCTCGGTGGGATTCATCTCCAGTCTAGGTGGCACTGTTGTGACATTAAATGATAGGTGAAATTAAATGACTTATTTAATTTCACCTTTCATTTAGCCTATCATATAGTGCAATCTAGACTGGGGTTGCATTCCCACTGGGGCTACATAGTATTATTTCGTTTGAAAAGAGTAATGCTATTTGGCCCCGGTGGGGTTCATCCCTAGTCTAGGTGACACTGTTGTGGTATTAAATAATAGGTAAAATTAACGACTTATTTAAATTTAGCCTATCGTGTAGCACCACCTAGACTGGGGATGCATCCCCGCTGAGGCTACATAGCATTATTCATTTGAAAAGAGTAATGCTATTTGGCCCCAGTGGGGTTCATCCCCTGTCTAGGTGGCACTGTTGTGGCATTAAATGATAGGTGAAATTAAATGACTTATTTAATTTCACCTCTCATTTAACCTATCATGTAGCACCATCTAGACAAAGGATGCCTCTCCACTGGGGCTAATAGCATTATTTATTTGAGAAAAGTAATGCTATTTGGCCCTAGTGGGGTACATCCCCAGTTTAGGTGGCACTGTTGTGGCATTAAATAATAGGTGAAATTAAATGACTTATTTAATTTCACCTTTCATTTAGCATATCATGTAGCGCCATCTAGACCAGGGGATGCATCCCCACTGGGGCTACATAGCATTATTCATTTGAAAAAAGTAATGCTATTTGGCCCCGATGGGGTTCATCCCCAGTCTAGGTGGCACTGTTGTGGCATTAAATGATAAGTGAAATTAAATGACTTATTTAATTTCACCTTTCATTTAGCCTATCAATAGTTAGATATGGAGCCAATGAAAATATTTGAAAACTACTTTTTCTACCTATTCAATATCAACCACGCATTCATACAATAAAATATTTTGCATTTAAATCTAAAAATTTTCCTTACTTTATAACCACATATTCTCTTAAAAATTACTCTTCAAAATATTATTTTTCTCAAATATTGATTGTAAAATAGGGGCTTAATGATCATAGCAAAAAATTGCCATTTGTCAAATTTTCGCCTTAAAATATCTTATAATGGCTTCATTTGTTTCTACCACATCCCCTTTTTTTAATGAGTGTTTAGCTTGACTAACTCAACTCAAATCAACGATCAAGTTGTATTGAACTAGCCCATCCCACCAATAGACTTGGTCGAGCAAAGGTAGGAGGGGCCTAGGATCATCTTCATTTTATAGGCTTGGACCACCGACCAATCGATTTGCTCACAATCTTCTCTTTACGGCTCGGTTTAAAAACTAACATGAAAGAGGAAAACAATCTATCCTACAGAAATTAATAACTGATGAACAGTATTGATTAATCACTATTAATTAACTCCGTTTCTTGAACTTAGTAAAGATTACTTGCATTAAGTACACAAGGAATGAAGAAAACATTTATGATGGAATTTAATAACTTGATTCGGAACTGTCATTTACAAAGGGCTTATTTAACAAAAAATCATGGCTTGAAATGTGAACATTAATTTGAAAATTATGAAGTCAAAATGCACCAAACTTGGAACTTCTTAAAGCAGATTTTCTTGACCTCATTATTCCAATGTGGCTAACAAATCTTTCTTGAACATTAGGTTGGCATTAGGTCATATATAGAGTCAGCAAGAGACCACAAAATCCCATAAAAAGGACTCACTGTCTGTCTCACACCTCAACACAAAAGCAAAGAAAAATCAGTTTAGTATCATTCTCATTATGGGATCCTCAAATTCACTCATTGTTACATTATTCTTGATTCTAGTATCAAATTTATGGGCAGCTACTTCACAATCAATTCAAGAAAAATTCTATACGTGCATTTCTCTCAATTCCGAACTTTCTATTCCGTTTCCAACAGCTTTTTATGCCCCTGGCAATGCTTCTTATAATCCCATCCTGGAATCTTCTGCGATGAATTTAAGGTATTTGATGCCTTCTGTGCCGAAACCTCAGCTGATCTTCACCCCATTAACTGAAAATCATGTTCAGGCCACTGTTCAATGCGCAAAAAAGGTCGGGATTCAGCTTAGATTCCGAAGTGGAGGCCATGATTATGAGGGCCTCTCGTACGTGTCACAAATGGAACAACCTTTTCTCCTTGTAGACCTATCGAGACTCCGGAATGTCCATGTAGATATACAGGACAACAGCGCGTGGGTGCAAGCTGGTGCTACTGTTGGTGAGTTTTATTACAGAATTTCACAGAAAAGTAAAATTCATGGATTCCCTGCAGGACTTTGCACCAGCTTAGGAATTGGAGGGCACATAACAGGAGGAGCATATGGTTCCATGATGAGGAAATATGGCCTCGGAGCTGACAATGTTGTCGATGCACGAATAGTTGATGCAAGCGGCAGAATTCTTGATAGGAAATCAATGGGAGAAGATCTTTTCTGGGCTATTAGAGGTGGTGGTGGAGCTAGTTTTGGAATCATACTCGCTTGGAAAGTCCGATTAGTCCCTGTTCCAGAAACTGTCACTGTTTTCACTGTTCCAAAAACCTTGGAACAAGGTGCTACAAAGATTCTCTACAGATGGCAACAAGTAGTTGATAAACTTGATGAGGATCTGTTCATCAGAGTCATCATTACAAAAGCAAATGGTGCTCAAAAGGGCGAGCAGACAGTACAAAATTTGTACCAAGGATTATTTCTCGGTAGAGCCGATAGATTGCTTGGAATAATGGACGAAAGTTTCCCCGAGTTGGGATTGGCACAAAAGGACTGCACTGAAATGAGCTGGATCCAATCAGTGATGTCTATTGGTAGTTACCCACCGAATACACCACCTGAGGTTTTGCTTCAAGGGAAGGCCTTATTCAAGAACTACTTCAAAGCCAAATCAGACTTCATAAAAGAACCAATCCCAGAGACCGGAATTGAAGGACTATGGAAAAGTTTTCTTGAAGAAGAATCACCATTGATGATATGGACTCCTTATGGTGGCATGATGAGTAACATTGCAGAATCTGAAATTCCATTCCCTCACAGAGAAGGTGTCATATTTATGATACAATATGTTACCAATTGGAACGACAATAAACCAGAATCCATGACGAGGCACATGGAATGGATAAGGAAACTGTACACTTACATGACTCCATATGCTTCCATGTCACCAAGAGAAGCCTATGTTAATTACAGGGATCTCGATCTGGGTATGAACAAAAACGGGACATGTTTTACGGACGCAAGTTTGTGGGGCACCGGATATTTCAAGGACAATTTCAACAGATTAGTAAATATAAAGACTAAAGTTGATCCTGATAATTTCTTCAGACATGAACAGAGCATCCCAACTCTTCGTTGTTGACAAATTCGAAAGAGGGAAGAGATTGATTCACTGAAAACACTTGCTACCTACGTAAGAAGTGATAAGAGAATAAAATTCTTATGTTTTCAAAAGTCCAATAAGTTTTCCATTGTAATTCTCAATATTATAAGCATTCGGTATTTCATCATCTTCCAGCGTCTTTTAATCAAGATAGACGTGTAGCATCAGTGTCTAACATGTATTTCTCTTCCTCTTATTTATAAAAATAATGTACTCGTGTTTGCTTTTCATCCTTCCATTTTCTTTGACAAATTTGAAGTTTTTGTCACCAACCTTGACAGAGCCGGCCCTGAGGAATTGGAGGCCCTAAGCGACAAATTATTTTGAGGCCCTTTTCATTTTTTTTTTCACGTGTAACAATATTAAATTAAATAAAAAATTATATCTATATTTAAATGAAAACTTTGTACAATCTAAAAGATAGAATTACAAAATAAAATATCACTTACAATCCAAAAGATTAGGCCCAATGGCAGCAAGGATCATTTCTTCTTCTATATCATTGCTGTAGTTAGGTACATTAACAATAGTAGGAGCACTTGGTCCACGACGTGTTGAACTATTTCATTCCCTACGCCCAGAAGCACGCACAAGTGGTGCATTTGGGACATAATCTCCATTTCTCTAGTCAGTGGCGGACGCTCGTGTGGAAACATATATACCTAGTTTGGTGCCGAATACAACATGAGAGATTCCAGGAGCAAAACAAATTAGACTTAAGTACAAAAGAATTATTGGAATTATACAGCCTTCAAACTGTATGCATCTTCTTCAATAGGCAATATTGGACGAGGAGAATCATAACACAGACAACTTTAAATTAACAAATGTGAACTTAGACAACGCAAGAAAATGAAAAAAGAAATCGAACAATTCAACTTCCATTATTGTATGAACATACATAAGAGTAGCCCGCTAAACAAAATTCATCTACTCTTTATAATATAAATAATTATATAATGTGTAGATGAAACTATAATGAGTGTTACACTAAATGAATCTAAGGCACCTCTTAAGAAAACTCATCATAAACGTTGAGTAAATGAAAGGCAGCTGGATACCGACCTAAGTTCAAAAACACACTATAACTTCATGAATTTTAACGCATGAAGATCACAAAAAAAATTTGTTCAAGTGGTTTCTACTTTTTATTAGTAGACCGAAAACCAACTTGCTATTGTCAACTAGTACCACTTATGACCACAAAGTTGATTAAAGAATCCAAGAAATGAATGTAAGCCACCTCTTAAGAAAAAAACTCATCATAGATGTTGTGTAAGTGAAAAGCAGCTACAATTTTCCTATCTATAGAGAACAAATGAATAATCAAACACTATTAGTGGGACCAAAATTAAGGGGAAAGCAAGAAACCTTAATTTAATGAGTAAATAGAAAAGCTAATAATGGCCAGCTTTATTCACAACCACCACTAGATTACTAACCTTAATCACATGAAGATTCAAGTCTTTAAGCTAAATTACAAAGCAAAACCGTGTGATCATATCCATTAATCAAATTAAAAGCCTGTGGTCCTTCCCTACCATTAGGGCTTTGTCTAAATGTCATTGTTTGTCAACCATATGTGTGTGTATGGGAAATTGCAATATTGGTCTACAACCTTTAAAAAGGAACAACTTGACATGTAAACACTTAACACTCATTATGATTATAGTTTCATCTCCAATAACGAAAATGAAAGCCAGTGGCCATGGCAAAAAGCATATATGTATACTAAGAGAAATGATATAATAATTTATGTATACACATTTATAACAAAAAGATACAAAAAGCATAAATATAATATAATACACATTTATGTATACTAAGGGCCTACTTGGGAGTTTCGCCGTAGCGGTAATTGGCATTTTTTAAAGTAGCGGTAATGGGCGGAGCAGTTTTAGTAACGGTTCTTAAAACCCCCCAACCCACGATTGGGAGTTTAGTATCCATCGGTTCTGAAAGTTTTTTAAAAGGATAAGATTACGTATTTGTCCTTAGTAAAGTTTTCTTTTATATTAATTTGTTTTACTCATAAGTGACATTTTACTTATAAATATTTTTTCATAAAAGTTAAAATCTAATTTTAAAAATTAAATAAAAATTTAAATATTCACTTAAAATTTTAAGTTAATATTTTTACTTATAAGTAATTTTTTTAATTATATAAGTTAATTTTTTTCTTTTAAATAACTTTATGCAATTTTTTTTTTGTTTATAAGTAATTTTTTACATTTTATAAATATTTTTTGTTTTATTAGTAGTATTTTTAGTTTTTAGTAATTTTTTTACATAAAAATGATTTTTTTACTTATAATTAAATTTTGATTAAATATAATTTTTTTATCTTATAAGTAATATTTTAATTACAATATAATTTTTTTATTTAAAATATAATTTTTTTAAATTATAAATATTTTTTAGTTAATATATTTTAATTTACACATTAGTTTCAAACAAAATCTATTTGTTGGAAATGATTATTTTATGAAGGGTAAAATTAGAGTAAAAAAAGAGAAACGGCCAAAACTCTCCAAATTGGGGGTCGGAAGAACCGCCCAAATTTACACTACCGCAAGTGGGCGTTTCTTAAACCGCCCAAAACCGGTGCCCAAAAAAAACTGCCAATCGCCAGTTTTCCCAACACTCCATTACCGGTACTCCCAAAACCGCCCATTACCGGTGAAAATAGAACTCCCAAGCAGACCCTAAGAGAAATGAAAGGGCGATATACCCAGTAGCCATGTCAAAAACAGATAAACTTCTTTTGCTCTGCTTGCATTGTTGTAATTTGTAAATTCAAGAGCATTGGGGAGCTAAGTCTCATGCTTCCAAAGAAGTGAAGATCTCAAAAATTGAAGAAGAAGTAAGACGTTAGAGCTCCATTCCAATAATCCAATTCTTCGAACAGTAAAACTGTTTCGAAGTCGTCCAGCAAAACAGCAAGGTGGCAGCAGCCTGCTCTCTGAACCGTTGAAATTGTTGAGTGAAGAAGCATTAGCAGCGGCCGCCGATGAAATTTTCATTACTGATTCCGCCATTCTTTACCTACAAAATTACATGCCGAAGGGAAGGGAAGAAGTGTTATGATTTTCCAACTGGTTTCTTCTGGCTCTCAATAAAATTTCTGCAAAGTGTAAGTTGGAATTCTAAATTGAAGATTGAAGAAGAAGACTTACCCTTCGGTCGATCCCTTCAATTTTCTCCCTACAGTCGTCCCTCTCCTTCCTTAACCCTTACTTGGTGCCCAGTTGCAGGACTACTGGTATGAATTTTGAGGCCCTGGGCCCAAGCCACATTTTTGAGGCCCTAGGCCTTTGCCTAGGTGGCTTGGTCCCGGGCCGGCCCTGAACCTTGAACCATTTGCACTTTTATCCCTACTTTATTTCTCGACTGTGCTATTCCTAATCTTTCAATTTTTGGATTCTCTAATCAGAACGATGGGTCTCATTCAAAATATCCATCAAGGTGGAGTAAAAAAGACTATTTTGCTTTTCTTGTTATCTTAATCGAAGTAATGACTTGCAAAAATAAAAGTTTATGAATAAAGGTACAAGATATTACTAGATTTTCCATCTTCATTGTTGAGTTTTGATATCCAATAAATTTCGGGCGATGATGTAAAATGTCGGAATATATTTTCACTAGTCTCGATCAATGGTGAATTGATTACCAACAACAAAATCTAAATGCTCAACTCGGAAACGACGTGGACAATTGGAAATAGCTTAAGAATTAATGCTGCTCACGGCCCATATATTTACCTTGTACAGCTCTTGAATAAAGGCACATTTAAACCTTATTTGGCTCAAACTGGTAAAATAATGTTAGACTATATATAGCCTCCTTCCATTGCATTGGAACCGTGTGTGATTTGTAAATAATTGGAGAAGATGTGGCTGCCTTTGTGTCTTTGGCTTCCTCTTTGTGCCTTCTTTCATTGCTTTTGACACAACCCGTCCCGAATCACCATATGGACCCGAAACGTGACGTGCGCCGATGGTAGATGCTAACTAGATGCAACATTCACCACCAGGGTTGACTATGAGTTACTATAAAACTGTGCCAAATTAAAATCAAACGCTATGTAAAATATGATGAGATAGACCCAAATTATTTACTTTATGCCTAATCAATATGAGTTTATAACATTCAACATGTTGTGTGGCTCTCATTCCGAAATCATTTCTAGCTAAAAAGAATCAATTGCTACCTGTAAAAAAATTACAAGAAAATATACGAGTTGATAGCTCAGTGAATGGAGAAATTCGAAAATAATAATACCTTTTCATTTAAACATTTTTCCCATACATAGACATCAAGCTTATATCATTTAGTAATTCACACGATAGTCTCATAAAATTTATAGCGAAAAAATGAGACATTCTCACAACTCTATAAATATCATCTCATATCCACGATATAGTCATCACCTGATATATATACCATCATCTCATCACATCACATGATCTACCAAAAATGTACCCTTTGACTAAAATCTATAATCTGCCCTTTGGGCTAAGAACTTTTGTCATGGGCCTTTGGTCCTCTCCATGAACGAAAGCCAGTCTCAAGACCTCTAGTTATCAATTTCAGAATATGGCCAAGGCCCCTCTGCGAACTATATGCACACGATCAAGACTAATATCAGGTCAAGACCCCTCCGTGTAGAATAGAACACGGCCAAGGCCCCTCTATGAACTGGAAGAAGTACATAATCATGGGTACTTTTCTAGCCGATCTCAATATTACATGTCTCACATTCCAAGTCACAAATATTTTCACATCTAATCTTTGAGTTCCACAAATATCATAGTGAAACAATATTTCCAAATTAATCATGTAATCGAACGTATAAATGCACATAATGTATTGATATAAAGACTATATCAATACTTGAAAATATTTAAGATTTTTCCACTCACAGAACTATGTTTGCAAGATCAACTCGATTGGTAAACTGTCTTAATGTCAGTGTCGTCGCTTGAAATATGATATAATTTTTAAATCAACAATTAATTATTTTAAGTAATTTCAATAATTAAATAGGCGATGCCCAAAGTTAATCATTTCACGTTTAAGCAATTTTCACAGTTTCTTTAATCACTAAAACTAGTTTTTCTTTCACTTTACTCAATTTCATAGTTTATTATACTTAACCCCTTCAATAAATATGATTTAGTCTAACAATTTAACAACTATAAAATTAAACATAACTTGATAATAAGTAACTTTTTACTTACCTTTCAAAATTGAGGAATTCAAGCCTAACATTGTAGATCACTTATTTTCTAACAACATAGGCGAACTTTCCTATTTTTATTTTCTTCCTCTCCTTTCCTTTCCTTCTCTCTCTCTCTCGATTCTTCTCGGCTTCTCTCCAAGGAAATGAAAGAAAAGAGGTTTTGCAATAGTTGGATTTATATATGTGTGTGTGAAAATGGATTAATATGTATGTGAATTGGATTGAGATACAATTCACTGCCTTTGACCCTCCTTTTTTTTCCCACCGTTTTTCTTTTTTGCTGTTTTCTGCCCCCTTTGTCCCCAAGTAGTGTCTATATATCAAATGGAAGAAACAAATTTATTACATGACACTTCTACTCAATTAATACCTATCTTTCCAATCAAGTCCTCCAACGTTAATATCCTATAGCATTAAATCCTTAACTTCCCCAAATAGAAAAATAAATCCCCAACTTAAAATTTTACCCATCTTAAACCCTCAAAAGATTTTTCATTATAAAATAAACCACAATTAAATGATTTATTTCATTTAAGTCCCCATTTGTCTTTGACTAGTGGAACCTTTGACTTTGAATAAAAAATCTTGCCTTTGATTTTGAATGAATGGGTTATAACAATCTTATCCCCTTTAAAGAATTTCTTCCTCGAAATTCAATCAACCAGGATTCTAATACATGAAGATATAGCGCATATAGCATAATTGATCCTCATATGCCCATGATATCTCTGTTATTGAATGCTTTCTCAAACCTCAACTAGTGCACTAGTTTAACTACACAGAACTCATTCTTTCTTGCTCTTGGATTTTCTTTCACTTTCCCTTGGTCGATTTCTCTTCAATTGTACTAAAATGAGCTCTCTTTAACTGCACTAATTATCATAAAGCATAAAGGTATCTACTTAATACGTCTTAGAAATAGACAATGCATTCATAAATACCAAATAGACCAATAGTAAATTTAAACAATTGGGTTCAAGATTTAAGTAACATCTCAATTAGCAAAATATGATATTGTTAGCTTTTCATTTTATCACCTAACAATAATATAAACACAGCTTCAAGTTCAACTCTTTTGAATACAAATATACATTAACCTCATGTTGCCAATAAGCATTGATCACCCCACCATGTGATAATGCCACAATTCCTAAATGGCAATCCCAATATAGCCAACTATATATCATGTTTTAATCATATCTCATTAACAATCTACAACATAATCCATAATTTATCATTCCACTTAGAGAACATTTTCTAAACCAAAAACATAAATCATTGTCGTGAATCAATCACTCATCATCTTTAAATATTTCCTCAGTCTTTCTTAATAGTAGAAATTTTGAGATTTCATACCCATACAAATTTTGTTCTTTCTTTCTATGAAGAGATAAGAATAACTTTTAATCCATAAAATCTATACCATTCTTTCATAAATAGGTCGTTGATCTATTGCCAATGCATAAGCCTTCTTGTATAGCACATAAAAGACCTTTAATTGAGACAATGTAATCTAAAGCTACTATTCCACAATGAGTAATATCTACATTTGACGATCGTCTTAGGGTTTGAACTATTCAACCTATCATCCATATAATACATAGCAAATAGACCTTGATAAGAATAAATTACGTTATTCGTGAAATCCAAAATATACAATAAAAAAATAACCCAAACTTTACATCACTAGAAATTCATCAAATTCACCTTTATTTCAAAATTTAACTCGAGCCTTCCAAATTGTAAGTATTATAACATAATAATCAACATATAGCCTTGACAAAATTAATTAACTCAATAACCCAAATATATCATCACACTATTTTGTTATAGGACAACCATAACATTCATTTACTTGTTATTTACCATATCCTGTTATGATCGTGTAACCTTGTCATCTATCGTCATATCGTAGGACCTAAAACATTTAATCATATTGTTTTCCCTTAACATCACAAAATAATAACCATATTTATCACACGAATCTTTTCACAAATCAACATATAACCAGGATTTCATATGTTAGTTTTCCAGTCTCAAAAAATTCCAACTCTACCATTCCCTACTCCCTTTTTTTTTTCATATCCCTTGTAATCAACATCTTATAAATAATCAAAGTAATTGGAATCACCCAAGATAATTAAAATTCCTCACTGATTGTTAGCATATCATTCCTTTTTATTTGTCGTGCAAACTATATCAAGTAATTAAACATATAAATTGACAAATAAGTGGTTGTACCATCTATCACTTTAAATGTTGATACATAAACAACCTATAAAATCATTAAAATATGTTCAACTCTTAATATGTTGCATATACCATAATTCCAACCCAACAACTAATAACATTTCCAACCATTGGATCATTGCTACTATCAAATTTACATACTAGTTTTTTCTGGATCTGTTAAAAATATATTTTTTTATCATTTTTGGTTCCATACATTCGAGGTTGAGAGCCTGTGATTTCCACTACCACGACATGTAACCGTACGCACTGAATATACATGGTATGTCAATGCATGAGCTAAAAAGACTTTTTAAACTTTATAAACCATGCTCTGATACCACTTTGACTCGACCCGTTTCGAATCACTCTATGGACTCGAAACGTGACGTGCACGAATAGAAGATGCTAACTAGATGCCAAATTCACCATTAGTGCTGACTATGAGTTACTATAAAAATGCGCCAAAATCAAATGCTATGTAAAGTATGATGAGATGGACCCAAATTATTTACTTTATGCCTCATCAATATGAGTTTATAACACTCAACATGTTGTGTGGCTCTCATTTCAAAATCATTAGGCTCTTCCAGCTAAAAAGAATCAATCGCTACCTGTAAGAAAATTACGGAAAAATATATGAGTTGATAGCTATGGTAAATTATTATTTACGGACTGCAGATTGGTTTGCTATGGTAAATTAGCTTATCCCGTTTAAATTTCTCCTTTAGCGAATCATCATGTGGTGTGGCACTAGAATTGGGGTTACTGCAGAGGATAATCGTTACTTGTACTAGAAATTAGAATTATTTACTCTATTTGAAGTGTTGGATTTAATTACAAGTTGATAAATGCCTTTCTGTTTAATTGCTATTAAGTCACTGTGTGAGACTGTATTGAGCGAGAAACTAATTTTTGGTTGATATACCTTCGTGTTGCATTGATTATTCTGTTAGAACACCTGAACTTGACCCATTTAAACATTCCCTTAACCTTAGATTGTGAATCCCACAAAATCTTGGAAATCTAGAATGTTGTATATTGCAACATTAGGATTATTTTGTGTGAACTATTTGTGCAGTTTGGTTGTTTTATTTTTGAAAACATCTTCATATTTCAAAGTTGAAATTTTTAATGGAAAAAGGGATTTTTCAATATGGCAACAAAAGATGAAGACGATTTTGGTTCAACCAAAAGTATCAAATTCGTAGATGATAATTTTTTTGCTGATTTGACAAAAGCACAAAAGGAAGAATATGATAGACCTACTTACACTTCAATTATTTTACACTATCTAATACTATTTTACACTACTTACACTTGTCCACGTCTTTCATATTATGGTTTTCATGTATAGTTTAAGCATAAATATTACCATGAAAGCCTACCACTTAAGCATAGAAAATATCTTACAATAAAACTTGAAAAAATCTTGGTTGAAAAATGAATTGAGAATGCTAGGCTGGTCCTCTTCTTCCCTCACGTTTTCTGCCCTTTTTAAACAAGTGATAAGCTGTTTTTTATGCAAAGGAAATAATGGGCTGCAACATTTCTATTTATAGGTGAGAAAAATGATTAATTATGGGTGACACTTCAAGAAATTCAACACGCGTGGGCTGCATGGTTTCATTTTCTTAAATCCAAAATACCTCATGCATTAGTTAGCCACCTCATGCTTAAATTAAAACACCTCATGCATATATGTTTCATCAAATTCTCAGCCAAGTGGAGAAACAATGTTTAACTTTAATAATTAGGTGTAAAATGGACATTTATCCCAAACCCCTAATTAACAAATTATTTGGAAAACTTTTAATAAATCAACCAATGCAAAATTTGGCAACCATAAATAATTTTTGGCCATACTAAATTTTGAAAAGTTAAATTGCTATCCTAAAAATTAAATGAGCACAAAATTCGGAGTATTACATTTTTTCTACCCCTAAAACACAACACGAACTCCTTTACTAACCTTTAGGACTTCATATTCACTAGTATACTTGTACTCTTTTGAATCTAGAATACCTAAGACATAATATTTCTCTTCAAATTTAGAACATGCCTCACTTCATCGAGTGCCATAACTATTCCATCAAATATCTTATTTCTAACCCTTTCAATACTAGTCATCTTATTGGGTTCGTTGTTATCCATTACCACAACACCTTTTGAAACTTTCTCATATGTTAAAAAATAAATTTTGATTGGGATATATATGAAAAAGTGTAAGTTGTATCAAGAATCCAATCATTGTCGAGTTTGAAGTCGCGTAGAAATAACTTAAAGTTTTTCATCACTGTAGTAATTTTCTACAATATTGATTTCATCTAAAGCTTCTAGTTGTTTTCCTTCTGATTTACAAATGATTTTCCTCTATTCTGTAACTTAGAACAATCCTCTTTATTTGTCCCTTCTTCTTGTAATAGTTACAAATTTTATTAACGAAGGCTTCGAATTGCCTCTCTCATAACCATTATGAACAACAAGGCCTTCTCCATGTGCCTTCGATCCCACAAGTTGCTTCGTCTTCTCATTTGAAAATAAATTATTATATATTTATTCAATGGTGAGAGCATCACAACTATATAATATCTTGTCTCTAAATGAGACACGTAAAGTGAGCAACGAACATAACAAAATTAACCTCAAATTTTCTTCATCATATTTAAAATCTAAGGTTTCTAAATTAGCAATAATTTCTTTAAAAATAGCTAGGTTGTTAGGTCCAAATTATATATTTGACAATTTCCTTATTAAAAAAAATCCTCTTTTATTTGAATTGTCTTAGTAGTTAATTGCGTTGTGATCAAAGTCAAAATAAGAGTAATGAAATCATAATTTAAGCTAAAATAATTAAAGGTTGGTAGTATAGTCCTCAAAGATATCCAAGAAGATCGCATATAATCAATGGAATGCAAAGTATTGCACAAGTTTTGGTTCAAATTCTCAACCACGGGTTGTGATGTATTTTTCACATAGAAAACAGTTGACTTTGAAAAATGCTATATCTAGAATACTTCTAGCCATTTTCGTTAGCTTTCCAACACACCTTAAATTTCCAAGATTAGACATCTGGAAAGAATGTTATGACTAAACTGCTGATCTCTGCTTAGTTGTCGTTCGCCTGGCACTCAAGGGGCATGGTTATTAGAGGAATGATAAAATTAGATTTTCAAGCTGATTTTGTGTTTCTTTTCATTCCAAACACTACCCATTATAAATATATACCCTTGGGGACATCAAAATGGCAGTTGAACAATATTTTGATTTTAGAGATCATTCTTTGAAGATTCAAACATCCTTTTTGATCCTTTGATACAACCAAGATATTATTTGTTCATTATTCAGCCTATGTATTGATCCTTCATTAGTAGAGCCTTGTTGTAATTATAGAGTTTGTTTTTTGAAAGCCAAATACTTATTCTAATATCTCTTGCATTAGACTACAAATCAAAACATATAAGATCCTTCGATCAAACACCAAAACAAAACCTTACCTTTGCCAATTAGCCTTCAAAGTTATGGAGCTTTGGAAAGAGGCACTTGGAGTTTCAATGCTCAAGAACGAGTTTCGTTCTTGTTGATCCATGTGAAGAGAAAAGAACTTTGGAGTTCTAAGAAGTGGGAGAGTGCACAATCGAAAGAGAATCTTGATAATTTACAAGTTAGGCATCCAAAGTTAGCTAAGGTTTAGCATTGTTTGGACTAATTGTAAGTTAATTCCCAGGTTTTTTTTTATCTAGTTAGGGATTTTCCTTTATGATCATATTTGGTTTTATTTACTTTCTTTTAGCTTTTGATCTGAATTTTTGTGATTGTTTAAACATATGATTAACTGATTTTAATTACCTTAATAATCTAGAGACATTAATAAGTGACTTGTTGCTTGTTATTGTTTTAATTTCACCTTTAGGTCTAAACTATTCGACCAATTTAAACTCTCAAAGGTAATTTTCTAAAGATGTACCTAATGCCATACGATGAGAATACAATTGCTGCTTCAAATGCAATTTGCTTGTTAGACTCATGCATAATTGCTCCGACTTAAACAATAATGCAATTGTAGTTTTTCCTTCAAAATATGCATCAACCTGAGGGCTACAAGGTTGAGGATAAGGAACGTCAGGTATGTCGCTTGAGAAAATCACTATATGGATTGAAGCAATCTCCTCGGCAGTGGTACAAGAGATTTGACTCCTTCATGCTAAAGCATGATTTCTCCAGAAGTGAGTATGACTGTTGTGTTTATATTCGAAAACTTCGGAGAGGTAACTATATCTATCTTCTTTTGTATGTGGATGACATGCTTATCGCTTCGAAAAGCAAGGTGGAGATAGATAGGTTGAAATCTCAACTTGGTAAAGAGTTTGAGATAAAGGATATGGGGGCTGCTAGGAAAATACTAGGTATGGAGATTAGAAGAGAGTGGACGAATCGGCGAATGTTCTTAAGTCAGAAAGGCTACATTGAGCGGGTTATTGCTAGGTTCGGGTTGCAAGGTGCAAAGTCGGTGGTGACTCTATTGGCTCCACATTTTAGGCTCTCTGGTAAACAATCTCCTACTATAGCGGAAGAAAAGGTACGCATGGATCGTGTACCTTATACTAGTGCAGTTGGCAGTTTAATGTATGTCATCGTGTGTACACGCCCAGATATTTCACAGGCGGTTAGTGTGGTCAGTAGATTCATGGCAAATCCGGGGAAGGCACACTGGGAAGCTGTATAGTGGATCCTGAGGTGCTCAAAAGGTACCGCAGATACGGGTTTATGTTTTGGTGGAGATGCACGTCATATAAGTGGGTTTGTGGACTCAGATTATGCAGTTGATCTAGATAGACGACGATCTACTACTGGATATGTGTTTTGCATACATGGTGCCCCAGTTAGTTGGCGATCGATGTTACAAGCTACAGTTGCTCTTTCTACTACAGAGGTCGAGTATATGGCCAGGGTAGAGGGAGTGAAGGAAGCATTGTGGTTGTGGGGTCTTCTAGATGATTTGGGGATTGAGCAGGATTGTGTGGACTTGTGGTGTGATAGCCAGAGTGCGATTCATTTGGCTAAGAATCAGGTTCACCATGCTCGAACCAAGCATATCGACGTCAGGTATCATTTTGTGCGCGATGTCATAGAGGAAGGTGATATTTCACTCTCGAAGGTACACACAAATGAGAACCCAGCAGACATGTTAACCAACGTGGTAACGGGTAGCAAGTTTCAACTTTGCTTGGACTTGCTTCACATTAGTCCATGTTGATATGCCCGAGTGGGCATGGCCCTTCAGGGCGAGGTTAAAATGAGCTAAAGAGTATATGAAGGTGGAGGTGAATTACGAAGGCTTGATCTCAAGTTTTAGGTACGTAGGCAACCATGGTTTGAATGGTGCAACTGAGTTTGGAGCTTTCTGCTTCTTCTTGTGTTCGTCCAAAATTTGAGGTCTATCAAATGATGTACGAGGTGGAGAATTGTGAGAAAGAATGGTTGCAGGGAGGCAGGCGCCATGGCGCCCAAATTGGAAAAATGGAGCAGTAAGGTTCTGCACGAAACTTGGCGCCATGGCACTCAATTATATATATATATATATAGCTGTTTTCCCCTTCATTTTAGTCCCGATTTTGAGAGAGAAAATTTGAGAGAGTTTGGATAGAATTTTACAAGATTGAGGTTGTTCATCTTGGGTATAAATTCAAAGCTTATTTTCTTTCTTGGGATTAACTTGAGGTTTGTTCAAGTAATCCTAATCCATTGTTCTTCATTTATCTATTGAAATCATTTCTTCCCCATTTTCTTGTTCTTGAAGTGGTTTGGGATTTTTCACATTGTCAAGCTTAATTTCTTGGGCAATCTTGGGAGGTCATTTTCCCAACACCTTCAATAAAATCCAAAGTGATATCCTCCCACATTTGACATGGAATGGGTAGTGGTTGGAGTTCACCTACATGGGAGAGCATTTTAGCCTTGGACTTTTGACAGATGTCACAAGCCGCCACATACTCCTTTACGGTTTTGTACAGTGATGGCCAGTAGAACTGTTGTGCAATGTGTTTGTAAGTCCTTAGAACTCTTGAATGGCCACCAATTTGTGAATCATGAAACTCTTGCATCAGTTTCGACACCATAGATGAATTTGGAGGCACTACAACTCTTGTTCGGTACTTGAACTTTGGAGCTTGAATTTGAGCTTGCTTTGATTTGAAGAAGACTTCTTGAACTTGGCGTGAACCTGTTTGATTTGAAGAAGATTCAATCTTTTTGGAGTTCACCGGGTTTGGATTTGAGATGGATTATTTTCTTCCTTTGGTCTTGGAATTTCTTCAGCACTTCGTGGTTGCGTTCTCTGCTTTCTTTCTTTCTTGCTTTCACCTCTTGTGCCCCTTTTTATCTTATGGACCATTGGTCCTATTTATAGGGGAAATTTCGTGATCAATTTTGATAACCACTCAATTATATCTAATTAAGAGATATAATTGAGTAATTTATGATTTTATTTATTTGTTTATCTTAAAATGTGGTATGGGCTTTTGGGTTTTATGGGCTTTAGTAGACTTTAATAAATTTAATTGGGCTAATTATTTAAATCGATCCAATTATTTTATTTATTTATTTATGTCTACAAATGCCCCTTCAAGATTTATTTATTTATTATGCAATAAATAAATTAATAAGTCTTGACTTTTAATTTTTTTTTTTGATTAATTTCTCATTTTTTTATTTGACCTCGATCGTCCCATTAGTAAATTAATACATGTGGAACATTTGATTGAATTTGATAAAATTCTTATCCTCCAAGTTCGAGAATAAGAATTTTTTTATTTTTTATTTTTGGTCGAATTTTGGTTATTTATTTATTTATTTATTTTATACGACTCATAAGAAATTTGATTTGAGCAGACCTTTCGTGTTTTATGATAAATTGGGCTTGGGTAAGGTCCGATCCCCGTCTATTTATATGGATGAATTATGAGATTTGGAAACAAGTCTGTTAAATCTTGTAAATACAGAAATAGCATTTTATTTTATTTTTCTTTCTCTAGTCTTCTCTTTCTTTCCGTTTTTTTTTCTTTTCCGTTCGTCGCCAAATTGGTTCTGCCATGTTTCTAAAACCAAACATTACCATGGTTTCTGCAACATACAGAAACCAAGAAACCAAACTCTGTAACCCTTTTCTCTCTATATATTCTTTTTTTATTATTTAATTCCTTGCAAGTGGATGACAATTGATGGGTGACAACTCTGCAAACCGAGAAACCAAAACCAATTGATATTCTTGCGCAGAGAGTCAGAGACCTTTGTTAATTTTGTCTTTTTCTTTTATTATTATTATTATTATTATTATTATTATTATTATTATTATTATTATTATTTTATTTGCATGTTACTTTCGTTTTTTTTTTTTGTCTTTTGACGTGACTTCTTCTTCCTATTATTATTATTAATTTTTTTTTGTCTTGATTTCTTTTTCATTTTTTTATTTAGTTTCTTTTCCTTTCCATTTTTTTTATTTTCTGGTTTCTGCGTTGGCTTATCTTTTTTTTTTTAATTGATATCAATTTTCTTTTTCTTTTTCTTTCTTTTTTTATTTTTTTATTTTCTTCTTGGTTTTGTTCATTCATTGTCTTTTTATTTTGACCCTCCTTTTTTCGGGATCCAATTTTATTATTATTGTTTGTTCTTTTTTTTTTTGTATGGGTATTTTATTAAAATCAATACTATCATTCTTCATTTTTTTGTTTTTTTTTTCAGAGATTCAACTTTTTGGAGCGAATCAAGGATTTTGAGGTTCAAGATTTTCATTATGTAGAGGTTAATTTTTTTTTTTTATGCTGCAATTATTTTGAGTTCAGGAAATATATGTTTATGAACAAACTTAAAATTGCAAGCCTTTCCGTGTATATTGAGGACTAATGACTGCCACTTTTCACCATCCAATGCACTTTAATTTTGTTTGGGGACCAAGGACCTGCTCCTTCGACTGTTCAAAATATTTTGTGTTGAGGACCAATGATTGTTCTTTGACCGTCCAAGGCACTTCGTGTTGAAGACCACGGACCGTTCTTTGACCGTCTGAGGCACTTCCTGTTGAGGACCAATGATTGTTCTTTGACCGTCCAAGGCACTTCCTGTTCTTCGACCGTCAAAGGCACTTCGTGTTGAGGACCAAGGACCATTCTTCGATCGTCCAAGGCACTTCGTATTTGGGAGACTCGTAATTTTATACGATAACCAATTTAAGAGATTTAACGCCCCTTTTTTTGTTTTTTTTTTTTTGCAGGTATGGCTGGAACAAGTTCTAATGATAAAGTACACTCTAACATGCTCAAAATTATTGAGCTCAAGAACCAAGGTAAAAGTTATCTGCGTCTCAAATATACTGATGTAAAGTACCATGGTCAGGCTGGCGTACGAGGTGCACTCAAATTTAGTATCCATAAGTTAATGACAGATCCTTCTCCAGACCGTCTGGAACCATTGTCAGAGTTGCATATGTCCACCATTAGTAAATGTCATGAGAATTTGGATGCCGACAAGCTAAATCGCTCTAACAGTCATCTTCCATTTTTGTGTCTTCCACCTCATTATTCCCAGAGCATGGAGTGTATTCCAAAAGCTATAATATGTGAGAGGATTGATAATAGAGAAATACGATGGGAAAGTGCACTAGCCAGTCGAGGAGAGATTTCTTTTCTTTCAAAATTTTGGGAGTAGTCTTTATGGGTCCAAAAACTTCTACTCAAGAAGAATCTTCGAGAGTTAGCTTTTGCAGTTGGTTTTGCCACAAAAGATTACCATCGCCCAAACTCTATCTATAGAGCTCTTCGTGAGGTTTGGTGTCCAGAGAGCAACACTTTTGTGACCGCCAATGGTGAGATTGGCATTTCTCTTTGGGACATCCACGAGATAAGTGGGCTTTCGATCATGGGACATTACTATGAGGAAGTAGTCCCAAGCCTTTCAGAGTTGACAGATCGCCTTCCCAAGTCTTTCTATACCTTTTTAATGTTTTTGCATTGATCGCCCAATCGAATGAATCTGATTGGGTCACTCATGAAAATTGGATTGATTTTTGGTTTCACGAGAATGGTTGTGTCTAGAATCCTCGACAACACAAAAATTATAAGAATGCTATGAATTTAAATCCATTCAAGAGGCATCAGGAAAGAGCATTGAAATAAATACGGAGGCCCGTGGAGGCAGATAAGCGAGAGATATTACTCACAGGGATCGATGTCATTGGAGCGATTTGCCAGTATCTCTGTCTATGGAAGAAGAAGAGGAATTGGAGATACCAGCTTACTTGTCCCTTTGGCTTTGGCTTTGTCATTTCGTTCTTCCATCTAGTGGTAAATGTATAAAAGTTGGGACTTTCAAAGAATCTTCTAGGATGGCAGGCAGGTATACTTATAGCCTGGTTCCACCCATATAGGGAGTATCTATAGAGGACTTACACAAACAACTAACTATCAGACAAACCCAGACCTTAGCACAATTTCACATTCATTTCCTGGACATTTTCTTTATACTTGGGTGGCAACTTATTTTGTCTGATGTGTTTATGCACATGTGGACAAGAGTTATTCTCGCCCTATAATTCGAAGATATGCTGGCACTCTGAATGCTTTCCAGTCTTGGGAGCAGAATGTTGTTGATTGTCGGGAACTTATTCATGGAATGATGGACACCAATGACTTTTGCTGGAATCCGTTACCCTCATCGTCTCATCCTGATGTACGTATGGATGACCAACCGAGGCCTGCAGATACTTCAGAATTCATGATGAGTATTCGACCTGGATTTGTTTCTTATTGTCAAGGAAATTCACCTTTCATTCTTGAGGGGTATAATCCTCACAGGTTTGCGAGATAATTTGGCTTTAGACAGAAACTTCTTGGTTTACCAAGTAAGCTGAACATTGCCCCCAAGTACGGGAGACATGTACCGAGCTAGGTTATCTTTGACTCGGATGAAAAGTGGGTATGTATTTCATATTCCAAAGTATGTGAGGGATGCACATCAAAATATTGATGTCGAATACCAGGCTTGATGGAATAGCGATGTGTTGCCACTCTTGACCAGGGTTCATGTGCAAGTCTTACTTTCTAGTGAGAGCTATGACTTTATTCTTGATCCGACTCCGAACAGGGTTATAACTAGAGGGTTAAACCATCCAAATGTTGCTCCTAAAGAGGCTTCTCGAAAGAGGGATCCAAACCAGTAAAATGAAAGAGGAATTAAGAGAATTAAAATCATAGTTCCCCCAGCAAAAATTTCTGCCACCTCTGAGCCTGCTGATAAGGTGCCAGAAGCAATTTTGATTCCAAATCGCAGTAATCCTGGAGATCGAGCATCCCAAACACCGGGAAAAACTCTAAGTCTAGAAGATGAAAGTTCTAGAGATCAGGTATCATTCTCTCCCCTTCTTTTTTTTAACGTACTGATTGTATTTGATTTCCTGTAATCTCCGATTTCAGGCCCCTCTTTCTCGAATATACAAAATCAAACGATCAGTAGGACGAAAACCACTTCAAGCTATTTCGAGTCATTCAAAAGGTGAAATAGGAGTTTCTCACATTAACATTAGCCTTTCGAATACACCATCAGACAGATCGAGAGCTATTCCCTAGATGCTTATTCTCCACTTTCTCATGTACATTCTTGGTTTCACGAGATATTTATTCCTTTCCTTCCACTATTGTCGAGCCTAATTATATGACCTCGTTATTCCGAGGCAAGTTTATAAAACTCTGATAGTTCAAGAGTTATTCATGAGATGTTTATTCCTGCATCGCCAAAGGTACATTTATAGCTTCGCAAGATGATTATTCCTCACCCTTCACTATCTCGAGCTTACCTATAAGACCTGTTTATCTAAGGCCACTTATAAGACTTCGATAGTTTGAGAACTATTCGTAGGATGCTTATTCCCCGCTTCGCCAGCTGCTTATTCCTTGTCTCTCATTATCGTCGAGCACAGCTACAAGATATCATCTACTCGAGGACAGCTTGTGACTCCGATAGTTCGAGAATAGCTGCCAGCTCAATATTCATTCCTAGCTCTACGTGATGGCTCACTATATGAGTTGTTCCATTACAGCTGCACCTATCTTTAGAGAGCTTGTAATGCCTTTAATTTAGCTATATTACAGCTGCCTATCTTTAGAGAGCTAAGAGCAACGTCTCTACATTAGCTATAACACAACTATATCTATTTTTAGAGAGCTAATCATGCCTCTGCATCGATTGCATTACAATTGCCTATCTTTCAGAGTTTTGCTTCTGCTTTAGTTATGTCGCAACTACTTATCTTCAAAGAGTTTACATTATCCCTTACATGGATGAACCATGCACCATGCAAAAATGTCATTTATCGCTTCATAAGGAGAGGAGTGGGCCCATCTTAATGCCTACGAAGATGAAGCCCTCCATGGGTAAATCAAACACCATGGAGGAAGCCCTTGTACGGAAGAGCCATCCCTTACAGAGACGTAAAAAAGCCTTGACAAGGACATGTATGATATCTCTCACAAAGAGCCACGCCTTGCTACCTTAGAGATTAACCTCTTCTATGGCTGAATCAAACACCATGTAGGAAGTCCTTGACATGGGTGTGCCACCCCATGTAAGGATGTCAGCTTATCGTAGCTGCTTATATCTAGAATCTCATCTCTGCACCAGCTTTATCGCAACAATTTATCTTCAGAACATCATTTTAGGGCTGTCAAAGGATTGGATTTTGTTCCAATCCGATGAAATTAATGGGAGATGAATTTAGGATCTCAGTTTGATAACCCAATTAAGATCTGAATCCGATAATTTGTTAACTAAATGGAGCAAATATGGATATAGGTAAATCTGATCGATAACAATCCGATCTGATTTATTATAATAATATAATATATTTTATATATTATCACATAATTATTACATATAAATTTTTTTTTTCGTTTTGAAACTTATATTATACTTAAACATAAATTTCAAATAATTAATAATATTAGATAATAGTATAATGTTGTTAATTGAAATATACGAAGAGATTTAATTTTTTATTCATTAAAATAAGATAAAAATGATTAATTTATTTTATAAATTAAAAAACCAAAGGAGCCAACATTGGATTTGGAGTTGCTTTCATTATTTTCAACTTATTACCTCCCACATCGGATAATCACTAGAATATTGTAAAATTTGCAATCTATAAATATGTGGGCCAAGAATCGGGTAAAAAGCTATCTAGGCCTTTTAATTTTACACTTGGAAGTTGATTAATATAAAATTTTTATTTTTCTAAATTTTTTTCTAATTCGGATCGGGTTAGATGGATTGGATATGGATTTAACAATCATATATCCATTGGATTATTGAATCGAATCAGGTAGGATAATTTTCTTAACGGATCGAATCAAATTTGGATAGATCTGATCCATTTACCCCCTAATTGTCCTTATCCAAAAGTCTACGCATTATATGTAGGGCTGCTAATGGATTAAATTTTGATCTGAATCCGATGAAATTAATGGGAGATGGATTTAAGGTCTCGGTTCGATAATTCGATTAAGATTCGACTCCGATAGTTCGCTAACTAAATGGAGCAAATATGGAGATAGGTCGATCCAATCCGTTAACAACCCGATCTGATTTATTATAATAATATAATACTTTATCTATTATATCATAATTTATTAAACACAATTTCTTTCCATTTTGAAACTTATATTATGCTTTACACATAATTTTCAAATAATAAATAATATTCGATAATAGTATAATATTGTTACTTGAAATATTCAAAGAGATTTAGTTTTTTATTAATAATAAGATAAAAATAACTATAGTAACTTGTTTTATAAAATCCAAAACTAATAATTAATGTGCCCAAAAATAATTTATTTTTTTCAAATTGATTGGTTGTGATTATAGTCTTGTTAAGACTATGATTTTTAATGAAAATAATAAAATAAACTAGAAAACACTTAGAATTGACAATTAACTAATATCTCACATTGGAATATCACTGAAACATTGGAAGAGGATTATCATTTAAAAAGCTAGTATCCCACATTGGAAGATTACTAAAACATTCCAAGAGGAGTCTCCTTTAAAAATGAACTAAAGGAGCATCACTTGGATAAAAAATTGATTTGGGCCTTCTAGTATAATAGGTGAACCCATTAAAATAGTTAAAATATTTTTTGGGAAAAAGATCATATTACCCCAAAAAATGGTGGAAATTTTTTATTTTTAAAATTCGGAACAAGTTATCGGACCGGATATCTGATAATATAGCAAATCAGATATGAATTTAACAATCAAATATCTGTTGGATTATTGGATCGGATCAGATTTGGATATATCCGCTCCATATCCAATCCATTTTCAACCCTAATTATATGAATATCCATCCATGGACTTGATATTAGTATTTTAGGAGGTGTATTCAATAGGGACTTTTAAAGACTTTTGAAGAATTAGAAAGTTTCGGTGTATTTAATTGAGACTTTTAATCTACTTGATGTAACTTTATTTTTTTTTTTTTTTTGGAACAAAAATTGTATGAAAAATATGATTTATTGCTTTGTATTTTCAATTTTACGAGTTATGGATGATTTGGATATATAAGAAGTTGTTTCATATTAATTATATATGTTTAATTTTTTTATTTAAAAAAATAGAAGTCTTTAAAAGTCTCTAGTAAAAGTCTGCAGAAATCCATGGAAAACTTTTACTAATTCTTACCAAATCCATAGAAATCACTTAAAAGTTCACAAAGTCCAAGAAAGTCACCCACTTTAAAAAGTCCCTAAAAGTTTTAAAAAGTCTCAATTGAATATACCCCCCTTAGTATCATTACATATTACTATTAGCACGTGCATTATATTATTGCTGTAAATTACATATGTCACACTGTTAGCATGTCATGAGACACGACACTATTTTCATTACAGTAAATACGTATGCGATGTTATCTTCAGTTTTATTTTATTATCAACATCATAGTACTTGACTCACTATAGCATTACTACTACACTAAATTGTGTAAGCACATGACCTGCTATGATACATGATAGGCTTTTTGCATATTATATCTTGGAGAAATGTGATATGTCATTATTCACTTTATGATTATGAGTTATTTGAGGGGCAAATGAATCCAAATTTATTTTATATATGTGCGGTGGAGATATTAGGTTGGTGTAATCCATACTACAGAGGAGATTCTGTCGAAATTTTAACAAGTTATATGCGACATCTTTCAAGGTAATCTATAAGTCCTCGCTTATTTAAATTAGAACAGATATTTTCGAAACATTTCATAAGTCCTCATGTATTGAAGCAATTTACATTCTTGAGGCAATTTGCAAGTCCTCACCTATTTAAGATCGATGTATACTTTCAGGGCAGTTCGTAAGTCCTCGTTTTTAGGAGTTAGTTATATTTTTTAGGCAATCTGTAAGACCTCGCGTAGTTGATAACTTATATTTCAAAGTTCAACCCACACATGAATACACAACCCAGACTTGGGGATTATTTTCATATCCATAAATTACGTGGCATGCGCGCCAGGAAAAGGGTCCCTTATATGTTGACGTAGCATTGTCTATTCATTAGATTGGGCCTATTTAACTTCATCTTGGGCTTGGGCTTGGGCTTGGGCTCGGGCTCGGCCCACCTCTACTTCTCTCTCTATATATGTGATTTCATTTCACACAAGGCACATTCAGTTTAACCCTAATCAAATCCCCTATCCTCCCTCCTCTCCCTCTTTTGCACTCATATTTATCTCGTCCAGTCGTTGATTTGATCGTCAGAGTGCAAACAGTCATCGAACCTTTTTCTCGACCGGCGGCCTTTGCTTTCTAACGGAGTGCTCAGTGTGCAAGTGATGTCTATATAGAGGGGATGAGATCGAGATTCTCTTGACGCATTTTTTTTGGGGTCAATAGTGACTCATTGTAATTTTTTAGTTTATTTATCTAAAAAGGCATGTATTTTCGATTCTTCTTTTGTAGTCATTTGTAACTATATTTCTTAGATGGTGGCAATGTCCAAGAGTCCTCATGAAACTGGATCATAGAAATATATGCATGGTTAGTCACTCGGTTTACAATTTATGTTAGTTAACCAACTTTTTTTGGTTTTCAAAGTAGTGAATAAATTTTTTTTTTTTTTTTTTTGTGTTAGTTTTGTCGCACTGTATTTTATTTTATTATTATTTTTTTAACGTGGTGGATCATGTAGAAGATCTCATGTACTATAAAAACTTGTGTAACATTAAAATTATAGAAAAAGCAAAGCTCAATCGCCACTTCAAACAAAATAATGTTCGATGTTCTTAATTGTACAATTAAAGAAGTTAATTAGCACTTGCAAGTTACAAATTGAAATTCACTTAATGACTTTGGTAAGAACTTCTATCTGAGGTAGCCTTTTTATTAATTGTCATTGAATTGTCCACAAGAAAGATAGAACTAAATTCTTTGATGAAATTGAGTGAAGCAAGAATAAAGTTCATAATCTAAAACTTGATTAGAGATAATTAGAATCATAAGCACCATTTAGGCTTTGGCTTCAAGTAATCTAGATATTTTTTATTACAGATTAGCAGAATCACAAGCATTGGCTTTAAGTAATCTAGAGTTTGATTAAAGATTATCATATTCATAAGCATTGTTTAGCTATGGCTTCAAGAAACCTAGAATTTGATTAGAGATTACCAAAATCATAAGCATCGCTTTGGTTTGGCTTCCAGTAATCTAGAATTTAATTATAGATTATTAGAATCATAACCAATGAGTACAGGTTATCAGAATCATAGCAAGAAGAGGATTATTCACATTTCATTTGATAGTCAGAGGCGAATTGAAATGAGCACTATTAGATTATGACTTCAAGTAATCTAGATTTTGATTAGAGATTATCATATTCATATGTGCGCACAAAAGACAACTATTTTTATAAAATAATGCAATATAACCCCACTGGAGTTGCAATCACGGTCTAGGTGGCACTAGATGATTGGTCAAATGAAAAGTAAATTAAATAAGTCATTTGATTCTACCTATTAATTAATGTCACCTTAGTTAGACTGGGGTTATAACCCCACTGAGGCTAAAGAAGGTGTCCTCAATCGAGATTGTGATGGATTTTAAAAATCATTCTAAATTTAGGTGTCTTCAATTGAGATTTTAATGAAATCCATTAAAATTTAGGTGTCCCCAATTGATATTTTAATGAAATTTAATAAAATCCTTTAAAATTTAAATATTCTCAATATTTAGTGGATTTATAAAGATTTCATTAATAGAAGGATTTTAAAAGATTTGGATGGATTTCAAGTTTAAAAATACGTATAACCAAATCTTTTGAAATTTCACTATATTTGAGATTCTTATCAAATTTGTAAGAATCTATTCAAATCCACGAACTTTATTAGAATTTATAATCTTTTAAAATTCATTAAAATCTTAGTTGATAACACCCTTGTAAATAGCATTATTCATTTTTATAAATGCCTTTGAATGCTGTAATCTTGTCATTTATAAATTGATAAATGCAGTGGTAAATTTGATGAGTGACACCTCATCCTTCACTCCACTCTCCTTCCCCATCTACAACCGTGTCCCTATAAATTGCAAGGGGAAGAGGACGGTGCCCCCATCAAATTCATATCAAATCAACAAGAGGTTGGGGAAAAAAAGATGAGTTCATTCGATGTTAAACTTGTTGTATTGTCTCTGAACTTGCTCTTCGTCACGCTATTGAAAGCACCCCCAAAGGCATATGTGACTATTATAGGTGTATCTGAACTTGCTCTGTTGAGTGGTGAACAAACTTGGTACTACCCTATTGGAATCCATGATCTTGCCTACAACCAGTCTTTTCAATTTGGGGTAGTAACAAGTTTGTTTGTGACTTCACCACTCAATTCCGTTCAGCAAACTATGCAGTCTATGATAACCTAATGCAATCTCAAAGATGCGATTATAATTGTGTGTGGTACATGAAGGAGAACAGGCCTTATTTAATGCTAAATTTGGATAATAAACTGTGGTGTCAACCGTGGAAGAATCCAAGCAAATGGTTGCACGAAACACATCAGAATTGAGTAGCTAAATACAACATATCATTGAAGGCATTTCCAGTTGAAGTACTTTCTTCTTTTTCTAATTGTTGTTAGCCTGAATAATAATAAATATTTATAGAATAAACGAGAATTAATTTTGACTCTAGCACAAAGCTTGAAATACACCAGCTCGGTTGGTCCATGCCCCGGAAAGTTAGAGGCCAGGCCATGCATTCAAATGCAAGGGTACGTATACGGTGTATCTGAATGAATAGTATTATCTAGCACCAGTGATTACACTTGATAGATTTAATTAAATGAAATATGTGATCAATCATTTAATAACATGTAATTACCACTTAAAATGATGCTTAATACTAGTAGTGCTGAATAGCATTACTCTATCCAAATGGTCTAACATGTACATTTAGAAACCTGAAATGCACAACATATAATGACACATTTAAGAGGAATAAACTGAAATTACTGCTACGCAGTCTCGTAAACATGTCTAGACAACTAATCATAATTGGTCATTTCTATCTTATGTTTTTACTTGCCTTTACACCCAAGTCTAAATTTATATTTTCTTTAAATGAAATTGTCACGTTCTCTTTTGCTAATTTCAGCTCCATTTGGGATTGATTTTGAAGCCAACTTTCTTATTCTCCGACAATCATAAGTTGTCTTAGGTGTTTGATAAATTTAGAAAAAATGATTGTTGAAGAATCTGAGCACCTAACAAGAAATTTTGAGAAGCAGCAAAATGCTTTTCAACATATACATTTAACTTCTTCAATTATCTATAATTTAAATATCAGATTTAACTTTAATAATTAATTAATTCATTTCTTTCTCATAGGGTTTTTAATATTTCAAAAATAATTGAGAAACAAATCATTGATAGTCCGTGCATTAAAGGTAATTTAAATCTATTTGAATATTTTTTTTCTATTGTATGCACTATGCTTTTGTTTTCAAACTTAAATAGAAACTTTATTTTTTATTTTAAAGTAACTATCGCACGTAAATAAGTTGTTATAGAAAAATATTTTATATTATTACATATTGTTATAAAAGTAGATTTTACAGTAGTTCTAATGAAAATAATAATACAAAAGAGATATCATTATAATCACTATATATTTTAGTAATTATATACCGGTGTAGCAATAAATTAATTTTATTTACCAAACGCTAAAATATTGATTTTGGAAAAAAAAATCCATCAATTTTATAATGAAGTTCATCAAACATTTAATTGATTCTTTCTCCAACATAGCAAAATCTGATTCTTTTGAAAATACAACAATACCAAGCCAAACCACAACCTCTTATGTGCAAATTATGTTCACTTACGCTTAAGCATCCAATTTAATAGTTTCAAGGATTTTTCAATTAGCGTCTCTATATTACAAGTTTCTATCTTGATTCAATCTTCACCCGTCTTCGTCCATTGGACTTGAAATATGCTTCTTCTCCTTCCTTTTTCTCAATATATGGATGATGAAAGTTTAATCTTAGTTTTATCTTCATTATATCCGAGATCCATTGTATATAAAATAATTCATTTGGACAAAATTTCATATGTCAATGTACGACGGAATTTCGTGTATCAAAATACAGAAATCGTTACAAATTGTATTTTTTGAGAAATACAAGTAATGTCGACCTTCTTGTAATTGTAAAATGCAAAAATCCTCTAAGTAATGATCTGGATATTTGAAGATGAGAGGCCACGTGGCTTGAATCCTGGTAATCGAAAATTTGTTGAAAATTTGATTTGTTGAGACTTGGCTTGTTCGGTACTTGAACTTTGGAGCTTGAACTTGAGCTTGCTTTGATTTGAAGAAGACTTTGATCTTCTTGATCTTGGTGTGAACCTATTTGATTTGAAGAAGATTTCAATCTTCTTGGAGTTCACTGAGTCTGGATTTGAGATGGATTCTTCTCTTCCTTCGGTCTTGGAATTTCTTCAGCACTTCTTGGTTGCGTTCTCTGCTTTCTTTCTTGCTTGCTTTCACCTCTTGTGTCTCTTTTTCATCTTATGGACCATTGGTCCTATTTATAGGGGAAATTTTATGACCAATTTTGGTAACCACTCAATTATCTCTAATTAAGAGATATAATTAAGTTATTTATTTATTTGTTTATTTATTTTTTTGTTTATCTTGAAATTTGGTATGGGCTTTTGGGTTTTATGGACTTTAGTGTACTTTAATAAACTTAATTGGGCTAATTATTTAAATCGATTCAATTTTATTTATTTATTTATTTATGTCTACAAATACCCCCCTCAAGATTTATTTATTTATTTATTATGCAATAAATAAATTTATAAATCTTGACTTTCGATTTTTTTTTGTTCAATTTTGATTGATTTCTCTTTTTTTTTTTAATTCGACCTCGAACATCCCATTAGTAAATTAATACATGTGGAACGTTTGAGTGAATTTGATAAAATTCTTATCCTCCAGATTCGAGAATAAGAAATTTTTTTTTGGTCAAATTTTGGTTATTTATTTATTTATTTTATATGACCCATAAGAAATTTGATTTGAACAGACCTTTTGCATTTTATGATAAATTGGGCTTGGGTAAGGTCCGATACCCGTCTATTTATATGGATGAATTTTGAGATTTGGAAACAAGTCTATTAAATCATGCAAGCAGAGGTAGAGAGTTTTATTTTATTTTTCTTTCTCTCGTCTTCTCTTTCTTTCCGTTTTTATTTTATTTTTTTATTTTCCTTCGCCACCAAATTGGTTCTATCATGTTTCTGAAACCAAACATTACTGTGGTTTCTGCAACATACAGAAACCAAGAAACCAAACTCTGTGACCATTTTCTCTCTATATATATTTTTTTCATTATTTAATTCCTTGCAAGTGGGTGACAATTGATGGGTAACAACTCTGCAAATCGAGAAACCAAACTCAATTGATATTCTTGCGTAGAGAGTCAGAGACCTTTGTTAATTGAGTAATGATATCTATCATCATAATGATAGATCACAGATAATGTGGCAACTCATTATCCTTTACATTTCTCTTTCTATCTCCTCTTTTTCTCTCTCACATGAATTAAATTGTCCAATCATATTGCTCCACATACACTTCCACATCACTGATGATCTATCATCATAATGATAGATAGCATTATTCTTGTTAATTTTGTCTTTTTCTTTTTATATTATTATTAGTTTTTTTTTACACGTTACTTTCGTTTTCTTTTTCTTTTTCTTTTTCTTTTTTTGTCTTTTGACGTGACTTCTTCTTCCTATTATTATTATTATTATTATTATTATTATTATTATTTTGTCTTTATTTCTTTCTCTCTTTTTTTATTTAGTTTCTTTTCTTTTCCTTTTTTTATCGATTATTATTATTATTATTATTATTATTATTATTATTATTATTTTGACTTCTTCTTCCTATTATTATTATTATTATTATTATTATTATTATTATTTTGTCTTTATTTCTTTCTCTCTTTTTTTATTTAGTTTCTTTTCTTTTCCTTTTTTTATCGATTATTATTATTATTATTATTATTATTATTATTATTATTATTATTTGTATTTGTATTTTTGCTTTAACAAAATTGAAACTAACATTTTTTTCATTTTTTCTTTACTTTTTTTTTTGGTAGGGATTCAACTTCTTGGAGCGAATAAAGGATTTTGAGGTTTAAAATTTTCTTTGTGTAGAGGTTAAATTTTTTTTTTTTTTTTTTGTGTTGCAATTATTTTGAGTTCATGAAATATATGTTTATGAACAAACTTAAAATTGCAAACCTTTTCGTGCACATTGAGGACTAATGACTGTCGCTTTTCACCATCCAATGTACTTTTTGTTTGGGGACCAAGGACCTGCTCCTTCGACCGTCCAAAACATTTTGTGTTGAGGACCAAGAACTGTTCCTTCGACAATCCAATGCACTTCGTGTTGAGGACCAATGACCATTCTTCGACCGTCCAAGGTAATTCGTGTTGAGGACCAAGAACCATTCTTCGACCATCCAAGGCACTTTGTTGAGGATCAAGGACCGTTCTTTGACCATCCAAGGAACTTTGCGTTGAGGACCAAGGACTGTTCTTCGACCGTCCAAGGCACTTTGCATTGAGGATCAAGGACTGTTCTTTGACCTTCCAAGGCACTTCATGTTGAGGACCAATGACTGTTCTTTGATCGTCCAAGGCACTTCGTGTTGAGGACCAAGGATTGAGGACCAAGGACTTTTCTTCGACCACCCAAGGGACTTTGTGTTTGGGAGACTCGTGATTTTATACGATAACCAATTTAAGAGATTGAATGCCCCTTCTTTTTGCTTTTTTTTTTTTTTGGCAGGTATGGCTGGAACAAGTTCTAATGATAAAGTATATTCTAACATACACGAAATTGTTGAACTCAAGAATCAAGGCAAAAGTTATCTACTTTTCAAAGATACTGATGTGAAGTACCTTGGTTAAACTGACGTACAAGGTGAACTCAAATTTAGTATCTATAAGCCAATGACAGATCCTTCTCCTGACCTTTTGGAACCATTGTCGGAGTTGCATATGCCCACCATTAGTGAATGTCATGAGAATTTGGATGCCGACAAGCCCAATCACTCTAGCAACTATCATCTTCCATTTTTGTGTCTTCCACCACATCATTCCCAGAGCATGGAGTGTACCCAAAAGTTGTAATCTGTAAGATGATTGAGAATAGATAAATATGATGGGGAAGTGCACTGGCCAGTCGAGGAGAGATTTCTCTTTTTCCAAAATTTTGGGAGTGGTCTTTTTGGATCCAAAAACTTTTACTCAAGAAGAATCTTCGAGTTAGCTTTTGCAGTTGGTTCTGCCACAAAAGGTTACCATCATCCAAACTCTATCTATAGAGCTCTTTGTGAGGTTCCGCCACAAAAGATTATCATTTAATTCTAGAATATGAAGCTTGGTGTAAGTAAATCCCAGAAAATTCTAGAAATTTAATTGAGCAACAAGCTGGTATGTTTTTGTTTTTCTGATGTATTTTGTGAAGAACATAAATCTAACCATTTCATACGTTTTCCTTTCCAAATATGTGCTTGCATGCCAAAGAGGAATAAAACATAGCAAGAGAATCAAAGAGAAAGTAATAAATAAGTTATGGAGTAATGCTATTTGTAGTGAAGACTGTCAGTAGTTACCCTATGTGACATATACTTGGCAATTTGGTATTTGATATATAGATTTGGTAATTATTTTTTGACTTATACATCAAATAAAAAACTGCCAAGTGTATGCCACATATGACGACTGCTGATATTCTTCACAATGAATAGCATTATTCTAAATTATGACATACCAAAGAGCTGTCTCCTGAGATTCACTAGCATTGTATTATTGTTGCACACAAAGGTATACCTTCCAACTGTTTTATTTCTAGGCAAAGATGTCACAATTACACAAAAGAAGGTAATTTTTTTGTCGTATATTTCCAATAGGTAGAATACATTTTATATAGGAAAGTGAATACTCCTATTTTTGGATAATATAAATTTTTGGCTAACTGATTGATTCTACAATTATAGTGATTAATACTATTCCTTGATGTGATGATTATGTTCCCTAAAAATAGTATATAACAGCTCACGTCAACACTCCTCTTCAAGTTGATTTTGTTGTCATGTTGAACCGGGTCATGAGATATGACAATAGCAGCTTTGTTGTCATAGTAGAGATCCATCTCAGAAATAAGAGCAAAATCGAGTTCAGTGAGTAGTTTCTTGACACAGAGGAGTTCACAAAGCCCTTTTGCCATTCCTCGAAACTCTGCTTCAGCACTTGATAATGACACCACCTTTTGTTTTTTAATTCTCCATGTAACTAGATTTTCGCCTACAAACATGAAGTAGACTGAGGTAGATTTTCTATCTGAAATGTTTCCAGCCCAATCTGCATCTGTATAGCCATCAACTTTCAAGTGATCATTCTTTGAGAATGTTAGTCCCCTGCCCAATGAGGACTTTAGATATCGGAATATTTGAGTCATAGCATCCATGTGGTCTTTGCTGGGGTTATGCATAAACTGATTAACACACTTACAGCATAGGCGATGTCTGGAAGGGTATGTGATAGGTATATAAGTTCGCCAATTAACTTTTGATATCTCTCTTTATCTTTTGGCTCTTGATCTGAAAACTTACTCAATTGATGGTTTTGGATGATTGGAGTATCTGCAAGCTTACATTCCAACATCCTCACTTCAGCCAATAAGTCTAACACATGCTTTCTTTGGGATAGGAATATGCCTTCCGTCGATCTGACCACTTCAGTTCCCAAGAAATACTTAAGACCTCTCAAGTTCTCCATCTCGAACTCAGATGCCAACTGTTTCTAAATTCTGGATATCTCCTCTTTATCATTTCCCATGACAATCATGTCATCCACATAGACTGTCACCGCAGTTATCTT
This sequence comes from Olea europaea var. sylvestris, assembly GCF_002742605.1. NCBI lineage: Eukaryota > Viridiplantae > Streptophyta > Magnoliopsida > Lamiales > Oleaceae > Olea > Olea europaea. The sequence continues at coordinate 24,666,057 of NC_036243.1, read as the reverse complement.
GCCTACATTATGTTTAAAAAAAGTGTATGGTCTGCTTCACTTTGTTTGAATCCATATTTTTTCATTGCCACACTAAATCATCCAAACCATGCTTATGGTGACTACTTCAGGCCATATATTTCTTGCTGTAATTTACACACGACATTGTGTGAAGGCCCTTTATACCCCAGTGGGAGATCCATATAGACTTCTTCTTCGAGATCACCATGGAGAAATGTATTTTTCACATCAAGCTGTTGTAGTAGCCAGTCAAGGTTAGTCGAAAGGGATAATAGTATTCTCACAGCGTTTAGTTTAGCGACTAGTGAAAAGTCTCTTGGTAGTCTACCCCATCGTCTATGTGTTAGCCTTTTGCGACTAGCCTTGCTTTGTACCGTTCAATAGATCCATCTGCCTTGTGCTTGATAGAGAACACCTATTTGCACCCTACTGTCTTCTTTCCTTCAGGTAGTAGAACTAATGTCCACGTGTTATTCTTTTCTAGAGTCTCCATCTCATCCTTTATTACTCGAGTCCATTTGGGGTCTAATAAAGCTTTTCGAATTCCTGTCGAAACATGATTAGAGGAAAGAATAAGTGCAAAGGCTCTCAATGGTTCAGATAACTTCATGGTGGATACGTAGTTGGCAATTGGATACCTTGATCTTCGTTCTTCAATGTCTAAAGAGTATCTATTTGGCAGTTTACCTTGATTTTACATGGAAGGTAAAATGTATCCACCAAGAATATCTAAATTTTTTAGATGTGAAGAAGTGCTTACCTCAGAGATATTCTCAGGAGATAGGTTCTACAGATACTGAGAAGGGGGTTCTGGTTCTGGTTCTGGTTCAGCGTCTATAGTTGGTTCAGCTTCAATAGTTGGTTCAACTTCTTCGACCGTTTTAGTATCTATTGAAGTAGTCAGTGTCTCAAAATTATTTAACCACTCAAACTTTTAACCAATTTAACTCTGAGTTTAGCAAAGAACTGGGTCTGGATCATGGAATGGAATGACTAAAATACTTTGAACACATCGTCTTTATTTCTTAATAAATAAAGCTAGGTCATGCGAGTGCAGTCATCAATAAAGATAACAAACCAACGAACCCCAGATATTGCAGTAACGGGTGAGGGACTCCATACATCCGAGTGTACTAAGGAAAAAGGAACACTTCTTTTATTCATGTTTGACAAATAAGAAGTACGTTGACTTTTTGCTAAAGTACAAGTATTAAATCTAAATTCAAAAACTTATTCGAAAAAGGCTAGGTAACAAGTGCTTTAAATAACTGAATGATGAATGTCCAAGACGACGATGCCACAACCAGACCTGTCGTTCCTTCCCATTACTCTGAACATGATGAGTATGGCCTACACTGAAATCCTTTATGTAATATAACCCCCTTCTCTTAGTACCTCGCCCAAGTATCTTCTTGGTGAGAATATCCTGAAAAAGCGAAAGTTTGGATAAATTAGTACTGCATAGTTTAACTCAGTAGTCAGTTGACTCACAGAAAATAATTTATGTGAAAGTGATGGAACAAGTACAGTATGAGATAAATGTAGAGAATGAGCAGAGATATAGAGCCAGCTCTAGTGACTGGGGAAATAACTCTGTTAGCATTTGCAACAATGGTGCGTCGAGGTAAGGACCTCTGAGTAAAATCTCTTTCATTGTATGTCATATGGTCAGTTGCCCTGGAGTCAAGTAGCCAGAAATTATTATTCCTATCACTGGAGGATGCAACATAAACTAAACCAAATTTACTTAGTTTTGATGCAGGATCTGTATCCTGAAAAGACCCATTTTGAGGGATCATAGATAGTTGAGAGTCAGCTATTACCATGGCCGCCTTGCCTGTTCGCCTATTAGTATCGACCCCATTTTTGTTCTTTTTTTCTTGCAACTCATGCCACCAATCAGGGTACCCATTGAATTTAAGACAATTTTCCCATGCATGCTTGTTATTTCTAAAGTAGGAACATTTCATTTCTTCATCCACTCCCTTTGACTTATTTGACCCACTTTTATTTGGAACCCCTTTTAAAGAATTCATTCCAACAATCGGCCCAAGCCTTAATCCTTTTCTAGCCAAAACTGCTCCGGGAGGGTCGACAAAATCTTTACATGCCATGACTGCCAATCGTAGAGCCTCTAGAAAAATGTATGCATAAGCCTGTTTGACGGTAGAGAATGGCTCTATCTATAAAACTCTACTCCGTATGTTGTCGAGCCGGTCGTCGAGCCCAGCAAAAAATGTATAAACTCTATCTTCTTAAGTCAGATTGTTGAATTAGAGAATGTTAGCAGCACATTTCATCGGGTTTAGTGGACGAAAGTCAATTTCACACCACAATCCCTGTAGGTCGGTGAGTATTTTTCCACAGATCCACCTGCTTGTCTTGGTCGAGTCACCCTTCTTCAAAGATCATAGGCTTAGGATTTATCATTCCCATCAACATAAGCAGTGGCAATTGCATCCCAGACTTCTCTTACAGTGGAACAACAAATAAAATTGCCTATTAGTGTAGGTTTAGTAAATTAATAATCCATCCCTTAACAATGTCATTTTTTGTTCGCCACTTTCTGAAGGATGGGTTGGCTGACAAAGGTGGAGGAATATCTCCATTAAAGTAACCCAGTTTATCTTTCCTAGAAATTTACATTTCCATAATATGGTACCATAAGTCGTAGTTCGTGTCATTCAATTTTATGCCAATCTGGGGTGAGTTCTCAATGAGTGGAGGTGATATGTGTGTTTTGGTTAAGGTTTTAGAAATTGTGGGTGAGTTCTGCAAGTGTGGTATCGATATTGGGTAGGGATTGGCTGGGTTAGTGATAATTTTTCTGTCGTATATTTCCAATAGGTAGAATATAGTTTATACAGGAGAGTGAATACTCCTATTTTTGGATAATACAAAATTTTGGCTACTTGATTGATTCTACAATTAAAGTGATTAATACTATTCCTTAATATGACGATTTTGTTCCCTAAAAATAGCTTTTAACAACTCACGCCGACAAGAGATTCTGAGGACTGCAAAGTTTTGAACCTCTTATCACAAGCACTCCTTGTTGCGAACCCCATAGCAGCGTTGACTACGAAACCCACAACTAAATTGATCCAAAACCCCAGAAAAGCCAAATAAAAAGTTTGGAGATTGAACCTTAAATTAATGAATCAATAAACCCAACAAGAATGTTACTTGAAGGACCCCTTAATTACACAATCCAAGACCCGCACTCGATTTGTAGAACGCCATAAGAATAATTCTTGATAAGTTCAATTGTGTTCGATTAAGAACGAAGAATGAAAGCAATGTGCCTTTCAATTAATTTGTAAAATAATGTCTAGTAAAAATACAATATAGGAAATAAACTTATATTTTTACTGAACCTAGAATATAAGTTATAAAAGGAATAGAACTCTAAAATCCTAGAAAATATGGAAAAGATTCATCCAATATTACAAGAGTTTGACTAAAACTAAAATTCCAGCAAATTAGGAAAAAAAAGCGACAAAAAGGAAACTTTCTCCTCGAAATAACACTATGCGGCCGCAAGTGTAAACCTATGCGGTCACATAGTTCGCTTGAACTACGATCGCATTGGTCCTGCCACTCTATAAGCGACCGCAAGCCCCATTCTACTGTGCGGTCGCATAGTAGACCAGTTTGCCTTTGTTTTCGTTTGCTTGTATTGAATTGATCCACTTTGATTCGGCTCTCGACCCAAACATGAAAGTTGCTTCATTTTGCGTCCCGAACACCGTCCCATCAATAGTTTCTTGAACGAGCAATCCCATCGTTTGTTTCATTTGCTTTTCCCTCAATCGCATCATCAGTCCGCCTTCAATTATCAACGGGTCTCGTATCGAACTCGCTATCTTCAAGCTTGATTCTTGGATCACATCATCCCCTCCCTCTTTAAAAGGGTTTGTCCTCGAATCTATACCTGCATCAGAGAGAGAGAGAGATCAGACACATTAAAATTTTTTGAAACATTATACTCACCTGGGAGGTCCAATTTGTAGGTGTTATCGTTGATCTTCTCAACGACTTGAAATGGACCATCTCCTGTGATTGTAACTTTGACTTCCTTTGCTCTGGAAAGCGTTCTTCTTCTGAAATGTGGCCAAACCTAGTCTTTTGGTTCGAATATCACACACTTTCTACCTTTGTTTGCCTGCAATGCAACAAGCTTGCTTTTGTTTTCAATTTATAGTTTTACCTTTTCATGGAGTGTTTTCACCAAGTCTGGTTTTCTTTTACCATCTGAACTGTTTCGCTCATTCATAGGTAACGGAATTAAATCCAATGGGGTCAGTGGATTAAAACCATAAACAACTTCAAAAGGTGAAAATGAAGTAGTAGAATGAATAGGATGATTATAAGCAAATTCAACAAAAGGTGAACACTCTTCCCAATTTCTCAAATTCTTATTGTTCACTAGGCGCAAAAGTTTAATCATTGTCCTATTGACTATCTCAGTTTGTCCATTGGTTTGTGGGTGACAAGTTGTTGAAAATAACAGTTTTGTTCCTAACTTATCCCATAAAACTATCCAAAAATGATTCAAGAATTTCACATCCTTGTCAGATACTATGCTCTTAGGAACCCCATGCAAACGGACAACCTCTTTAGAGAACAAGTCAACTATATGTGTGGCATCGCCGGTTTTGTGACATAGTATAAAATGTGTCATTTTGCAAAACCTATCTAATATAAAAAAAAAATAGAATCTCATCCTTTCTTAGTCCTAGGTAAACCCAAAACAAAATCTATAGAAATATCAACCCAAGGTTCACTGGGTGCACGCAGTGGTGTATATAATCATTGAGGTAAAACTTTAGATTTAGCCCTTTTGCACGTTATGCATTGACTACAAATTCTTCCAACGTCTACTTTCATCTTAGGTGAATAAAAATGCTCCCCTAACATCTCCAAAGTCTTGTGTACCCCAAAATGCCCCCATCAATCCACCACTATGTGCTTCTCTCTCTAATAACTCTCGTATTGAACAATTAGGAACACATAACCTATTTTCCCAAGATAGATAACCCTCATGCTTAAAAAACTTATCAATAGCCCCTTTTTCACAAGATTTATAAATATCAAAAAAATTCTAGATCAGTTTCATACGTGCCCTTAATATGTTCAAATCCTAGCAATCTAGAACTTAAAGAAGTTATCAAGGCATACCTTCGGGATAACACATCTGCCACTACATTTTTCTTACAATGCTTGTACTTGATGACGTAGAGAAATGTCTTAATGAACTCCATCCATCTAGCATGCCTCTTGTTCAATTTTTCTTGACCTCGCAAGTGCTTCAATAATTCATGATCAGTGTGAACAACGAACTCTTTCGGCCACAAGTAGTGCTGCCATGTTTCCAACACCCGAACAAGAGAGTACAACTCTTTGTCATATGTTGGGTAATTCAGTGCAGCGCCACTTAGCTTTTCACTGAAATAGCCTATCGGTCTCCTTTTCTGCATTAAAACTGCTCCAATACATATTCTTAATGCATCATACTCAATCTTGAAAGTTTTGTTAAAATCAGGTAATGCTAAAATAGGTGTTTTATACAATTTATCCTTAATGGTACTAAATGCATGCTCCTATTCATCACCCCAATGGAAACCCACACTCTTTTTAACGACTTCAGTGAGAGGTGCAGTGATTGTGCTAAAATCCTTTACAAATCGCCTATAAAACCTAGCCAAACCATGGAAACTCTTAACTTCAGTTATAGTTTTAGGTGTAGGCCAGTCTCTAATAGCTTTTATCTTTTCTTCATCTACCTCTAACATGTTAACACTAACCATTAAACCTAGAAAGACAACTTTATCCATACAAAACGTGCATTTCTTGAAATTAGCATACAGTTGTTCTTTCCTTAATACTACAAGCACACATCTCAAGTGTTCCATATACTCATGAAGGTTTTTGCTATAGATTAAAATATCATCAAAGTAAACCATAACAAATTTTTCTATATAAGCACGTAAAACATGATTCATTAAACGCATAAAGGTGCTCAGTGCGTTAGTGAGTCCAAATGACATAACCAACCATTCATAAAAGCCATACTTAGTCTTAAATGTAGTTTTCCACTCATCACCCTCCCTCATGCGAATTTGATGGTACCCACTCTTAAGATCAATTTTACTAAAGATACATGCACCATGCAATTCATCCAATATGTCATCTAACCTAGGGATTGGATGACGATAATTTACCGTTATATTATTGATGGCTTTGCAATGCACGCTCATTCTCCACGACCTATCTTTCTTTGGCACAAGTAATACTGGTACTATACAATGGCTTATGCTCTCCCTTACATAACCCTTGCTAATCAACTCCTCTACCTGCCTCTAAAGTTTCTTTGTCTCCTCGGAATTGCTTCGGTAAACTGGTCAATTTGGAATGACAGCTCCGGGTATGAAGTCAATCTGGTGTTCAATGCCTCAAATGGGTGGTAACCCACTAGGCATGTCCTCCAGGAATATGTCTTCGAATTTCTGAAACAAAGACTTAGCCAAACTAGGAAGGGATGGGTTGTTTCCTCAAAATTGAGGAGTGTTTCTTTATACAGGAACAAAATCATTTCTTTTCTCCCAACCACCGCTCTCTTCAAATCACTCCCTTTTGCAAAGAAATTCGCTCGTGACTTCTCTTTGCTCTTGGAAGACTCTCTTTCTTTTCTCTTTTGTTGCTCCTCTCTCTTTTTCTCTCTAACAACCACATCACAATTTTCTCTTTTACTCACAACCTCACTGTCTTCTCTCATCTTTTCTAGCTCTTTCACTCTTCTCTCTTCATCTTTCCTCAACTTAACTTGATCCTCATATACTTACGTCAGTGTTAGTAGCACAAGTGTAATAGTCTTTCCATCCTTAAAAAAACTATAGTGATTCTTGTACCCATCATGCATAGTCTTTCTATCATATTTTCAAGGTCTCTCCAACAAAATATGTCCCACTTGCATTGGTACTACATCGCACACTACCTCATCTCGGTAACTTCCAATTGAGAGATTAATTAACTCTCTTCGATTAACCCTAACTTCTCCACTTTCATTTAACCATTGCAATTTATATGGCCTAGGGTGTCTCAATAGGGTTAAGTTTAATTTCTCTACAAGTGCTACGCTAGCAACATTTGTACAACTACCAACATCAATAATGACAGTACATACCGTATCGTTGATGTGGCATCGAGTATGGAAGATGTTCTCCCGTTGCAACTTTGAATCATCCGCCTTGATGTGAGTAGTAAGAGCTCTCCTTACAACCAAAAGATCACCAATAGCGCCTTCAATCTTCTCTTCTTCACTAACCTCTTCCAACGCCGGCATGTCATCATATTTACCTTCACTTTCAGTCACCATCTCTCCATTGTCCAGCAACAGCATTGCCCTTTTGTTTGGGCATTGAGAAGCGATGTGCCCCGACCCCAAGCATCTAAAATGCTTGATATCTCGACTCTTTGATGGTTGTGACTCCGATTTTGGTATTATTTTACTAGCACCTTCGTCATTTCCCTTATGTTCTTCATTTCTGCCTCTAGGTACAGCCTCATTGCCTTTGTTGTTGTTGTCCCACCTCGGTTTCCAAGATGAATTAGAACCCGAAGCACCCTTTGGTGGCCTAGCTGTTCCCTTCCTCTTCAATTGCCTCTCTACTTTCATGGCTACGTTCAACATATCTTCTAACTCCACATAATGCTGTAATTCCACTACATTAGCAATTTCTCGATTTAGCCGATTCAAGAACCGTGCCATGGTACCCTCCCGATTCTCAACCACATTTACCCTAATCATAAGACTCTCTATCTCCTTGTAATAATCCTCAACACTCTTCGACCCTTGGTACAAACTTAGTAATTTCTGATATACCTCCCTGTAATAGTGACTAGGAACAAACCGTTTCTCATCAATACCTTCAACTCTTCCCAAGAACTAATCAGTCTACCCCTGCACCTTCGTTGTGAAGTAACCACTTGATCCCACCAGGTTATTGCATAATCAATAAATTCTAAAGCCGCCAACTTCACATTCTTCTCCTTCGAGTAGTTATGACACTCAAAAATCGACCCAACCTTTCTTTCCCAGTCTAAATATGCTTCCAAATCACTTCTCCCTTTAAACTATGAAATGGTCATTTTTATATTTCCCAAGTCCCCATCCATCTCCTCCCCATGAGCATTCATACCCCGACTTTCAAATCTATCGCCTCTATTCCTCGTCCATCCCCAATCATCGTCATTAGCCTCATATTCATCCATATCACTATCATACTCTTCACGCCGTACTCTCCTAGGTTCTCGCTTACCCGGTCCCCTAGCATTTGACACCTCCACTAGTTGTCCCCTGCTAAGATTAGCCATCGATGTATCCAACCTAGTCATCCAAACTTCCTGCTTAATTCTCCAGGCTTCCTATTGATCCAACTTATCCCTGACAACCCACTCTCAAATCGCTGCATCAAATCATTTGTTGCACTGTTATGATTGCAGTGTCGGTTTGAACTGGAATCTTCTCGTTCGGACATTTTAAAACTAGTAATTTATCTACCTCACCCATTTTCACTCAAAAATCACACAATATGACATCTACCCTCTAATCAACTCACCATTCTGTCTTTTACCACTTGGTACTTTCTTCTATGCACTTCAAAGAACACAATGAACTCAAAGAATTTAAAACCCGTGGAATTCCCAACCGAATGTGAACTATAGGATTGTGGAACAAAGGAACTCAAAGAAATTTTTAATGGAACTGACTTGAACTTGACTGACTGAAAAGAAAAACTAACGTGACTCAAAGAGAAATTTTAAAAGAAAAAGGAAACTTGTTGGTAGTAAAGTGTCAATAAAAGAACAAAACAATAACAATAATTAATTCTTTTTACTGTTACAGTACGGAATGAACAGTAATCGTGAATAATTTTTTCGACCTTTTTTTACCTTTTTCTGGATGTGAACAATAACCGGCTCTTTTTTTTTTACTTTTTATTTTTACAAAAAAATAATGAATTAAACTACCAACAATTAACAATGACTCAAACGAAGAAGAAAGACAAGATAAATAATGAAGAACGAGAACTAAGACTCAAATTAACAAGAATACGAAGAACGAAGAAAGAAAATTGACAGAAACATGAAAAATTAGAAAAACTAGACTTAAAGAAGAGAAACAAAAAGATATAACTTGTTAATTGGAGTTTGTACTCTGATACCAACTGATGCAAATCCCATAACTGCGTTGACTAAGAAACTCACAACCAGATTGTTCCAAAACCCCAGAAAAGTCAAATAAAAGGTTTGGAGATTGAACCTTAAATTAATGAATCAATAAACCCAGCAAGAACGTTGCTTGAATGACCCATTGATTACACAATCCAAGTCCCTCACTCGATTTGTAGAACGCCACAAGAATACTTCTTGATAAGTTCAATTGTGTTCGATTAAGAATGAGGAATGAAAGCAATTTGCCTTTCAATTAATTCATAAAATAATGTCTGGTAAAAATACAATGTAGGAAATAAACTTATATTTATACTAAACCTAGAATATAAGTTATAAAAAGAATAGAACTCTAAAATCCTAGAAAATATGGAAAAGACTCGTCCAATATTACAAGAGTTTGACTAAAACTAAAATTTTAGCAAATTAGGAAAAAACGCAAAAAAAAAAAGTAAACTTTTTCCCCAAAATAACGCTATGCGACCGCATAGTGTAAACCGCCTATGCGGTCGCATAGTTCACTTGAACTATGACCGCATCTGCCCTGGCATTCTATATGCGACTGCAAGCCCCATTCTACTATGTGGTCGCATAGTAGACTAGTTTGCCTTTGTTTTCGTCTGCTTGTACTGAATTGATCCATTTTGATTCGGCTCTCGACCTGAACATGAAAGTTGCTTCATTTTGCGTCTCGAACACCGCCTCATCAATGGTTTCTTGAATGAGTATTTCCATTGCTTGTTTCACTTGCTTTGTCCTCAATCGCGTCATCAGTCCGCCTTCGATTATCAATGGGTCTCGTCTCGAACTCACCGTCTTCAAGCTTGATTCTAAGATCACATCACTCTTGTTTTCATCATTATTGTTGTTATTACTCTCCTTATTATTCTTATTCTTCTTTCCACTTTTATTCCCGCCACAACAGTGTTCATCTTTATTTTTACTACCTTTACTTATCTTCCCATTCGCCAAAACATTGTTAAGATTCTTACCTTTACTGTAACTGTTAAAATTCAGAGAAGGGTTTGAGTAGATTCCTTTGTTGAAGCCACCGTTCAACCCAATGGATTCGTAGCCAGAATTAGTATTATTACTGTTTAACCCAGCCTTCATCCATCGTTGCTGAGCCCAAAATTGAAGCCATTGAAATCTGACTTGGAATCATCAACAAAGTTGTTAATTGATGAGTTGATTGAATTGAAAGAATTGATCTTATTTTTCAGACCAACAGAACCATCCCCAGAATTATTATTACGATACACCCCAAGCTGGCATATTTGATTTCTGTTGGCGACTACAAAGAAGAAAATAAAAATAAAAAAATTGTGGGGTCATTTGACCCCAGATGACCCCATGTGGGTCCGTCCCTAGTTCTTTAGCATATTAGGCGAACTGATATCCTCTTTGATGAAATTGTTTCAAAATTTGATGAAGCTCAACATAAATGTACTTCATTATTTTTCTCACTGAAACCTTTAACTGAATCATATGAGAGCTTGGATTTTCAACAAGGTTTTCTTGAGTCAATGGATTAATGACTGGCTAGGAATATAAACTCAACAGTGGACAAAATCCTAGCTCTTGGATGACGTGACTGATGGAATTTATGTAATTATTTACTGAAAATTAAATAATGGATGATAACTCTGCTAAAAACTTAGGCAACCTCATATTATAAGAAATTAAAAATGTTTCCTGTTTTCATCACGAGGTTTATTTTAGGCTAAGTTACATGACTCTTGTAATGGGTGTCTGACATGGAAATACTTTTGGAGTGCTGGATTTGAAAAGAAAAAACATATTATTTATACTCAAAAAGCAGGACTTGACCCTCAATCAAATGGTCAATGTAATATAATTTTTTAAGTTTCTAAAAGCCTATTCAAGTGAATTAGTCACTGGATTCTTGTGTGATTATTGTAGTTAAGATAGATTTATCAGATAAGATGATGGTTTTGTTAGTTATCCATGTTTTTAGATGCACTTTTTCTTAGTGACATGGGTGGGCACTATTCTTAATTCTGCGATGGTGGTTGTGCACTAAAAGATAAATCTTATTGTTATTTCTAATGCCATTTTCTCCTTTGGTAGATACATTCTTAGAGCTTTTGGTGCCATATATTTAGAAAGATATGTTGGTATCCCTTCCACCTGCGGTAATTTAGCTTAAAGATGCTGACCATAACTGCTTTGTTTTTTATGTTTTGTGAATAATTTACTATATACCTGTTACTGCAATTGATATGTTATTCATTTCTTCCAAAGATTATGCAAGCATTGGTGGAGCATTATGGTGAGAAAGGTAGGTTGCAACGAGTTGAACAGTGTGTTCTCCACATGGACATTTTGTCCTTGGATTTTAATCAGGTAATGATGTAATCTTAGTTAACGGTATTATCACTTTAACGGCAATTAGTACTTCAATGGAAATTAGTCTACTGCTGGAGATGTTCACAGTATTTATATATAATTCTTTGGAGGAATCAATATGACTATGAACCGTGTCACTCACGACTTCGCATTACATAAAATAACCGGCCACCACTGATCCTGCTTGAGAAACTCTACATATTGTAATGTAGCAGATGAATGTGTTGTTTTGGCTCCTACAATCCATCTCTCTGTAACAAACAAGTTTTTGGCAGGGTTGATCACATTATATCAGAGCTTCAGGAGAGAGTGGAGATATTAGAAGAGTCATTACAAGTGGAATTCTCGGATGAGGTGGAACGAGATTTTTTAGAGTCCAACATTGAGCTAGCGAAATGGCAGAAACGAGAAGAAATCAGGCCCACTCAAGTAGCTAAGAACACAAAAAATTTTCATGTCATAATTGCTCAACATCGCAGAAATAGGATGCTGGATCAAATGATACTAGAGAATGGGATTCGATTATCTTCTCCCCAACAAATACATATGGAGGCAGTACGGTACTTTGAGAATTTTCTTACTGAAGAATATGTGAGGGCAATACCAAACTTATCTACTTTGATAGATAATACCGTGATCGAGGTGGAGGGTTAGTATCTTTGTGCTATACTGACTGAAGTGGAAGTTAAAGAAGGCACCTTTGTGATTCCCATGGATAGCTCCCTTGGGCCAGATGGGTTTGGGTCATGCTTTTTGTTGAAGTGTTGAGATATTTTTAAAAAGGAAGTGATTGAAGCTAAGCAAGATTTTTTTGGAGGAGAGCTTACTAGATTCTACACAGCTTCTTATATTGTCCTCATCCTAAAGGTCAGAAGGTGGAGAAACCAACTGGTTTTGATCAATTCAGACCTACCAGTTTATGCTTTGTAGTCTATAAGATCTTTTCAAAAATCTTGGTGTCACGAATGGCTGCCTTACTTCCAAGAATTATTTTAGCTGAGTAAGGGGCTTTTATTGCTAGGAGAAGCATTTTTGAAAATATCGCTCTTACACGAGCTAGTACAATCTATGAACAAAAAGTGTGAGGGGGAAATGTGATGCTTAAGGTGGATATGTCGATGGCCTACGATAGGGTGGATTGGCGTTTCTTGAGGCATGTTCTACAGACTTTTGGCTTTTCTGGAACACTGTTTACATTTGTACCCGGAATATCGAATTACGGACGCAGCTGCATTTTTATTAGAAAGAGTTGGAGATGTTGGAAAGGCTTTATTGCTCATTCTTTCTGATCTTAATGAAAAAAAATGATTGTGCTTAATGTTGCTATTGAAGATGGACTTTCTGGTGCTAGTCTGGATCATCTTAATGCTGTTTCGAAGAGAGAAGACGTCTGTTCACTTTGCTTGATGTACATAATTTTTGTACATTAAGGTGTCCATGCCTCTCACATGAGGTGTGTAGGCCCCACCCCATGTGAAAGGCATGGGCACCATTGTGGACAAAAATTATATAAAATAGAATTTTCCTTTATCCATCATCTTCCCTTTCCTTGCAATTCAACTTCCTTTTCTAATTAATTTTATTGTTTATAATTAATGTTTCAGGTCGTTGAAATTCTTGATATTGTGCATTCTTGTATCGATTGCCAATGGATCAGTCCCCGATTGGATCCAAATGAGTCCGAGTTGTTGGCCGCTGAAGCTCGAATACAATTTGTTGATTCCAACGAATTGTAAAGATGAGATTTGATGACAATATTTTGAAGTAAACAAGATCACATCACGAAAAACAATGTTTAAATTTTAAAAAAGAACAAAAGGGATTAAACATAGAAGAACGATGTTTAGTACTGAACAATTTGGAGAGAATAATACAGAACAGCAATAATGCTTCTAATTTTTACTCTAATAAAACTGATAGAGGAGCCTTGTATTTATAGGTCAACCCTAGAAGAATCCTAAAAGGCAAGAAAACATATTACAATTGAAGACACAATTTCAACAGGATTTTGTTTCCTTTTATTGGATGCAATTAGATTCCTTTTTAAGTACAAGTCGAATACGCATCTTCAAAAGGCTCCTAACCAATTTCTAGGATTCTACTTGATCAAATTCCAAATCAACAAGAATCCTAACACATTTGCGTCACCAACTCAACACGAGTATCTCTAGTTTCAGTTGCTTGATTCGTAAGCTGGTCTCTTCTGATATATTTACTTCTTCTTTTCCTGGTTTGGTTCGTTTGTTAACTTTTATCCTACTGGGAATAGTAGGTTATAAAGGTAATCTTCTGCTCATTTCCTAATATCTGAATAAGTAGATGGCATTATATTTTCTGACAAATCCTTTTTTTTTTTAAAACATTGAAGTACCATTTTAGTTACGGTCTGTTATTTCCTCTAGTGGTCTCTTTTTGTTTCCTAAGTTGGTCATGCTTTGATGAAGGTCCCATCCCGCATGGCACGTCAATGACATCTTCCTACGAGAATCTTGGTATACATGGTTTTATTGTCATTTGACCATGAAGGATCTTCAAGTGCTTACGTAGATTGTTTTATAATTTTGATTGCAAAGTAGGGTATACTATAGTGCTTCTTTGACACAATTTTGTAATAACTTTGATTGCATATGAGCTGAAAGTGCTCAGTATGTGGATTAGATATCTTACACACCTTGTTGTCCTTTTCTTTTCTTTCATTTGCTAAACCTTGTGGCCTATTTGATAAGGCCCCTTTTTCATGGAAAACACCAAAAATGCATGTTTGATTCGTATATTTTTCTAGGAAATTCATTTTCTCACTTTCATGCCACCTCAGCCATTTTTCCACCAAATTGATGAATTGGTTTCCCACCCAGGGGCGGAGCCACACTTGGGCAAGGGTGTAAAGGTTTAAAATCAAAAGTGAAACCACAGCAATTGCTTATGGCATTGACAGTTTCATTATATAGAAAAATATTAAAAGAGCAAAAGCTAATACAACCATATAAAGAACGATTTCTGTACATTCTATAATTAGAACTAATCAACTCCTAAACTTTGTACAAAGTCTGTAATGCCATAGATGTCTCCTTAATGGTTGGACTGATTCTTTCCTTGACTATTGTCTTGATTGTCTCCAGAGAAAGATTTTGTGTTGTCACCAATACTCCCCATCAAGTCAAGCGTGATTGGTAACACGCGAAGCTTGGATCTAAAGAGCATAAACATGAGTTTTGATGGACTTTTGGTGAATATATCTGCATTTTGCAAGCTGGATGGCACATGTTAAATCCTCAAGACACCACTGTATACAAGTTCCCGGACAAAGTGAATATCAATGTCAATGTGCCGAGATTGTTGTCGAGCTACTGGGTTTTGAGACATAAAAATGGCACTTATGTTATCACAGAGTAGAGTGGTCTTTTCTGTTGGCTAAATTTGTAAATCATGAAGTATGTTTAACAACCATTTGACCTCAGCTACAGTTAATGCTAAGGCTCTATATTCAGATTTGGCAGAAGACCTAAATACGGTGGACTGCTTTTTTGAGGTCCATGAAACTAAATTATCACCAAGAAAGATTGCATGACCAAATATTGATCTACTTGTGTTTGGGCATCCAGCCCAATCGACATCTGAAAAAGCCGAGATATTGAGGTTGGTTGATGGACTAATGTGGAGACCAAAGTGTAGAGTTCCTTTAACGTATCTGAGGATCCTCTTCAGAGCTTGAAGATGTTGTTCTCTTGATGCATGCATGAATTGGCTCACAGAGTTTACTGCATATGTGATATCTGGCCTTGTGATTGTGAGGTATTGCAATGCGCCAACAAAGGATCGATAGGTAGTTGGTGAATGGAAAAGAGGGCCATCAATGTTTAAATGATGGGAGACAATCATAGGAGTTCCGATTGGCTTTGAATCAAGTAAATCAGCTCAAATTAGGATGTCTCTCACATACTTCATTTGACTTAGGAACATTCCTTTATCGGGCCCAAGAAATAATTTAGAGGGCCAAGATCCTTCATGGAAAACTCTTGTTGTAGCTTGTAAATGAAAGCGCCAATGAGAGATTCATTGTTGCCTGTGACGATAATATTATCGACGTATAGGAGTAAATAGATGATCCCTTTATCTGTTGAATGAACAAATAAGTCAGCTTTGCTGCAATTGAAGCCAATTTTGATTAAAAAATTGCTGAACCGATGGAACCATGCTCTCGGTGCTTGCTTCAAACCATAAATTGCCTTTTTGAGACGACAAACATGATTTGGATTCGAAGAATCAATATATCCCGGTGGTTGTTTCATATAAACCTCTTCTTGTAGCACACCATACAAGAATGCATTCTTTACATCAAGTTGACGTATGTTCCAGCCACATGACACTGCAATTGAGAGAACAATACAAACAGTAGAAGCTCGAACTTCTGGACTGAATGTATCATTAAAATCAAGCCCATAGAGTTGAGTATAGCCTTTTGCAACAATGCGTTCTTTAAACCTATCAATGGAGCCATCCGAATGGTATTTGACTCGAAAAACCCATTTGGATCCAACCACATTAGCAACAGGTGGTCTTGGAACTAATTCCCATGTTTGATTAAGATTAAGAGAACGGATTTCATCCTCCATTGCAGTAGCCCATTCTGGTGAATTGGCGGCACTCTTAAATCCTTTTTGTTCTTTTATTACTAATAGGGATGTGAATAAAAGAGATGCTAGTACTTGACAAACATAATCGGAATGCTTGGGCTTTGAGATGCTAGCTTTTCCACGAGTTAACATGTGATGCGAATTCTAAGCCAAAGCTAGTGCCAGTTGTATTTCAGGGACTGGCTGAACTATTTGAGGAGACACATGAGGTAGGGAAATTGATGAATTTTGATATGTGTCCAACTCCAAGGCACATGTTTTACCCTCATAAGGTTATGTTTAATGCACAATTATAAGGTGACACATATAGCCCAAGTGGGAGATTGTAAGGATTTTTAATTAAAGATGGACTTGTATGTGCAAATAATTGTGTGTTAAATTATAGGCTATCGAATTCGGTCAAGCCCGATTAAAGTGATCTAATAAGGTTTCGATTTTGGGCTTTAATGTATCCAATTAAAGTACGGGTTTACATATGTGTAGAGACCGGGCCCAAGTCCTAATTCTGTGATGGGCCGAATTAGGTCAAAGGGCATTCCCATATAAATAGGTTATGGTCCCCAGATCACACGCAACGAAACGAATTATTCATTCTCTACTGCATCCCATCACAGAGAGGAAAAAGAGACTACGTGTAGATTTGGAAGATCATACCGCGAAATCCATATTGCATTAACCATGTCAGATTCAGGTATGCTTCCGCTTTAATTCTTATATTTCTCGATGATTTGACATGAAAGATCTAGTAATTTTATGGTATTAAATTATCCAACACCAGTTGTACTTCGGGGACTGGCTGAACTATTTAAGGAGACACATGAGGTAGGGAAATTGATGAATTTTGATATGTGTCCAACTCCAAGGCACATGTTTTACCTGGCTTGAATAAAGTTACTGATGGTAATGGTGGTGAACCTGCAGAAGGGTTAGTGCTAGGCAAAGATGTATGTTGTAAAGTGGGATTATGAAAAGAAATAAAATTTGATAGTGCAGGTGAAGGTTGCAAATTTGAAGATCGAATGACATAAACTCTATGTGATATGGGGTCAAGACATCGAAATGCTTTGTAGGATGAGTGGTACCCAAGAAAAATGTGTGGTAGGCTTCTTGGTTCAAACTTGTGTTTGGCATAATCTCGCAGATATGGGATGCATAAACATCCAAAAATTCGAAATGTAGCATAGATAGGAGACATACCATATAGAATTTCAAATGGAGATGTCCCATTTAAGACCGATGTGGGCAAATGATTAATTATAAAGACTGTCGTACTGAATGCTTCAACCCATAAATGAAGAGGGACATTGGCATGAAATAGCATGGTGAGGCCTGTTTCCATGATATGCCTATGTTTTCTCTTGGCTCTTCCATTTTGAGAGGGTGTATAGGGACAAGATATTTGATGATGAATGCCACATTTGATTAAGTGAGAATGGAAATTTGTACTCATGAATTCTCCTCCTCCATCACTTTGAAATTTTTTTTATTTTTGCCAAGAACTTATTTTCGACAAGAGATTGAAATTTTATGAAGGTCTGATAAAAATCAGTTTTATGTTTTAATGGGTAGAACCAAGTAAAACATGAGTGATCATCGATAAAAATAACATAATATCGATATCCTGATATTGAAGTTATTGGTACCGGACCCCATAGGTCACAATGTATGAGATCGAGTACTTCTTTTGATCAACTTTCACTTGTTAGGAAAGAAAGTATATGGCTTTTAGCCTTTTGACAACTAGCACACAGTGACAGATTTGGCAATATATAAGTAACAGACAAAGAGCCTTTTTTATTAAGCATGGAAATTATTTTAGATGAGACATGGCCTAAACGGGCATGCCAAATTTCGAAGGAATTACAAAGATTTTGTTTGCTAATGACAGTAGAGAAAACTTGGTTTCCACGCTTCAGTACGTAAAGGCCATCTACACGATTACCTCTTATCACCACCTTTCGAGTTCGAAGATTCTGTATGGTAAAATCATTATCAGTAAAAGAGACAGATAAAGGATAATCATCTGTTAGTTTACTTACAGAGAGCAATTTTTTAGCTAAATTTGGTACCAGAAGAACATCATTTAATTTAAGAGCTGGAGTGGGAGAGCAGAAACCTATGTGTGTAATGGGTAGAGAGGATCCATTACCAACAATAACTTTGTCCTTACCAGTGTAAGGTTCCACCTTATCAAGTTGAGACACATCTCAGGTCATATGTGCGGACGCTCCCGTATTAGTATACCAATCTACAACGTCGTTGCTAGTGGTGGAATTGGCAAGAGCTTCAGCTAGGTTTGCATCAGATTTGATGTATGTATGTCGACAATCCGTGGCATAGTATCCTTCTTCACGGCATATTTGACATCGAGGGGGGCGTTTATAGTACTGCTTGCTACGGTTTCCTCCTTTTGATTGCCCACCTTTATATTTGTTTTGATGGTTGGTTGACCTTGCATTTCGGTTGGAAAAAGCAGGGGAGGAATTTGCCACATACGCAGAGGCACTACCTGCATTATGATCAATGGACTTGGAGAAAAGATCAAAGCTCTCTGCTTTAGGAACAATATCTTTGAAGCTTGGAAAAGGAGTTAAAGAGAGTTGAGTAGTGGAGAAAGTGGAAAATTTGGGGCCTAAGCCATGCAAATACCAGTGCACTTTGTCAGTATCTTCAACTGGACGTCCCATTGCCGATAATTTATCACAATGAGCTTTGAATACTCGAGAGTATTCAGAAACACTACGAGAGCCTCGCTTCATGAGATAAGTTCATCCTTGATTTGAAGTTCACGGACCTTAGATTTATGGCTGAATGCAGTTTCAAGAGAGTTCCAGACATCTTTTGATGTTGTAAGGCCAACAACAATAGAGAGTGGTTCTTCCGTGAGAGAGGAAAGAATGAGGCTCATGACTAGTTGGTCATTTTGCTTCCAAAGATTGTGGGCTGTGGGATCAGCTATAGCAGAGGGCATTGGAGTTGATCCATCAATATATCCATAGAATTTTTGGCATTGGAGTAGGGGAATTACCTGGCTGAGCCAGAGAAGAAAGTTAGTGGATGATAGCTTGATTATAACCATGTGAACCATGGTGTTGAAAGAGAGGGTAAAAAGAGAATTTTTCAGAGGCCATAGAATCGAGTGGAGGTTAATCCTATTAAGCTCTGATACCATGTAAAGGTTTAAAACCAGAAGTGAAACCACAGCAGTTGCTTATGGCATTGACAGTTTCATTATGTAGAAAAATATTACAAGAGCAAAAGCTAATACAACCATACAAAGAATGATTTATGTACATTCTATAATTAGAACTAATCAACTCCTAAACTTTGTACAAAGTCTGTAATGCCATAGATGTCTCCCCTTAATGCTTGGACTGATTCTCTCCTTGATTGCTGTCTTGATTGTCTCCAAAATGCTTGGATTGTTTCTGTCCTTGATTGTTGTCTTGATTGTCTCCAAAGAATGATTATGTGTTGTCACCAATAAAGGGTAGTCCATTGTCCACCTAAAAAAATCTGAATTCGCTGGAATGAATCGTGGCTGCAGCCAGTAATCAAAAGAAAAATATGGTAAATTCATGGAATTGGGAGTCTCAGATGAGCAAAACACTCAATATGATTGCTAACTTGCTGGATATAAATCTTTTCTTGCTTTTTAGGTCTTCTAAAAATCATGGGTTTCCTTAGACTTGTCGGATAAAGAGAGATTCTGCATGAAAGAGCAAGAAAAATTCGAATATGGAAGTTGCTAGTATTGAAGCTCACCGGATGAAATAAATACTAAATTGCAACCAAACCTAGAAGAATCCATAGACCACCGCCATAGCTAAGTAATCTGACGAAGTTAAAACTTAAAAGGCTGATATTTTTGTAGATATATTTCACCGCCCATCTTGCCTATATATGTGTGTGTTGTACGAATGGTGTGTGTGAAGAGAGCAAGAAAGGTGAGGAGACCAGCAAGTGTAGAGAGATAGAGAAAGATACTAGCCTTCCACCCTGTACCTTGGAGGCATAACCTGCGATTTACCTCTCACGATGCTCCAGGACAGAGACGATGGGGTACCCTTAAGGTTGGGGTTCAACCTTTATAGAGAAAGATACTAGAAAGAGGTAGTGCTTAGTGAGAGAGAGAATGTTGGCAAGGTGTTCTAGTGTTTGGTTAGTATTTTTAGTGTATGTTTAAAATTGTGTAAAGTTCCTCTCATCAATAAAATTATATTTTTTTTGTGTGTTCCAAATTCAACAATTAAACTCTACAATTTGGTATTAAAGCTCAACAAGTGGTCTTTTGCCCCTTTCTCAATTATGCATTCTGTATGTCAATAAATATATGAAGGATGTTATGTATATTTATATATATTTGTTCATTATTAGCTGTTAGTGGAATTAGCATCGTTACAAAGGCGGAGAGCCACAGTTTAGTTATATAAATTTTGCTCACAAAAAAAAATAAAATAAATAAATTCTAGCTCCGCCACTGTTCCCACCTATTTGGTGGTTTTATATTTTATTCTTTATATATATACATTTTTTTTTTTGTGGCAATGTTAACAAATTTTAGGAACAATTATAAAAGAGAATATACCTTAAATTGACAATTTCCATGGAAAACAAAGCCAAACGAAAACCAAAATACAAATAATTTTTGAATTTATTTATTTTTTATTTTTTATTGCAATAGAAACAAATTCTAGGAACAATTATAAAATTAAAAAAAAACCCCTTAAATTGACAATTTTCATAAAAAACAAAGCTAAACGAATGCCAAAAGATACTTTTATATCAACATTTTCGAGGTGGAAATTTATACCAATCAAACAATATTAATTGACAATTCCCACTAAAACAAGTTTTAGGCAATTTAATTCATGAAATTCGTTTTCTTTCTACCCAATTTTCAATCTTGCAATCAGATGGACCCTTATAATACTGACTTCTTACCCACAATCTAGAATTGGAAAATATACTGTATGTTTGCAAAAGGCAATTGTTAATTGTCTTGATTCAGCTTTCTGCTTGTACAAAGAATTTTTTTCACCTCTACTTATTTACATTTATTTTTCCCGTCACTCATCTTTTGTGGTTGAACCACTTCTATTCAACGTTGTAATTCCATTACAGGTTTTGCAAGCCTCTTATGGATTCAGATAGGGTAGTACAAATTCTAAAAGCAAAGCACCGAGGGAAACACTTGATGGATCATTCGGTCATCAGGGAGATGAAGAAGGATGCAAAATTAAATGGAAGGTCTCCAATTCTCATAAAGGTGCTCGCATCATGATGAAACTGATTTCCATGTTTAAAAAAGACATTGTTGAGGGAATGATTGGATATGGTCAGCTTCCAAGGATCATGTCAAAACTTTTTTCTGATAATGGAAACCAAGAATTTGGCGATTTCAAACTTACAATATTAGGGATGCTTGGAGCATATGATTTTGAAAGAAGAATTTTGGCACGGCTTGTTTATTTCCTTTTCATATTATCCTTATTACTTGTTTATTTATGCAATAATGTGTAAATTTTTAGCCTCCCTTCGGTAAAATTTATAAATTATTTATAAAGGTTTAAACTTCATTTTCAACCATACATTCCAATGGAACCGCAGGGATTGTACACTTATCCACCATTCATTTCATCTACTTATAAATTAAACCATTTAGAAATTCCTCCCAAATGGAGGCTTAGAAAACCAACCAAGAAGTGTGTAAACCTTAATTCACAAGTTTAAGTATAGGTTTTCATATAGTTTTATTTCAAAATTTAAGAGTACGACAGTTCGAAGTCCCTATGCTTTATGAAAATTCCCTAGGAACGTTCTACAACAACTTGAAAGTTCACAAGAATGTTATACAATGTCCAATTCAAATTTTAGCGTTTACCAAGTTTATGTTCTGGATTTCCATTTGACCTTACGTGCGGAATTAACACAATTAATAGCAACAAGTCACTAATTAATTGTTGTCTAGGTGATTACACATTCATGTCCAATTAAACCTATGTTGAATTGCCGATTTGTAATGCGTAAAGTAAATAAATTAACACAAAACACAACCTTACAATATGATGATAGAGAAACCCCAATGTGGGTAAAACTCCGAGATCAAGCCAGTAGTTTTCACTATTCCAATTCAGCTAGTACGAGTTACCAAATTTCGTACCCAATCAGACGTGCTGTTCTAGTCTCACGATCTACTATCGTAGATACTACTAGCTTCCCGATCTACCTCCTGCAGCCCAATCTGCTATCCAATACAGCCTCTTGGTCTTTAGCTGATTGTATTACCAAGTGGAATTGGAAGAAGCTCATGTTCTTGTCCGGTTCCTGCGCTTGTCGACCACTTCTCTCAATCCTCCAGTGAGAGAGTCCCTTCCTCAACAAATGAAGAAGTTCAGGTGTTTTGTCTTCACAAACTTTAATGTTTTTCCCACACGGTTGATTGCCGAATCACAAGGTGTATATGGATGAATTCCTTGCTCAGATCTACCTTGGATCTCTTCAAAGAATATGGGAAGATGTATTGAAGTTGTAAGCACAATGAGGCAATCTCTCATTTTCACGTTCATGGCCTTTGTATTTATAGTTGGGGGCAATTAAAAGTCTTAGGCCGTGTAAAACTTTCCAAAAATCGAAAATATGATTTTACATGTAACATTGTCGCTCAAGCAGCGTTGAGCGAAAAGCAAGCGACACCACTTCGCTCGAGCAATCAGCGAGCGGCGAGTATTTTGCTTGACTTCACTCGAGCGGTGGAAGGGCGAACAGCTAGTAAACTTTTGGCGCTGCGACCTTGATTTGAACCAAACACTCAAACCCTAATCCCTACCACACAACTTTGCTAAATTGTACCCTAAGTCCCTGACTTTTATAACATTATACAATTAAGTCCCTAACTTTTGCAAATTTACAATTTAGTCATTTTGTCTACAGAATCGCCAATTACACTTTTAACCCTAACAAACTCCTCCTTTGACATTCTGTGACAAAACTCTACAAATGAAGTCAGGACTTGATAACCAAAAACTAAACTACCTAGTAAACTCAGTCACTGAGTCTGCATTCCTTTGTGTACCTGTTTCCAGAAATCCAACAACTCTTATACTCAATGTAAAAGCACGTGATACAGGAAATATAAAAATTAAAGCTCTTAATCACAAATCAACATAACAGTTTGAGACATGATATTGATACCAATTAAAACACCAACCAAGACACCAACACCACTAAAAATCAAAACTCAAACAGATGAAAGTGATATAAAATGCAATGCAACACTTCCCCTTACTGCAAACTTTCATGTTTTTATGCAGTAGGTAAATGTATCTATGTCTCTCCCCCAACAACCCCTAGACATAGCAATGCAATGCAAGTAATATCGATCAATGAAATCATGTGCATGCATATGCAATCACTCTCCTATGTGTATGCTCAATCAACATTTTTTCTCCCCCTCAGTTACACATTTCTCTCCCCCTTTTTGTTACAGATGCTGAAGGGAATCACGTTAAGACCAAGTCGAGCAATAACACATAATAATCAAAAATGCAATTAATAGCACGCAAAAGCAAAATCAACAAATAGTATATCTCCCCCACATACTTAGTTCAATCCAGAATAAAGTAATAATATAAGTGATTCATGTGTGCAAAGTGTCACTAATCCAATGCAAGCAGGACTTCAAACCTTAATTTTGTGAGAAGGGACATACCAATCACTGCTAGTAAATATATTCTCCTACTAATGAAAGTCAAAGCATGTAACGCGTAGTAGGACATTATTTTTTACTTATTTCCCCCTTACTATGAGCTTATATGTTTTTCAATTTTTCAAAGTATTCCAACTCATCATATTTTTCAAATTTTTTCAGTTTTTAGCTCATTAATTTTTCATCTTAAGTGCAGGTTATTCTCCATTATGCGACTAAGATGACCTCTGTAGCGAGCTTTAGGCCGATTAACCCAAGTCAGTTGACCATAGACACCAGGTTTTAAGAGACTATGTAGGCTTAATTGCTCAAGTCAAATAGACCCTGAAGAAGAACATTAAGATATGAGCATTTAAAATTGAGGGAAATTTTTTAGGTTAAGGTCTACAAAAATTGGTCAATTCATGTTCAAAGTCACCCCCATCAACATGTGACAGCCATCCCAAATCTCATACACGAGGTAGAGTTCCACCGACAAATTCATAGTGTGTGCAGTGCAGATGATATATGAAGATACTTATACATATTAATCCAACTAGACCTAACCAAGCAATGGAAATTATTTTACAGTTTATCAATTTTAGCTCCTACATAATACAACGTGCAACCTCAAAATCATGTGTCATGTTGTAAAAATTTCCATAACCAACTATTTTTGTCTTTTTATTTTTTTTAATGTTTTTGTGTTTTTCATTTGTCCTAAACTGGATGCTTCACACACAAAATAAAATAAATTCAAACACATAAAGACAAAAATAAATATGCATGTGCTAAAAGAAACAAATGAAAATGCACATGCATGAAATAAACACCAAAACAAAAATAAATAATATACACGTGATGCATGCAATAATTATATATCAATTAAGAAGCAAGCATGTATCAAAAATATCTAATCAAGTAGATATGTAAATGTTTTTTCATTTAAGAGCACCATGATCTCTAACCAAATTTGAGAGATCACTCTTCTTCACCTAAACCTGTCTAGAACAGGAATAGTTTCCAAATAGTTGTGTCATCAATTGAGTCAAACGATTCACTTGATCAATAAGAAATCCAATCTGACCAGCAGACACCTGATTCTTGTTCTTTTTCAAGTTCAAGTCTTTCATATTGTTCAGGTACTGATGACATCTAAGGTGGATGTGACCTAACTCTCCACAGTGAAAACATGTAGGGGCAAACTTAGGACCTGTGATATGCTTATGTTGATTTCTATTCCTAGGCCGACGGGTCCTACGAAGTCTAGTAGACCTACATCCTGAAGATCCCACTACATTTGGTACGGGGTTAGTCACAATGTTTGGCTGGTCAGTAGCACGAACAAAGGTGGTCTGTGATGTACTAATAGCATCCTGATCAAAACCTAGACCTCCCTTATCACCAGCCAGCTTACCTATTCTTAGAATATTATCTAGCTTTTCAGACCTACTAGAAAAGGCAAGTAACTGAGACCTAGACAACTCTAGCTCACTCTTAAGGTGTTTAACCTGAATAGCTAAGGTCTCATTCACAATAGTTAGCTCACTTACTCTTCTAGAGGACATCTCATTCTTACTGGTGAGATAACTAACCCGGGCTTCTAACTGTTCATTCTCTAGCCTAAGCTCCTTCATTTTCTTGCTCAGTGTTTGGTTAGTGGCTAAGATCTTGAGGCTTTCCTCATACATCCTATCATAGGCTCCTTCTAGATCTTCTTCACTTCCACTCTCATCACCAGAATCTTCACTGCTATCTAAGTCATCTTCCCTTTCACTCCCCTGTAGGGATCCACTCTTAACCTTAGCAACGAAGGCCACATATTTTCCACTCTCCTCATGGGTGGATGTCTCACTTTGATTGTTCGAACTAGACTCGTCATCAGTGAAAGTAGAATTCATAGCCTTCTCTTCAAGTATCTTTGCACTAGGGCACTCATTCTTCACATGACCGAAACCGCAACAGTTATGGCATCTCAAGGATTTAGATTTCTTCCTAGATTCACTCAGGCCACCTCTTTGTCTCTCTTGAGACTTCTTCTTATTCCTAAATATTTTTCGAAATTTCTTAGCTAGGTAGGTCATCTCCTCATCGTTGGGTGAATCAGAATCTTTAGATTTTATCTGGGTATTCCTAGCGGTTTTCAAGGCTATGGATTTTTCCTTAGCGGGATTGTCTAAGGTCAATTCATATGTCTAGAGGGATCCAACTAACTCTTCTACCTTGATAGTGTCTATGTCCTTACTCTCTTCAATTGCCATGACTTTAGGCCTAAAACGCTCGGGTAAAGATCTAAGTATTTTTCTCACTATCTTACGCTCGGAAATTTTCTCACCTAGGTTGAAGGATGAATTAACTATGTCATTTAGGCTCGCATAAAAGACATCAAACATCTCATCATCTCTCATTCTAATCTCTTCAAACCTAATGGTCAACATCTACAGTTTAGAGTTTTTAACTGCCTGAGTTTCCTCATTGTGGTTTCTAAAATATCCCAAACTTCCTTTGCTACTTCACACGTGGACATTCTTCTAAACTCCTTAGGGGAAACTATCATAAATAGGGCATGGAGGGCTTTGCTATTCAAATTACAACTATCCAATTGAGCTCTAGACCAATTTTCTACCGGGGTAGGAGTGACTACACCATCTATTGTGGTACTACGGATTGACCAACCATTCACCACAATTTCTCAGACACGCTCATCCAAGGATTTCAAAAATGTCCTTATTCTCACTTTCCAAGACGCATAACTATTCACATCAAAGCGGGGTGGCACATTCAACGACGTACTCATCTAGACTAATGTAAGGTCAGGATTCGCACTTAGGCTCTGATACCACTTGAAAATTACCTAGGAGTGTTCTACAACCACTTGAAAGTTCATGAGAATGTTATACAATGTCCAATTCAAATTTTAGCATTTACCAAGTTTACATTCCAATTTACCATTTGACCTTACGTGTGAAATTAACACAATTAATAGCTACAAGTCACTAATTAATTGTTGTCTAGGTGATTACACATTCAAGTCCAATTAAACCTATGTTGAATTTTCGGTTTGTAATGCGTAAAGTAAATAAATCAACACAAAACACAACTCACGATGTGATGACGAAGAAACCCCAACATAGGTAAAACTCCAGGACCAAGCCAGTAGTTTTCACTATTCCAATTCAGCCAGTAAAGTTACCAAACTTCATACCCAATCAGACCTGCTGTTCCAATCTCACGATCTACTGCCGTAGATACTGCTAGTCTCCAGCTCACTTCTCGATCTATCTCCTGCAGCCCAATCTACTGTCCAATATAGCCTCCTGGTCTTTAGCTGATTATATCACCAAGTGGAATTCCAAGAAGCTCCTATTCTTGTCCAATTCCTGCGCTTGTCATCCATCTCTCTCGATCCCCTCAGTGAGAGAGTCCCTTCCTCAACAGATAAAGAAGTCCTGGCATTTTGTCTTCACAAACTTTGATGTTTCTCCCACATGGTTGATTGCTGGATCACAAGGTGTATATGGATGAATTTCTTGCTCAGTTCTACCTTGGATCTCTTCAAAGAATATGGAAAGATATATTGAAGTTGTAAGCACAATGAGGCAATCTCTCATTTTCACATTCACGGCCTTTGTATTTATAGTTGGGGGTAATTAAGAGTCCTAGCCCGTCTAAAACTTTCCAGAAATCGAAAATGTGATTTTTCATATAACACTATCACTTGAGTGGCGTTGAGTGAAAAGTGAGCGATACCATTTCGCTCGAGCGAACAGCGAGTTCGCTCGAGCGAGCAAGCGACGAGTATTCTGCTTGACTTCGCTCGAGCGGTGGTAGGGCGAATAACTAGCGAACTTCCGACGTCGTGACCTTGATTTGAACCAACCCTAGTCCCTACCACACAACTTGCTAAATTGCACCCTAAGTCCCTGACTTTTATAACATTGTACAATTGAGTCCCTGACTTTTACAAATTTACAATTTAGTCCTTTTTTCCACAGAATTGCCAATTATACTTTTAGCCCTAACAGTTTACCCCTTGAGCAGTGTTTTGTTGAGAAAATATAATGGTTAAAAGATACAAGGATAAAAATTTTCCCTTCTTTATTTTGAGTGAAAGTAGTTCAAGTTGAAAGGAGAAGAAAAATATGGTCAGATTTTTGCATGTACTTCTATGTATTTCTGTGTATAAATTATTATTTCTTTTAGCATCAACGTGACTAGAAAAACATCAGGATAAGTTAATAGTATAGTTTGTATTTCATTGTTTTTTGGCCTTTTATTTGGGTCTAAATTGTAGCTTTGACTTATCCCACACATGAATATTATTTATGTAACTGTTCTTTCTGATGTATCAGGACACTGCCAAAAGTTTTATCGAAGATGAAATATACTATACGCTGAGTTTACTCATAAAGGGAGCTTTTCATGGTTATTTCCCCTGGAGCACGGTTTGTTGCGTATGTAATGGCCTACTCGCCAAAAGCCCGGATGATTCTGGAATTCAAATTTTCAGTTGTGGTCATGCAATACATCTTCACTGTGAACTTCTCGAGGATGGGGCATCAGTTAGGGGCTCGTCTACTGGATGTCCCATCTGCATGCCTAGGAAGAAAGCTCAGAAATCAAGCAGCATATCATTGTTTGCACAGAATGGACTAGTTAGCAAGTCATCATCAAGGAGCCAGCAACCACATGGGTGGGACACTAGCTTCGCATCCACACGATT
Organism: Olea europaea var. sylvestris; assembly: GCF_002742605.1. Lineage (NCBI taxonomy): Eukaryota > Viridiplantae > Streptophyta > Magnoliopsida > Lamiales > Oleaceae > Olea > Olea europaea. The sequence continues at coordinate 24,637,409 of NC_036243.1, read as the reverse complement.
ACGATTCTTTTGAGAACTCATATGGTTCTCAGCCAGTGTCAAGGGTTTGTCATTAAATGATTACTTTCTTAATGTTGTTTCTTCGGCATTCTCTAATTAGTCGCCATTTTTAAACACGGTCGCAACAGTTCGAGTTCTTGAGACTTGAATAATTTTCAGAAAAACCACAAGTTGACACAGATGGAGAACATGCCTCCATTGAGGCTTGCACCACCCGCAGTTTACCATGAAAAGATAATAAAGAAAATAAGTGATGATTTAGAAGGAGAAAGCAGCAGTTTTATGCCATGTACATTAAAACACAGACCACAATTTTTATTTTTTCCCCTCCTTTAAATGTTCTCCTTATATACCAAATGTCAGGACCGTGTGGTGCAACAGAAAATGAAGCACAGATTTAAATCACAGATTTTAATGAAGCACAAGAAATGGAAACTAAAACAAAGATTTTTTTATATAAATGGAAGGAATTAATAATGAAAATAGGGACTTGGAATCACTCCAAGAAATGAGGCTTGGAATCACTCCAAGGAACACACGGTTCTGCCAAACTAAAACTCTACGTAAAGAAAGTCCTACCAGCTATTTATTCTTGGCTATCTTGTTACCAGCTAACTGAATGCATAAAGATAATGACAACATAAAACAAATAGATAATAACTAAAAAACAAATGATAATGACTGAAAAAGCAAATTCAAATGAATCCAATCCCATTGTTGGTTGTCCCCCAGATTGTCGGCCATGCAAGTTTACAGAATTCAGGTTTTCTCTTCCCACACGTCTTCTGTTCCGGCGTCTGCACTTGGACTATTTGCATCAAATTCCGCCCTCCCTAAAGCACTTGACTCCGGCAAGTGATGGGCCACATTTGTTTCAAACAGGTCAGCATTAAGAGGATGGAGTTCTTCAGGCATAAAGACAAACTTTTGCTCCATAACCATCCTAGGAAATGGTCGAACAGCAAGGAGGGAAAATTCTTCACGGGGCTTGTGATTTTGAGTAGTTGCAGAATCTCCTATTTTCAAAGAGTTTAACACCACCTTCTTTCCTTTGAACGGAAATGAATACGAATTCCTGTAACAATCATACGTAGCCCGCCTATCAAACATCCATGGCCTCCCCAAGAGCATGTGGCACACTATTATCGGGATAACATCACACCAGACCTTGTCGAAATATGTTCTCCCCAACCAGAATTTAATTAAACACCGAGCAGTAACAAGAATAGAAGATGTTGGGAAAACACCTCCCAAAGATAGCCCAATGATCAAACAAAGTTGACAAAGTGAAAATTTCCAAAACGCTTGAAGAACAAGAAAATGAGGAAGAAATGATTTCCAATGAAATATATATGAAGATCAATGCATTTGGATTACTTGAACAAGCCTCAAGTTAATCCCCAAGAAAGAAAATAACTTAGAATTTGTACCCAAGATGAACAACCTTCAACTTGTAAAATTCTCACCAAGTTTTCTCTCTTCTTTCTCTCTAAAAAACGGGCTCAAGGGTTGTGTTGTAAGAAATGAGGCAAAAACCGGGTATAAATACACTATCGGGGCGCCTAGGCGCCATGTTACTATTTGGAAACAGCCTTCGGGGCGCCGAGGCGCCATGAGAGTGGCGCCCAGGCGCCATGTTTCTGCCGGGGAGGCAGAAACTGGGCGCCCACTCCTGGCGCCTGGGCGCCCGGCAGAAACAGCCCCTTCTCCTCCCTTTCTTCCCAGCTTTTCTTCTTCTCTTTCTTCTTACAATTCTCCACCTCGTACATCATTTGATAGACCTCAAATTTTGGACGAACACAAGAAGAAGAAACAAGCACCAACTCGGCTGCATCATTCAAACCATGATTGCCTACGTACCCATAACTCGGGATCAAGCCTCCGTAGTTCACCTCCACCTTCATATAAACTCCACCTCATTTCAACCTCGCCCCGAAGGGCTATGCCCTCTCGGGCATATCAACACGGACTAATGTGAAGCAAGTCCAAGCAATGTTGAAACTTGCTACCCGTCACCACTTTAGTTAACATGTCAGCTGGGTTCTCATTTGTGTGCACCTTCGAGAGTGAGATATCACCTTCCTCTATAACATCACGCACAAAATGATACCTGACGTCAATATGCTTGGTTCGAGCATGATGAATCTGATTCTTAGCCAAGTGAATCGCACTCTGGTTAGCACACCACAAGTCCACACAATCCTGCTCAATCCCCAAATCATCTAGAAGACTCCATAACCACAATGCTTCCTTCACTCCCTCTGCCATGGCCATATACTCGGCCTCTATAGTAGAAAGAGCAACTGTGGTCTGTAACATCAATCGCCAACTAACTGGGACACCATGTATGCAAAACACATATCCAGTAGTAGATCGTCGTCTATCTAGATCACTTGCATAATTCGAGTCCACAAACCCACTTATATGACATGCATCTCCACCAAAACATAGACCCGTATCCGCGGTACTTTTTAAGTACCTCAGGATCCACTTCACAGCTTCCCAATGTGCCTTCCCCGGATTCGCCATGAATCTACTGACCACACTCACCGCCTGTGAAATATCTGGGCGTGTACACACCATGGCATACATCAAACTGCCAACTGCACTAGCATAAGGCACATGATCCATGCGTACCTTTTCTTCCGCTGTAGTAGGAGACTGTTTACCAAAGAGCTTAAAATGTGGAGCCAATGGAGTCACCACTGACTTTGCACCTTGCAACCCGAACCTAGCAATAACCCCCTCAATGTAGCCTTTCTGACTCAAGAACATTCGCCGGTTCGTCCTCTCTCTTCTGATCTCCATACCCAGTATTTTCCTAGCAGGCTCCATATCCTTCATCTCAAACTCTTTACCAAGTTGGGATTTCAACTTATCTATCTCCACCTTGCTTTTTGAAGCGATAAGCATGTCATCCACATATAGAAGAAGATAGATATAGTTACCTCCCCGAAGTTTCCGAATATAAACACAACAGTCATACTCACTTCTGGAGAAACCATGCTTTAGCATGAAGGAGTCAAATCGCTTGTACCACTGCCGAGGAGATTGCTTCAATCCATATAGTGATTTTCTCAAGCGACATACCTGACGTTCCTTATCCTCAACCTTGTAACCATCAGGTTGATGCATATAGATCTCCTCATCCAAGTCCCCATTCAAGAAGGCGGTTTTGACATCGAGTTATTCCAGCTCAAGATCATGATGAGCAACAATACTCAATAGCACCCGAATGGAAGTGTGCTTGACCACAGGAGAGAAGATCCCATTGTAGTCGACTCCCTCTCTTTGTGCAAACCCCTTAGCCACTAACCTTGCTTTGAATCTTGTACCACCGAGCTTGGTAGGATCCTCTTTCTTTTTGTACAACCATTTGCAACCAATAGCTTTCTTACCTATGGGCAATGGGACAACTTCCCATGTTTGGTTCTTGTGAAGTGATTCCATCTCTTCTTCCATTGCCGCCAACCAACTCTCGCTATTGTTGTTTAAAATAGCTTCCTTGAAAGTGGTAGGCTCATCATCCTCCATCGAGAGTGCATACTCAACCAAATTTGTCTGCCCATAGTGCCTCAAAGGCTCGTCTGACCCCAACTTTAGAACTTTCTTGTAAGTACGGCGTGGCCTAGAGGAAGCCAAGTTATCCGCAAGCTGCTGCTGTTGCTGTGCCTGTACATTCTCTTGCTGAACCGCCTCTTGTTCAAGTGCATCATCACTCTCATCTTGAGTGTCTGTATGATGCTCCTCTTGAACATGCCTAGAATCAGGTTGATCTCTAGGTTCTATGTCAACAACTTGAGACATTGTAGTCTCAACATTATCACCACCGAGCACTGTAGCTTTCAACGAAGCTACCATGGAGTTCTCATCAAAAGTAACATCTCTGCTGATTATGAACTTAGAATCCTCTAAACACCAAAGGCGATAGCCTTTAACACCTGCCGCATATCCCAAGAATATAGCCTTCTTGGCCCTCGCATCAAGCTTTCCCTCGTTGACATGATAGTAGGCTGTGCATCCGAACGTTCTGAGTTTCTCATAATCTGCATGTTCTCTTGTCAGTATCCTATAAGGTACATCTCCATCTAACCTTGAATGTGGAGATCGGTTCACAATATAGCAAGCATTTGCAACCGACTCTGCCTACCATTCTCTGCCCAAACCAGCATAGGATCGCATACACATCGATTTCTCTCGAAATGTGCGATTCAGTCTTTTCGCGACCCCATTCTGTTGCGGTGTATTTCTTACTGTCCAGTGTCTCACAATGCCTTCCTTACCACAGAACTCCTTGAAAGCACCATCTGTATACTCAGTACCGTTATCAGATCTCAGTGTCTTCAATTTCTTTCCTGTTCTGTTTTCAACCATTGCTTTCCACTTCTTGAAGGTGTCGAATACCTCATTCTTATGCTTCAAAAAATAAATCCAAGCATATCTAGAATAATCATCAACAAATGTAACAAAATACCTGGAACCACCTTTGGAAGTGACAGAAGCCGGGCCCCATACATCCGTGTGCACATAGTCAAGACTGCCTCTGCTTCTATGTTTGCTTGGCTGGAACTGAACTCGGTGTGCTTTACCGTACACGCAATGCTCGCAAAAGTCCATGCAAGACTTCTTCAAGTTCTTTATCAAGCCTTTCTTGACTAGCAAATCTTCGGACATATGCCCAAGCCTCCTATGCCATAGCCGAGTGCACTCACATGGGTCTCTACCACTTCCACTTGTTCCAACTGCTACATCTTCAATAACTGTAGTACCCTGAAGAGCATAGAGATTGCCTTCACGAATACCCTTCATCACAATCAAGGAACCACGAACAACCTTCTTTACTCCATTCCATGTTACAATCTTGCAACCACCGGAGTCTAAGGCACCAACAGAGATAAGGTTCTTTCACAAATCAGGAACATGTCTAACATCCATCAATGTTCTAACCACTCCATCATGCATCTTGATTCTAATTGAACCAAGCCCCACCGTTTTACATGAATGGTTATTACCCATCAACACGGTTCCACCATCAGTGCTTCTATAGGTACTAAACCACTTCCTATTTGGACACATATGGTAAGAGCATCCGGAGTTAAGAATCCACTTATCGGAGGTCTCTTCGTCACAAGAGATGGTGTAGTACTCATCGCTTTCCCCTCCTTCCGAGGCATAACTTACCTCTTGCTTGACTTGCACCTTCCCACTGTTGTTGTTCTTCTTCCAACCCTTTTTGTTTGGACAATTTGCCTTGAAATGCCCAAGCTCGCCACATTTGAAACAAGACCTTTCCGCAAGAGGTCCAGAACTCGATCTAGATTTTTCTCCCTTGCCCTTTGGTCGCACATTGCTTCTACCCCTTACAAACAATCCTTGAGCTTGCTCCTTGTTACCAATGGTAGACATGCCACTAGTTGCAATCTTTCGAAGATCATCCGCTAGAAGTGACGTTCTAGTGTCCTCCATCACAAGTTTATCACCCACAAGCATCAATGTTTGTACTAGGTTCTCGTAAGACTTTGGCAATGAAAGAAGTAGTAGAAGTGCTTGATCCTCATCATCTACATCCACATCAATGTCCTTTAAGTCCGATATGATCCTATCAAACTTGTTTACGTACTCCCGGATTGGTGTACCTTCATCCATCTTGCTATACAATTTGGACTTCAAGTAGATCCGATTTGTTAGGGTCTTTGTCATGAAGTTCACCTCCAACTTTGTCCACACCTCCGCCGCCGTTACCTCACTATCAACCAAGAAAGCAACATCTCTTTCAAGGCAAAGAATGATAGATGCTTGTGCCTCAAGATCTAGCTCTTCCCAATCCTCGTCCGACAAATCAACGTGCTTCTTCTCCTTTCCCGTCAATGCTTTGTGCAACTTTTGAGAAATCAACAAATTTTTCATTTGCATTCTCCAATATGAAAAATCATTCTTCCCATTAAATTTCTCTATCTCATACTTCCCAATCTTCACCATTCCTCTAGTAGACATGATTTATTCACTTGTTTATCGAAAATAAATCACCAAAGTTCACTTGGGAATTTTCACAAACACCTTGTGCACAACAAAGTTCAAGCAACTCACCACAAAATCGAAGCTTAACCACCTTGATTTTGGAAGAAGCTCTGATACCAAATTGTTGGGAAAACACCTCTCAAAGATAGCCCAATGATCAAACAAAGTTGACAAAGTGAAAATTTCCAAAACGCTTGAAGAACAAGAAAATGAGGAAGAAATGATTTCCAATGGAATATATGAAAATCAATGTGTTTGGATTACTTGAACAAGCCTCAAGTTAATCCCCAAGAAAGAAAATAACTTAGAATTTGTACCCAAGATGAACAACCTTCAACTTGTAAAATTCTCACCAAGTTTTCTCTCTTCTCTCTCTCTAAAAAACGGGCTCAAGGGTTGTGTTGTAAGAAAAGAGGCAAAATCGGGTATAAATACACTATCGGGACGCCTAGGCGCCATGTTGCTGTTTGGAAACAGCCTTCGGGGCGCCTAGGCGCCATGAGAGTGGCGCCCGGCAAAAACAGCCCCTTCTCCTCCCTTTCTTCCCAGCTTCTCTTCTTCTCCTTCTTCTCACAGAAGAACTCTCATTGATCCAACTAATTTGGTATGGCATTGGATGCTTTACTACTTTCAACCCCAAGCGCTCCACCGCTTTGTCAGAAACAACATTCATCCCACTGCCATTGTCTATAATAACATTCAATGCTTTGCCATCATCGAGTGTGGAAAATATTAGTGCGGCGCCAATCGGTCTCCCTACTCTTTTCCTGCTTATTACCAGTTAACATCCGGTGTATAACACAACTAGGTAATGTCGTCGCATCTAAATGTTCTTCCCCTTCATCATCCATAGCATCCTTGACAATTACCTAGATTCAGTTGCTAATAAATCTTTCTCGTAAACATAGGTTAATTTCTTGTCGCGCGTGGGGCATACTACTGCATAATGTCCAAACTCCTTACATTTATAACATTGTGGTCCACTGCCTTCCCAAGTAGCCTTGCCCTTCATATCACCACTGTTGGAATAAACATGACTGGTTTCTGCTGGTGATCAACCACTGCCAACAAACTGACGAGTAGAAGTGGATTTTGTTGCCATGACATGTCACCCATTGGATTGACCATTGCGGTGTTCTAAGCGTAGAGCCATTTGATATGCTTCCTCAACATTAATTAAACGGGCTGTCAACATTTCTTTCTGTAATTCACTACGCAACCCCGAACGATAACGAGATAACGTCTGTTGTTCATGCTCAACAATACGACTTCGAACACTAAGCTCATGGAATCGTTCAGTATACTCCACCACTGTCAAGGTACCTTGCCGAAAATGCCACATATCCTCGTACATAATCTGCTCATACTCTAAAGGCAAGTACTTGTCTCGCAACCTCTCCTTCATCTCTTTCCATTGTTGAATTGGAGCACGATGAGTGCGCCTTAGTTGCTCTTCCACACTATTCCACCAAGCTCTTGCATGCCCCTTCAATTTGATTCGGACATAACGAACCTTAAAATCTTCAGGAATGTCAAACCAATCAAAATAATCTTCAATGGCTAGCAACCAATCCTCAAAAGCCTCAGGGTCAAATTTACCATAAAAATTCGGGATCTCCAACTTCACACGCCTAGGATCATCAAGTTCATGGCGATGAACCCCACGCCTTGGAACATGGTGTTCTCGATGGTCACGACGACGGCAACCTAATCCATGATCCAGAGATTCATCAAAGTGATTCCCGTTCGCCTCACTCGCCTCCAGAGGCACATCACGTTCTGGAGATCGTGCATTACAATGGGGTGGTTGATAGGTATCATGGTGGACAAGACCTTCCAACATCACAAGACGTTGGGTAATGTTCTCCAAGAGGTTGATAATATATGTGGAGCGCTGAAGAATATGTTCCTGGGAGTCTTGGTTATGGTTTGCGTGGTTTGGGGGTGATTTGGGGTTGGTTGTGGTGGTGGTGGGTTGGCTTGTGTTTGGGTGGTGTTTGAATTGCGAGGTGGTGACATGGTATAGGAGCTTCCACTACGGGTGACAGGCATATGCTTGCTCTGATACCAAAATGGTGCAACAGAAAATGAAGCACTAATTTAAATTCCACTACGGGTGACAGGCATATGCTTGCTCTGATACCAAAATGGTGCAACAGAAAATGAAGCACTAATTTAAATCACGGATTTTAATGAAGCACAGGAAAATGGAAAGTAAAACAAAGATTTTTTTATCTAAATGGAAGGAATTAATAATGAAAATAGGGACTTGGAATCACTCCAAGAAATAGGATTTGGAATCACTCCAAGGAATACACGGTTCTGCCAAACTAAAACTCTACGTAAAGAAAGTCCTACCAGCTATTTATTCTTGGCTATGTTGTTACCAGCTAACTGAATGCATGAAGATAATGACAACATAAAATATTAAAAACAGGATCCAAAAACCATTCAAGATAACATGAAACTGCAGATTACAACATCAATCATAAACCACAACATCAAGGTTTAGATCTTTCAATTGTAGGCTCAGACCACGCCCCTTTCACCATCACAGAGGCACCGAGACTCAAACACAAGCCCTCACAACCCAACACATCAAGGTCGCTTCACTGGAAACCAAAACAAGGACTGCCTACCTTCAAACGATTACTCACACAAAGGAGAATCACACAAGAACACAATTATCACAAAGATAATCAACCAGAAATCTCACAAAGAGAAGAAGGAAGAGTCACAGAGACGAAGAACACGAAGGTTCCAGAAGGCAGAGAGAAAAACAAAGAACAGAAATGACGATCCAAGTGCCAAACAGGAGCCAAGGATATTATTTATAGGTAATATCATCAACCGTTGATCAGCGGGTCAATCCAACGGTCCAAGAGCGACTAAGATGTGTGGGCTGGGTATTGGGCTCGATTAAGTGGGCCTTCTAGGTATATAATTAATGGACCAAGTATTGAATCCATATTTTGGGCCTTTTCATCATTGCCTAATTGTTGGACTGGATCAAATGGCATCACAACCCAACAGATCTCCACCTTGATGCCAGTGATCATACAAGAAGCCTAATAAATGTAAAACACAATTTAAATGTCCTTCTCAAGAAGACAACTTCCAAGCATTCTCAACAAGCATCAACCTTAGCACCTGTACAGAACAAAACACTTAACCAGCATCAATGTTCAAAATTTGTAAACAAGACTTAAACTTGTTTAAAGGTATTACCTTAGTACCTACATCAGCTGGATTATACTGAGTTGCAATTTTCTCAAGTAATATAAGTTCTTTAGAAACAACATCTCTAATGAAATGCAACTTAACATCAATATGTTTTGTTCTTTCATGAAAAACAGGGTTTTTACATAGGTGAATTGCACTTTGACTATCAGAATACAAGATAACAAGGTTACTCAATTCATTTATTTCAGATAATAATCCCTTGAGCCATAATGCTTCTTTTATTGCTTCAGTTGCAGCAATATACTCAGTTTCAGTAGTAGATAAAGCAACAATAGGTTGAAGTTGAGATTTCCAAATAATACATGTATTACACAAAGTAAACATATAAGAAGTAGTAGATTTCCTATTATCTCTATCTCCGGCAAAATCTAAATCTATAAAACCCTTAAGTACAACACCTTCATTACAAGCACTAAAGATTAAACCAACATGTGAAGATCCTTTCAAGTACCTCAATAGCCATTTTAGAGCAACCCAATGGTCTGGTCCTGGATTGGCCATAAATCTACTAAGTGAGCTAATGGAATGAGCTACATCAGGCCTAGTACATACCATAGTGTACATGACAGAACCTATGGCATTAGCATAAGGTACATTTTCCATTTGCCTAATGTCAGATTCATTTACAGGACATTGCTCTTTACTAAGTTTAAAATGGTTGGCCAATGGAAGTGGAACAGATTTAGAGTTATGCAAGGCAAACTTAGTCAACATCTTTTCAATATATGTAGTTTGCTTCAAGTACAGTACCCTACTGTGCCTTTTCCTAGTGATTTCCATACCTAAGATTCTCTTTGCATGTCTTAGGTCTTTCATTTCAAATTCAGCACTTAAAGACCGTTTTATCTGATTAATAACATGCATATTCTGACCAATCAGCAACATATCATCCACATAAAGAAGTATAAATGCAACAATAGCATTTTCATCATTTCTTTTAAAGTAAAGACAATGGTCATATTCACTTCTTATGAAACCAATAGTAGATACAAAATTATCAAACCTTTTGTACCATTGTCGTGGAGATTGCTTTAAACCATATAATGATCTTTTTAATAGACACACATGATCAGATTTAGTTTCATCAATAAAACCAGGTGGCTGTCTCATATAAATCACTTCATCAAACTCACCATGCAAGAAAGCAGTTTTCACATCCATTTGTTCAAGTTCAAGATCATAATGAGCAACAAGGGCAAGCATAACTCTAATTGTTGTGTATTTTATCACAGGTGAAAATATATCATTATAATCTATGCCCTCTTTTTGTGTAAATCCTTTCGCTACAAGTCTAGCCTTAAATCTTATGGGCACCTTTTCAGTATTTCCCTCCTTAACACTAAAGATCCACTTGCAATCAACAAGGGTCTTACCTGCAGGTTTTGGAACTAAAGTCCAAGTCTCATTTTTCATTAAGGAGTCCATCTCATCTATCATAGCAGCATGCCAGTTCTCAGACTACTTGCAGCTCATTGCCTCTTCATAAGATTTTGGTTCTTTAAACACTAAGTCATGATAGGACAAGACAGCAAGTGAAAGGTAATCTCCATACCTAACAAGCTCTCTTACTTCTCTCCTAGTCCTATCTCTAGTTAATTGGTAATCTCCCAATTCATCAGGCACTTTCCAGATTTTCTTGAACATTTTCCTCTTCATTTTCTTGAGGATCAAAAGCTGTTTCAGCTTCTTCATCTACCTGTTCATCACTAACAGGTTCAGTTGGTAAACCAAGCTCCACCTGCAGCTTGGTATCATCACCTCTTTCATCACCAGGTAGCCCTTTTGGTTCTTTATTTTCTAAGCAGGGCATTTTTGACTCATCAAAGGTAACATCTCTGCTGGTGATGATTCTAAAACCTTTTACTTCTTTACTCCATAGCCTATAACCTTTAACCCCATCGGGATATCCCAAGAAAACACATTTCTGGGCTCTAGGTTCAAGTTTCCCTATACTTTGATGGGAATAGGCGGCACAACCAAAGATTCTTAAATGTGAATAATCGGGAACATGTCCTGTCCATAGCTCTTCAGGGGTTTTATCTCCTAGAGCACTTGAGGGGGTCCTATTAACAATATATGAAGCTGTCATTACAGCTTCACCCCATAACACCTTAGGGACACCTGAGCCTATCAACATGTACCTAACCTTATCTAGTAAGGTTCTATTCATCCTCTCAGCCACTCCATTCTACTGAGATGTATAAGGTACAGTTTTATGCCTTTTAATACCAGATTCTTTGCACAACTGATCAAATTCAGCATTGCAAAACTCAAGGCCATTATCAGTCCTAAGGATCTTAATTTTCTTCCCAATCTCATTTTCCACCAGAATCTTTCAAGTTCTGAATTTATCAAATGTTTCATATTTGTGTTTCAACAAATAAACCCAAACCTTCCTAGAATAGTCATCAATCAAGGACAAGAAATAGCTATTTCCTCCTTGAGTAACAGTGGATGAAGGCCCCCATAAATTAGCATGTATATACTCAAGGATAGAGGTGGTTCTATGTTTTCCTGTGTTAAAATGCAGCCTATGCTGTTTTCCTAAGGTACAGTTTTCACAAAAAGACACCTTAGATATAGAGTCCTTCCCAAACACACCTTTCTTATAAAGGATGTGAAGGCCCTTTTCACCTACATGAGCCAATCTCTTGTGCCACTTTAAGGTAGCATCAACTTCAACACTAGAAGACTCACCTATGTGATCAAACACTGTACTAGCTTTGATCACATAAATTCCATTTCTTTTAACACCTTTAAAAATAACAAGTGATCCTTTTATCACTTTCAAGAAGCCATCTCCTATTTTTCCTTGCAATCCCATATCATCTAGATTTCCCATGGAAATCAGATTCCTATTCAATTCAGGAACATATCTCACCCTTTCAAGAGTGTAAATGTATCCATTATCGAATTTCAAAGTTACATTCTCAACTCCCTCAACTCTGCAGGCTACATTATTGCCCATAACTACTTCTCCTCCATCAATTTTCTTAAAATTGTCTAAATATGCCCTTTTATAGGTCATATGGAAGGTACAACCAGAATCCAAGATCCATTCTTGGTTCTGATTCTTATCAACAACATTTGCAGAGTTAGGTAAATTTTCAGTCACAGCATATACATCAACTGTGGCAGAACCTTCAGATTCTATCACATTACCTTCATCAACACCCTTTTGTTTCTGTTCATTTTTCTTTTTATAACAGTCTTTAATAAAATGTCCAGATTTCCCACACCCATAACACTTTTTAGTCCTAGTCCTTGACTTAGACCTGCATCTACTTTTAAACTTTCTCCTACTGTTATTTCCCTGATTATTATGGCTTTCCTGAGTACCACTAGACCTACTTAAAGTCCTTCCTCTAGCAAACAAGTTCTCATGGCCACTATTACCTCTCTCAGACCTAAGTTCAAGTTCCTTACTCCTTAAAGAGTCTATGACAATATCAGGTGTAAGAGTATCTCTACCATACTTAATGGCATCTTTAACCTCTTTGTAGGCTTCAGGTATAGCATTAAGTAGTACTACAGTCTTATACTCATCAGAAACTTTCTCACCTGTATTAATAATGTCTTGAACTAACTTATTAAAAATGTCTAAGCTGTCTTCTAAGTCTCTAGTTGGATCTATCCTAAAACTAAAAAATTTCTCTAATAGAAACAACTTATTAGGCAAAGACTTAGGTAGGTAAAGTTTCTCTAATTCATCCCATAACGCCTTAGCAGTATCATGTTTGCCTACTTTTCTTAAAGCTTGATCAGATAAATGCAAAATAATGGAGGTATAAGCAAGTTCATCAGATTCTTCCTTTTGATCATCTGTCATGGTATCAGGAAATTCATCTGTTATTGCTTTAGAAACTTTTTGCTGAACTAAAACACCTCGCATTTTTTGTTGCCAAATAGGAAAATCCCCTTTTCCACAAAAACACCAAGTTCAAAAAATTTTGTCATGTTTTATTGTGAAAAACTAACACACAGTATTTTTCACAAATTATAACAGAACAGAAGATCAACTTTTGAAAAATTGTTGAATTTGACCTTCGCAAAAAATTTATGTTTTAGATCACATAAAGTAATATGCAATCAAATAAATGAGCCACGATTATTTTATTCACAAATAGTTTTAATCAATAGCAGGATCATTAGATATTCTAATGTAAACACCACAAGAATCAGAAAAATACAACAATGCAAGCAAAAAAACTATATCTCAGGATTAAAGAATCAATATCTGCAGGACCTAGGGTTGATCAAATTCACCAAGATTTCGTGACAATCAAGTTCTCAGGTCAAGGCTCAATTTGAATCACCAAAACTTAATTGATCACAGGCAAATATAACAGGATATCACAAACTAATGTAACAGGTTACAATATACAGTAATTGAACATATCAACATAGAGGCATATAAACATAAAAGCAGTGTTTAGTGAGTGTGCAGTCATATAGGGTTCAAGAAGTGCAAACCGAGGGTGGTTAAACAATTTAACCACTAGCTGAAATCAGGAACAAATTATTGCAGCAAGGATGAATTCACTGCAGGTCACCAAGGCACAAAACGTGCCCTTACAGATTCAGGTTCCTCCAGTTTCAAGGCCTGGCAGCTCCAAACAATTAGGGTTCCAGCAGAAAACGAACCCACAGGATCTCGATCTTATGGTTCTTTTACAGATCACATCGAGGATTCACAAAAAATCCCTCGCATTCCACAGTCCAGATTCAAATCAAAACCACAGACCACTAGGTCGACACAAAATCAAAACTAGGGTTTCGCGATCTACGGTCGAACACCTGGAAATTAATTCTCTAGTGTTCAACCTTCAATCGAAGACTCAAGAACGAACGCAAATAGCTCTGATACCACTATTAAAAACAGGATCCAAAAACCATTCAAGATAACATGAAACTGCAGATTACAACATCAATCCTAAACCACAACATCAAGGTTTAGATCTTTCAATTGTAGGCTCAGACCACGCCCCTTTCACCATCACAAAGGCACCGAGACTCAAACACAAGCCCTCACAACCCAACACATCAAGGTCGCTTCACTAGAAACCAAAACAAGGACTGCCTACCTTCAAACGATTACTCACACAAAGGAGAATCACACAAGAACACAATTATCACAAAGATAATCAACCAGAAATCTCACAAAGAGAAGAAGGAAGAGTCACAGAGACGAAGAACACGAAGGTTCCAGAAGGCAGAGAAAAAAACAGAGAACAAAAATGACGATACAAGTGCCAAACAGGAGCCAAGGATATTATTTATAGGTAATATCATCAACCGTTGATCAGCGGGTCAATTCAACGGTTCAAGAGCGACTAAGATGTGTGGGCTGGGTATTGGGCTCGGTTAAGTGGGCCTTCTAGGTATATAATTAATGGACCAAGTATTGAATCCATATTTTGGGCCTTTTCATCATTGCCTAATTGTTGGACTTTATCAAATGGCATCACAGCCCAACACAAAACAAATAGATAATATCTAAAAAAAACAAATGATAATCACCGAAAAAGCAAATTCAAATGAATCCAATCCCATTGTTGGTTGTCCCCCACATTGTCGGCCATGCAAGTTTACAGAATTCAGGTTTTCTCTTCCCACGTCTTCTGTTCCGGCATCTGCACTTGAACTATCTGCATCACTGTGCTTTAGCAACATAATGGTTGACATGCAATTTAATAGAAGAGACACGACTACAGGAGTCGGCATTTTTTATTCACAGCGGGACCCACAGCAGCTGGGAGAGAAGGCCAGCCTTTTTGTCATTTTATTCCTGGCGGTTCGGCATTATCCTAAATGCCATTAGTTAGTTTAATGCCATGTACATAAGTTGCCTTGTATCTATTTGAGAGTATAGTGTTGGAATGTATTTGATAATTCGATGTTAAGGCTTGGTATAGAAATCATATGAATTCAGTGAAATTTTCTGATGAAGATTTTACCCTTTTTGTGTTTAATAATTAATTTGGGGTTGTTTATATCCTTTACCTTTGAAAGTGAAACGTTTTAGACTGTGTGTTTGGTCCTCAATTGGTCATTTTGTTTTGTGAAAGACCTAGATGCCCTTAATTTCAGTTAGGGAAAATTGCAATTAGGTCCTCTAACCTTTGAAAAAAGTACAAACAGGTCCAATACCTTTATTTAATAATATAATACATAAATAAGCGTACTAAATATTCATTTGGTTGAGTCAATTTAATTATTTAGAAGGGAAAAAAACTTAATTATCGTGCTTTAAGTACGTAATTGTTCTGGGATGTGAAAACCTTGAATGAAAATTATAATAAATAATAAAATATCTATATGACATCCAATATTTTTGTATTTTCAACGTACATGATATTAAAAAAAAAAAAAACCACTCGTGTGTTCTTTATTTTTTTTATTGAACAATAATAAAACGACAAATTAATATATGAAAACTATAATTGGAGCTCTAATTTTTGCATTTAATGAACAAATAACTCAATTAAATAAAAATATTTGAGGATGAAGTTCGTGACACAAGTTTAAGGGATAGCTAGGATATTAGGATCTTTGTTCAGTGGAGTATTTAATTGAAAAGAAAATTCTCTAATTAATATACATTGCCATATGTAACCAACGTAGACCAACTTTCATGTAGAAAACAATTTATGTATGTATTGAATTTCGTTAATAAAGTTTTAATTAAAAAAAAAAAGGAAAAAGAATTCATTAGTGTCTTTTAAATTTTTTACGACAGAGAAAAAAAAACCTGTTGAACCATTTGCACCTTTTGCAAATATTAGGGACCCAATTGCTATTTCCCTTGATTAAAATTAAGGGTGTATTGGTCTTCGCACAGAAAGATCTATTGTGTTCCTAAACATATATGTTAGGGACCTTTTTGCTGAGAAACAAACGTTAGGGACCATATTCACACTGACAGAAAAGGTTAGGGACTACTTTCTGTAAATTCCCAACAAAAATCTAATGGATGAAAGATAAAGGAAAAAGGGCCCAACCGGGTTCGAACCGGTGACCTCTTGATCTGCAGTCAAATGCTCTACCACTGAGCTATGGACCCTTCACTGTTAAGAAATGAAAATATATTTTATAATGAACAAAATCATCTGTTGCCGACAGATCACTCATTATCCACACAGCACACACTACTTGCTGGCAAATTTTCAAAGGAAACGGACCTTTTATTTCTACTTTAGTACACGATAAAAACTGTGTTGAACAAATCACAATTATATTAAAGTTGTTATCCTTTGAAGTATTAAAAGAAAAAGGGATAAGCCCAATCACACCATTTTTGGTTAAGCTTAAAAGCATTTTTTCTACATCATCACCTCACATATTCCAAGGAAAAAATATTCATAGGCACCATTTTTATAAATTTGACAAAACGTATGGAGCAAAGAAAACTATTCATGAAACACAAATAATGGAAAAGCTCCACGACAAAATTTTCACAAAATTGGTTGACAGATGGTAGTCAGATAAAAATTTTATTTGCTTTTTGTCAAATTTTGGCACTGATTTAAACTTTGATTCTCTCATAAAGATCTAATAATGGGAAAAAAAAAAAGAAGAAGATGATTTTTGTTTTTTAACAATTTTGGAAATGGAAACTGAACTTCCTTTTGGTTCTTCCAGAAAACAACCCTCTTGCTTTTAGACCCATTTTTAAGGAACTCAAAAAAAAGAAATGGAAAATTTCAAATGAAATATTTTATAACGCGTCGTTAAGATGTCCTAAGCCCAAATTACCTTTTCAATTTTGGCTTTCAAAAAACCGTAAGACACAAAAATGCCTAAGGATAATAATTTCAATTTTACATAGTGCAAAAAAATGGAAAAGACTTGTTGTTCGGGATCACATGGATCCTGGACGGAGTATGGACAAGGGCGTCATTTGACTCTCCCTTATAGGTGGCGGTTCTATTGGGCCCTAATCTTTTCAGGACACATGTGGCCTAGACGTATAGCACTGCTCAAAAGATGGGTCCATTGATCGAAGTGATTTGCCCCAAAGTTCTTGGAGTGAATTCTTCGGGAAAACTTCTCCTATATATTTGAATCTCAATTAAATAATAAATATTTAATATACATTTTAATTAGATAGTGATTAAAAAAAAAAAATACTCAGAGAGTGATATACTAATAAATACACACATATGATATGACAATCAATCCATGTAATCAACGATTTTGACGGTTATTTCAAAACACACTCGTTTTCTCCGCCCCTATTTCTTCTCTCTATCAAAGCTCTTTATTTGCTTCATCTTTTTCTTCTTCTAACAAATTCACACTGGAACCTAAATTCTCTTCTCATTCTTTGCAAACAAAAACAACCCATAAGTTTCTTGAACCAAAATGGCTTGTTCTGCAACTGCTAAAATCGTCCAACCTCCTATGTCCATCAACTCCACCAGATCTCCTGATAAGTCTGATACTTGTACTAAATTACTAAGACCCTCCGCTTTTCTTGGATCCAACAAGAAACTATTTTCCATTAGCAAAACTATTTCGCCTTTCAGTCGCCGATCAGCCACTGTTGTTGCTGTCTCCTCTGATGTCATCAAGAAGAAGAAGGTGGAATCTAATCCCATCTCCAATCTGGTATTCAAATTCCCATCTTTTTATAATTTTATGAAATTGAATAGGGTATGAATAATTGCATCATAACATATTATTTACACTTGGGCAGTAGACTGCTTGTGGTTTGCTATTTATGATGATAGCATGCGTTTGTGCTCTTGTAGTTTAGAGGGGGAAAAAATAACGGGTGTTAAATATTCAATAGTGTAGTGTTTTGCAATTGTCCGTGTCTATCTGCAGCTGGTTACAATTAATGGTTGAGTGTATTTTGTTAAGGAAAAAACTAAAATGGGTTTTGAATTTTATTGATTTTTAGTAATGAGGTTGTTTGCGTGCAGTTGGTTACAAAGGAGGAGGGTTTGCTATTGTATGAGGATATGGTTCTAGGAAGATCATTTGAGGACATGTGTGCCCAGATGTATTACAGAGGCAAAATGTTCGGATTTGTTCATTTGTACAATGGCCAAGAAGCTGTATCAACTGGCTTCATCAAGCTCTTGGGGAACAGAGATTGTGTGGTTAGCACTTATAGGGACCATGTCCATGCATTGAGCAAAGGGGTCCCAGCTCGAGCCGTAATGAGCGAGCTCTTTGGCAAGACCACCGGTTGCTGTAGAGGGCAGGGTGGCTCAATGCACATGTTCTCCAAAGAGCACAATGTACTTGGGGGCTTTGCTTTCATTGGTGAAGGAATTCCTGTGGCTACAGGAGCTGCCTTCACTAGCAAGTACAGGAGGGAGGTTATGAAGGAGGATTGTGATGATGTGACGTTGGCATTTTTCGGAGATGGAACTTGTAACAATGGTCAGTTCTACGAGTGCTTGAACATGGCTGCACTGTGGAAGCTGCCCATCGTGTTCATTGTCGAGAACAATTTGTGGGCAATTGGAATGTCCCATTTGAGAGCCACTTCTGATCCCCAAATTTGGAAAAAGGGTCCAGCATTTGGAATGCCTGGGGTTCATGTTGATGGTATGGATGTGTTGAAGGTAAGGGAGGTCGCAAAGGAAGCTATTACCAGAGCTAGAAGAGGTGAAGGTCCAACTTTGGTCGAATGTGAGACCTACAGGTTCAGAGGACATTCTTTGGCTGATCCAGATGAGCTCCGTGACCCTGGTAAGTATTCAATATTACTTTTATTCTTTTCGTTCTTCTATATATTTTATTCAAATCTGAAGTACATTATTACCTGACCATCTCTATAATTTGGCAAAATCTAGTTTAGAATGGTGTTTTATTTTTACTTTTTTCCCAATTTGCTCACTGAATATAACAATTGTATTGATCCATAGCCTTCTTATCCAGGGTTAGTTGGAAGATTGACCATCTTGCATAAAATGACCACTCTATGATCATAATATTGACCAGAGTAAAATTGTTATTCTAGCCACTTCCAATATCTTGTTTCAGAAAGTGTTCATGTTTATTTGTGTGGATGATATTTTAGCATGAAAGAAATCATTTTCTGCTAGACTCTGGAAGAAGATGACTTAAATAATACATCTAAGCTTACTGTACTGTGTAGAAACTTGATCTTATTCAAATCTAGCTCTTTTGCCAAACTATGCTGCGTGAGCATTATATTTGGAGTAACAATGGGATTCATAACAATGTAATTCATGATTTAGTCGAATGTTGAATTGCACGTAATGAGCTTGTTCCATGTAACTTTTTCACAATTCATTATCTTGTTCCAGTTATTTGTCTCGCTAATGGTTTGAGAAGCATTTTTTTTTCTGTTTCCTATATTCGGCATCTTCAAAAACACTCATTTGAGATCCTGCTGTCATTCCATCATTTGTGTTGATGGTGAGTTGTTATGTCTTTTAAAATACTCTGGGAAGCTAATGCAACCTAATGGTTTGAACCTATAATTTCCGAATATTCAAGTAATGTCATCAATCGTCATCATGCTCCTCAATGATTGGTAGTTGCATTGGATGTCTTGAATCCTGTTTTTCTTCCTCCTCATATCGCAGCAAGTTACAATACATTTATCACCAAATTGAAGCCATTGGACATGTAATAGATGTTGGAAGTTTGGCAATTATGGTTTCCTATGCTTGTGTTTATATCTGAAGTATGTTACTACGTGACATTGACTTGGACGCTACTTTTATTGCCAAGCATTTACTCCACGTGCATTTTTCAAGCAAATTGAGTTAATCCAGAAGTTATATATGGTCATATTTTGGCAGCTGAGAAGGCTCACTATGCTACCCGAGATCCAATTACTGCATTAAAGAAGTACCTGTTGGAAAACAGTTTGGCAAGTGAATCAGAATTGATTGCCATAGAGAAGAAGATTGAGGAGGTGGTTGAAGATGCCGTTGAGTTTGCTGATGAAAGCCCTGTTCCAGCTCGTAGTCAGCTTCTGGAAAACGTATTTGCAGATCCTAGGGGATTTGGAATTGGACCTGATGGCAAGTACAGATGTGAGGATCCTAAATTTACCGAAGGCACTGCTCAAGTCTAACCTCTTCTTTGGCTAGGAAACTTTGTGCACAAGATGGCTTTCAGGTGTAAAGTAAATTCATTATTGCATTTGGTAGTGGTTACTGATGGCAAGGACAAGCTTACTTATATATATACACACACTGTGTTATTTCTTATCTGATGTCTTACTGTCAAGGCATTCCAAATTTCAATTTTGATATCTATATTGTTTTAAGGCTTTTAACATTTTTGTGAATTGGATAATGTTTGGAAAGGCAAACCCAGACACTAATATCATGTTCTCTTCATGACGGTTTTATCATACAATTTTGAATACCATAATTTCGAATTCTTTAGTCTAGATTTGACATTATGCTTCAGATATAAGTGAAAGGTCTTTGAATGCAAACTTGTCTATGTCATACTGCTAAGGATACTCTTAAGGCTTAAGCTTTGGAATTTAAGTGCATTTCATAGCTGCAGTACTTTGTTTCAAATTTAGACGCTATCATCCTAAGACAAACATCTGTTGCGGGGACCCATAGAGGCACTGATCTACAGAGATGTGGATGACAGGATTATAGTTTCGTCAATTCATCGTCTGAGAAGAGACGTTCTCTTTGTCATTGTTTGTTCACTCCAGTACTTAATTGTAATTGGTGATGTTGAAACATAATTGTTGACGATGATGAATACATATACTTGAAACAAACCAGGTGACAGCTCAGCTACTGAAACTTGAGATGGTAGTTGGTTCTATTTTACATATGTAGAAATTGTAGCAAAGAAACAATTTCCCCAGAGTTCGGCGAGTGTTTCAATTCACGGTTGTTGGCATACCATTCTTGGATGAAGTTGGTTGCTGTGTTACTAAATTTTTGAAGGAATTTGTTCGGTTTGTGCCATAGTTAGCGTTAACGTGCTTATTTACCATTCCTTTGTTGAAACCTTTCCTGGGAAATCAACCCCAGTTATAACTTAGATTCATTGTTGTGCCTGTTTATTTATATTTCTGTACAGTTAGTATTATTTTTGGACCTGGAGCAGTATATCCAATGAAACACCACAAAATGGCTATCCAAGTGCCATGTCACCACACACACTATCCAGATTATATGAATGAGTGGTTATCCAGCCTCAATCTTGGGAGGTCCAGAATTCAATTCCATTTAGAAAATATCAACAATAATTTCCAATAGTAACAACCAAAAGGGATCAGAAATAACAGAGAAAACCTTCCCTTCTTATTCCCCTAACATTTCTTCTTCTGTGTGAGAGCAAAACTCAACTGAATTTCAAGGGGGTGGTTCAGGACCTATGGCCTCATCAACATCCACCCCACTCTCTCTATCTTCTTCTTCTTCTTCCACCCTCATTGACACCAAGGCACCTACTCGCCAATCTGCGGCCGCATCCTCGCAATGGGTCGCATTGCCGACCCTTCCACCACCACCCGTGCAGTCACATAGTCGTGCTGCCAGGACCACTGCCTACTGTAAGATATCTTCAAAGAATAGTCAGATTTGTTATATATACATCAAAGTTATGATCCTCGTGAACTTGTCAGGTCGAAAGATTGCACGGAATGTTATGGCAATGGCAACTGGGGAGGCACCAGCTGAAGTTGTCGCAACCGTTGAGCTTCCAGAGATTGTTAAAACAATTCAAGAATCTGTAAGAATTTGTGTATTCGTAGTCTCATTATTAACCTTTTTTCTTTACTGCTCAAGTGTAGTGACCGATGGTGTAAATTCTTAATTTATGAAGTGGGACAAAGTCGAAGACAAGTATGCAGTGACTTCTCTGGCAGTGGCCGGAGGAGTTGCCGTGTTCGCCTGTTCTGGAATGATCTCAGTAAGAACCATAACATTGCCCAGTTTCATCCTCGTATCAACATTTAGGTGCAAAATCAGTGGCTATGTTTGCACACCTAAACGTTCATATGAGGATGTCAGTGCAAAGATTGAAAGAATGTCTTTATTTTGCAAAGGAAAGCCTTAAAACTTGTTAAACTTGGGTTTGCCCTTGTGACAGGCAATTGACAGGCTCCCACTGGTACCTGGTGTTCTTGAGTTAGTGGGAATTGGATATACTGCTGTAAGTTTACTTTATTGTGACACTTTTAACTCAGACATTTGCAAAAGAATTTTGTACCTGACTTACTGGTAATACCAAATATTTGTTAATCAATCCGAGTCTTGTAAAATATTCATCTGTTTTACTTGGCCGAAGACAGATAAAATATGAAACAAACCCAAAAAAATATCTGAACATGTACAAGTAATTAGAATTTTTCTTAACTGAAGAGTTCAACTTATGGATCTTCTGTATTCTTTTTACTTGTAACAGTGGTTTGCATACAAGAACCTGGTTTTCAAACCAGACAGGTAATCCTTCTGTTATACGAAATCTCGTGTAATTCAATATAGTTTGACGCTAAAAGGTAGAGGTTGCTCTCGCGAATTTCAGGGAAGTCTTGGTAAAGAAAATCAAAGACACATATAAGGAAATTATAGGAACCAGCTGAAAGGAAATTTGTGTGAAAATGCTGCAGTTCGAGCAAGAAACAATATAAATGGCAGCATTGCACATCAACAGTAATCGCTCTTCTTTTTGTTAACTTAATCTATAAACAATGAACATATATTAAATAATCTTATGTTTCCTTTTACACTACTGTTCTGTAGCTGTACCCATTTTTATTTCACCCATCTTTGTGAACGAGAAGCAGTTTAAGTGATTACAACGTGCCAAACAAGAGGAAATTATTTTGCATTTGTTTTTGTGTTGAGATGTACGTACTCTACTACTCTTCAGAGAGTATAAAGGGCATGTTTGGGATAGTTTTACCTTCTGCTTCTACTTTTGTATGAGTTTCATGAACAAGCCACATTGAGTTAGCTTTCTTTAAATGATCCTCTAACCAAAATAAGCACTTTTAGAAAATTATATAAAAAAATTCAAAAGCAGCGATCTCGGATGTGTAATTAGTGCTGGAAATTTATCAAATTTTGGCTTTCCAAAAGTCTTGTAAAAATATGGTAAAAAAATTGCTTACCACACAACATAACAACCTTGAAAGTTTGTTATGTTTCATTACAACAAACTTGAAATATATTATTTAAATCCACAGCTGCAAAGTACTTAAACCGGTATAACAAGATGAAAATTGAAGTTCTTGAACAGGAAACACACGCCACATTCTACTCCAGCAGTTTACTTATGGAATTCCATGACCCAAAAGTTGCACACGGAACAGTTTGACCTTATGCCTCTAAAGCCAGCTCCCTTTGCCAATGCAAGAAACTCGACTTCTGATCGCTCTTTGCCCCCCCGGATATTGAGTCATCAAAATTAGATCGGATTGGCTCTTACTAATCACGGTGTTACTAGTGTCAGGTTCGACTGAGAGAATTTTCTCAACAACAATCACCTTTCCATCTTCAGGTATAGCTTTATAACAGTTCATAAGCAACTTCAAACAGTGGTCATCATTCCAATCATGAAGTATCCACTGTCAAGAATGGTTACCTAATTTAGATAAAAATATCTTCAAGACTAATAAACAATCTGCGCATCATATTGTCAATAAAAATTATGAGAAAAAAAATCTACATATAGTTTGGATTGTTTTCTTCTTCACAAATATTCTAGCTTTTATTTTGACCTAAACAGTAAGATAAGTATTTGGAGAGATGAATACTTGAAATCCTAAGATGCACCGGCAAA
This sequence comes from Olea europaea var. sylvestris, assembly GCF_002742605.1. Classification (NCBI taxonomy): domain Eukaryota; kingdom Viridiplantae; phylum Streptophyta; class Magnoliopsida; order Lamiales; family Oleaceae; genus Olea; species Olea europaea. The sequence continues at coordinate 24,613,394 of NC_036243.1, read as the reverse complement.
AATTTTAAAAATAGAAAAATGTGGCGCGACACATGGCTTGTTGGATTTTGGAGAGTCATGGTCCGACATGACACGACAATTTTCGGACACGGGCATGTAATGCTATTATACTTACAGAAACAACATTATATCATTATATCATCCTCAAACACCAATTTAGTCAGCAATATATGGAATTTTTCAACTTACTTTCATGAAAATGGCATCTCCTTCAGGAATGCTCTCAAACATGTCTCCTCCAATTTGTTTGACACCTGCATTCAAAATTTTAACTTCAATTTCAAGCATTTATAAGCTATTACTAGTTAGTAGAGTTCCACATTCTTCGAACTCGAAAATTTACCTATGTGGCAAATTAATTATTACAGAAAGGGCATATTGTGTCCCCAATTTTTCAATTAAATCATGTTAGAAAGCTTTCATATCACACAGGTAATTACTTTCAATTTTTCAACATGTGTGGGCCCACTGTGTGTAAGGAAGTGGGTTGCTTTAATGTGGTCAGTAACGTGTGTGGTGGAAAAATTACGTTCTTTTTTGCTTTCTCATTTTCTTTTACTTTCTTCAATTTCTTTGCTTTTCCCATTTTCTTTCTTGAGATAGTAAAAATGAAGAAAGAGACGACTACACCACAATTTCTTCATTCTACGATTGCATCAGTTTTCTTCATCTTCTTGTGATTTCCAACGGGTTTTTTTGCATTTAACTGTGATTTCTTCATCTTTTTATGTGTGCATTTCTAATTTTAAGTTCGTGAAATTGATAGGTTGTGTGTTAATATTAACTGAGAGAGGTATATAATTTTCTAATTTAATTTATGCTTTCTTTGATTAAAATTGTCTATCTTTGTTATTTATTTTTTTTTTTTTAAATTTCAAATGGATTATTGAGTTCACAGTGCTAGATTTTTTAGTTCTTTCTTAATAAATTGACTTTATCTTTTGCTTCTCTTTTATGGTGTATTTTCGCGAGGCTTATACGTTAAACAGAGGTATATAATTTTTCAATTTAACTTATGCATTATGTTATTAAAATTGTATGATCTTTGTTATTGTTATTTTTTTTGAATTTCAAATGGATTATTGATTTCACAATGCTAGATTTTTTTAGTTCTTTCTTGATAAATTGATTTTATTTTTTTGCTTCTTTTTTATGGTGAATTTCACGAGGCTTATATGTTAGCAAGTTTTCTAAAGAGGAAATTTTGATTGGTTTGTGATTTACATTGAATCTATGTTTGAGGTTCATGTATTGATTCTAAGTAGATTTGAATTTAGCACTAAATTACTGGAATTTCTGTAGGTGCTTCTTGTCGTGTTGATAAGTTAATATTTTGTTTTTCTATCTTTAGTTCAAGTTTAGGCAATCCGGCTTCTATTCACTACAAAATAGTTGCTAATTTTCGCAAATATTTTTAGACTAAACTCTGGTTTGGAACATATTAGATTTTACCTAACCTAACTTTATCTGTAGAATGTGGACATAAATAAGTTTCTTCTTAATATTATTTTGGTTTAAATCTCGAAAACATTAAACTTTTGGTAAGTCCATGAATTAAAAGGTTGACCAATTAATTGATTTGCTAGGTCACCAATGCTCCTTAGGAAATTTTTTATATCTCTATATATAAATTTATGGTGAATTTTGACATCGGTCATTGAACTTTATTTTGTTTCTTTTTTTAGAGAAATAATTTATTTAGTCGACCAAAAATTTATTGGGTAAGATTTGATTTGTTAGTGTAAAGAGAAGGCAAACTCACATTGCATTTTGAAACTGTTTGTGGTTATTACATTTGTATTACTAATTATGAAGGCTATTATACCTTTAGTCTCGAAATTGTCGAGTTCGTAATTTTCCTTTTATGGTAATATTTTTTCTTTTTCTTTTTCTTCTTGTAGTTGTTGTTGCTTACTTTCCACTCAACTACTTGATAATTTTCTTCCTTTATTGATTGACATAATGGAACCACGTGCTCATCAAGAGTCCCATTTGTGTGACGCTCAAACTACTTCTAAAAGTACAAGTCAGTCACATGATGCATTAATTCGTCAACAACGAAATCAAAGATGAAGAGATCGACGACATCAAGCTGAAATTGAATTCATTAATCATCGTAAAAGAGTAATTCAACCTATGTTATCTACAAGTAATAATTCTCATATTGTCTATGTACAGAACCTACAACATACCATCATTCTTAGCCTTCCACTTCCAAAAATGTAGCATTGAACACATGCGCTACTAATTTCCAGAAGAGTTATACCCAATTAAATGTACCATGTATTGCATATGTATTACTGACATGCACACATTGTAAAGATTGTGGTGCCAAAAATTTCTATAGAGAAAGTAAAGGTTTCTATTGTTTTGATGGAAAAGTTAAACTTTCTGTGTCTGATCCGCCAACTGAACTGTACAATTTATTTACTTCTAAAGAACCTACATGTATGGAATTCAAAAAAATTGTCAAGGGATATAATAATCATTTTGCATTCACTTCATCTGGGGTAAAGTATGACAAAGAACTATTTAAATCATACAGATGTATCTACACATTAAGGATTCAAGGTCAAGTATATCATTACGTAAATTCACTTATGCCAGAAAATAATACGCCTTTTTATATGCAGTTATATTTTTATGACACAGATAACAAAGTTGAGAATCATATCAAAATTTCGTAGAATTTTGTTTAATCTACTTTGATTAGTTTAATTGAAATCCTTAAAATAAATCCGTTTACTAGATTCTTTAGGTCTTTAAGTAATATGACGAATTTGCACGATCATCGATTACAAATAAGATGCGATCCGGGACTTGATCAAAGAGTTTTCAATACTCCTACAACGTCTCAAGTTGCTGTAGTATGGGTTGAAGATAATGAAAGTGCAAATGTTCATACTCGAGACATTACTATTTACAGCCATTCTGGTGATTCACATAAGGTTCATTACTAATATGGTTGTTATGATTCTTTACAATATCATTTGCTTTTTCCATATGGCTAATTTGGTTGGCATGAAAGCATTAAGAGATGCAACAACAAATATCTTCAGTCTCAACATCTATCTGACTTAGATGGTTTTCCTAGCATAGTAACTTTCGTATCTAAAATTATTGAAAAAGATGATGAAGGTTTATGTATATATTTTCTTTATAGTTCCACTTTCTACAATGTAAATTAATAAATGAATATATAATTTTGACATTTTTCGTCATGCAGTGCTTAATGGAACGAAGAAATAGTCTCAGGTCTCTTGCAGAGGATACTATTAATACAAATTCCAGTTTAGGCCATCTGATAAGTCTTTATTGCTTCACATTGGTAGATTTTTTCGACAGTCTATTGTGGATATGTATATTAAGATTGAAATTGTTAGGTTAGACTATTTTCGTAATAACCAAAAATAAATTCGTGCTGAACTATATCAAGATATTGTAGATAGGTTTGAAAATGAAGAAACGAGAGGATACAAAATTGGAAAAAAAAATTGTCCTACCACAATCCTTTACATGTGGCCTAAAGACTTGCTAAAAAGATAGATAGAAGAGATGTTTATTGTGCAGCATTATGGAAAACCATACATCTTTTTTACTATGACATATAATTCAAATTGGCTAGAGATTAAGCAAGAACTAAAGCATAATGATGAAGTTCAAAATTGACCAGATCTAATTACACGTATATTTTGAGCAAAATTAGAAGTTAAAAAATGATTTATACAAGAAAAACATCTTAGACCCTGTTGTTGCATATATATATATATATATATATATATGATTGAATTTAAAAAACGAGGGCTCTCTCATGTGCATCTATTATTGATTTTCAAATCTAGCCATAAAATTTATTGTGTTGAACAGGTTGATATTATAGTATGCTCTGAAATTCCCGACGAAAATATATACCCCCATCTTCATTCTATTATTGTTAAATATAATATGCATGGTTCTTGTAGAAACCTTAATCCTAAAAATGTATGTATGGAGGCAAATAAATGTTGCAAAAATAAATACCCTAAAGATTATTGTAACATGACTACATTTGGGTGATAACTCATATCCGTTGTACAAGCGTAGCAATAATGTCATTTCTATTAAAGTTAGATGTCAAATGTTAGACAATCACTGGGTTGTACCATATAATCCTTATTTAAGTGCGAATTTTGACTGTCACATTAATGTTGAATTATGTTCTTCTATTAAGGCTGTAAAATATTTGTACAAATATGTATTACAAAGAACATGATCGTATTAATTTCACAATTGGCACAAATGAAGCAGAGAAAGAAATTGATGAAATTTCTGCTTATCAATGTGCCAGATGGATATCTCCACCTAAAGTTATGTCAAGAAATTTTTCTTTCAATTTGTCAGAAATTTGTCCTACGGTTTATTCTTTACAGTTTCATATTGAAAATCACTAACAAGTGACATACAATAGTTATGATAATTTATCTACCATTGTTGAGAACGAAAATACAAAGAGAACAATGTTGACAATTTTTTTTCGAATGAATCAAACAAATGAATTTGTTCAAACACTATTGTATCGAGATTTTCTTACACATTTTGTTTAGAATACTAATACAAAAATCTGGACTCCAAGAAAGAAGCAAATTGTTATAGGACAAATTGTCACTGCATTCTTCTTAATCATATTCGAGGGCTAATTTCATTTATTGATTTACGAACTTCAAATGGGGTAACTGTTATAACTTATAGAGAGGCTACACTTCTACATGGTTTATTAAGCGTAGATAATCATTGGGTAAAATATTTATTTGAAGTTATTGTTTACGAAATGACAACTTCTTTAAGACGACTATTTGTTACACTACTTACGCTTTGCAACCCTAATAATCCAAAATTGCCGTGTGATAAATTTAATGCTTATATGATAGATGACTATCTACATGAAAATAAACCTACAGAAATTGATAAAGTACATGTTCTGCAAAATATTGGTGGTCTTCTTGAATCATTGGGTAAAAATATAAATGATTATGGAATAGTTCCATTTAGTGTAAATATAGATGATGATGAAAGGTTGAGAATAATGGTTATAGAGGAGACCTCCAATTTGGATATCAAAGGATACTATGCTTGTGCAGGGAGTTTAAATAAAGAACAACAGTTTGCATATGATGCTATTATGGAATAAATTAAATCAGAATCAAATGGTGCTTTTTTTATTGATGGTCCATGTGGAACAGGTAAAACTTTTTTTATATAAAGCACTTCTTGCTGCTGTGAGGTCTCAAAATTTGATTGCTTTAGCAATTACATCTTCTGGAGTATCTGCATCTCTATTACCTGGAGGTCGAACAACTCATTCTAGATTTAAAATTCATTTAGATACATATGGTGAAGTAAGTTGCTTCATTAGCAAGCAATTAGCTTTAGGAACTTTACTTATAATGTGTAAGTTAATAATTTGGGATGAAACACCCATGGTAAATCATTCTTCTGTTGAAGTTGTGGATAAAATGTTCAAAGATATTACCAATTGCAATTTGCCTTTTGGTGGGAAAATGGTTGTTCTCGGAGGAGATTTTCGACAAATCTTACCAGTAGTACCAAGAGAAAAAAAATATATAATGAAAGCTAGCTTAATTTTCTCTGACCTATGGCCTTTGTTTATACATACACCATTGATTGAGAACATGGGCTAAGCTGGATCCTACATTTTGTGATTATTTACTTAGAATTGGAGATGGAACGGAAGAATAACATACTTGTAACTACATTAAGCTTCCAAAATCACTCTACCATTTGAGGACGAAATTCATTTTCTAAAAAAATTGATAAATCATGTTTTCCCAAATATTGAAGCATATGCTGATAATTTACACGTGATGGCAAATCAAGTTATTTTTATTCCTGCAAATGAATGTGTCGATCATATTAACAGAATTTTACTCGAACAAATTTCATATTAAATTTTCATATATTTTAGCTTCGATGAAAAAATTGAAAAATCGGAACAGAGCTTGCACGAAGATTTTTTGAATAGTTTAACCTTGAATGGTATTCCACCTCATGAATTGAATCTTAAGGTGAATTGTCATGTAATGTTATTGAGAAATATTAATCCTTTTGAAGGCTTATGGAATGAGACGCGCCTTGCTTGTCGAAAATTTGAGAAGAATGTAATTCTTGTTGGAATCACAATTGGTGAATATTGTGAAAAATATGCTTTCTTACCTAGGATTTCTTTTATACTTCTTAAGACAAATCGAAACTCAATTCCATTTAAAAGAACTCAATTTCCAATTTGACCATGCTTTGCAATGATAATAAACAAATAACAAGGCCAAACACTTGATTTTGTTGGTTTGTATCTTTCAGAACCCATTTTTTGTCATGATCAACTTTATGTAACATTATTAAGAGCTAGAACAAGTACGAATATAAAAGTCTTGGTGAAACATCAACTATTGAAAACTTACACAGTACATGTACTAAGAATGTTGTCTACAAGGAAATCATTTCTTTCATACATCCATAGAGCTATAACTTGGCTTCATTGTCCATTATTAAAAAATTCATGATTTTAAGTCATAGATGAAGCTATCAAATTTGCATGCAATAACTTACAAACAATTAGAAAAAAGATGAAAGTGTTATCAGAGAAGCCCATGATGTCAGTGAATTATTGTTTTACAAATAGCTTTCTCTTAATCTAATGTTTTGTGTATTATTTCATCTCACTTTTCCACAGTACATAGTTCTAATGTTCACATATTTTTTTATACAAGTAGTTGGGGGATCTCTTCACTTCATATCTTGTTCAAAAAGTGTAGTTCTCAAACATATAATAATTCTTATGAGTTTACTCCTTATAGAAGCAATTCTTTTTCGAATCTTGTAGTTATTAGCATTTTGTATAGTACATATAGTAACAAAATAATTGTTTATACTTTTATCCTTAAATATTCTTGTTCTTTTATTATTATTATTTTTTTTTTCAAATTTACTTTTCTATTCATAATTAGCTTATTCATTTTCCAAATTCTAATTATTCATTTTTGCAATTTGTTTTTGAATTTAACAAAAAATATTTCACAAGCAATTCAATGGCATCTCTGTGGATTAAATGTTTGCATGTCGGGTGACACATATTCTGATTTGTGTTCATTTACAGAAAGCAAATCCTATTCAAATGTGTTTCACATTTTTTTATCCAACCTTTTAAATAATAATAATATTACTTTCTCGTGCCTTAAATTCTATCAAATTATTCTAATTTCATTCATCATAATACTATGACTCAAAATTCTAAATGTCTTTTCTTTCATGATTTTTAGTTTTTCACGCAATTCTTCAACGATCAATGGTCAATTCATTACCTGGAGAAAGAGAGTTGAAGATAGTTGGTCGAACATTGAAATGAATAGTTACAAGGTACAATTTACCATATTAAGTAACATCAAGAGAATATGATGCGAATTTCAACCCAAACCAAACAAAAGAATATTATAAATATTTCTTCAAGTTTTATTACTAATTCCATTTCTTTTATTTTATTATCCCTACAAACTGGCATAAACACATTTTGCCCTTCTTTTACCTCTTTTTTCGTGCTTCTTTATAGTCTTTTCTCGTCTCTTTTTTCTTCCAATGAAAAGATTTTCAAAATCTTTTAATCCATTAGAGATTTCACTTAACATATTTGACCAATTCATTTCCAATTTATTTTCATCATAGATGGCCCCGGTTATTGCAAATATAGGTGGACCAAGTATTCCTCTCCGTTTGGACAATTATCCACATTTTCGTTGAGTTTCTATTTGTTGTTAGAAATGTTATAATTTCTGAAGTAATTGTAAATTTACAAGTTTTTTTGTCGTTTGATCAATATTGAAATTTTCAATTTTCAATTCATTTTTAAGTCCTTTCAAAATACAGGATTTTGGAGACATTGTCTCTGATGACTTCTAGACTTGGACATTTCTTTTCAACAATTTGCATCAATTTTATCAAAGAGCCAATCCTAAATTGGGGAGAAAGTTTTGAACATGTTGTTGACAAAGTTTGATTTCCAACCATGTGTGAAATAATTTCTCTAATTTAGTTTGATAAGACCTTCAGGTATTCTCATGTGATGTAGTGGATAGGAGATGTAGTCTTGCTAGAGATATTTGTCTTCCTTAATTCATTGTGAGGATTTTTATGCTAGAGTTACTTATTTCTTTTTTCTTTTTACAACTATATAAAACAAAATGTATTTCACGATAATCCAATACATTTAAAACGCTAACATTACCTTTTAAATAGCCAAGCTCGTGCATTGCACGGGCAAAGACTAGTACTGTATAAAAATGTGAAAATTATTGTACCTTTAATGGAGTGACGAGTGGTGTGACTGGTCTAGGGATGATTGAAATAAGACTAAAGACATTTGTAATCTGAATATATATGACAGATATTTATTTGATTTATTAATATAATAATTTTTTATTGATTCATATATCAAATAATCACATGTAATGTGCATATCACATAGAGCGACTATCGTAACGAGCGACTACAAATAACATTATTCTTGAAATAATCGAGTTCCATATTGGATCTTGATTTTTTTTTTCTCCTGTTTTCCATTCTTTAATAAAAGTGTCAGCTTTGGCTAAATCTTAAATTGTATCTTTTTACCCATTTGGTTTGTTTGATTAAAGATAATATGAATTCCACAAATTTATTTTCAATTATCCATCCATTTAATGAAGTAATTTTGTGTATTAACTCATAATTTTTCCTACTTTTCAATCATATATTCTCTCAAAAAATTACTTTCACTTCAAATCTGTTGTTTGATAAAATTTTGCCAAAATCAAATTTTAACTTGTCTATCTTCAATTTTAACAATATATTTCGTGAAGGAGCAAACAAGCAACAATAACTACTATACTTGATTTTGTCCACCGAATTAACTAAGTTAGAAGTAGAGAATATGAATATTTTAGCTCACGACTTGAAATATTGAATACTTTAGGTAGCTTATTGGACTCATTAGCAACAAGCTATAGAACATGATGCATTTTTATTTAAAGATATCGCGACATTTATTTTACCATTTTTGGTTTTAGGGTGACACATAAGTATTATGTGAAAAGTGAGATCAATTATAGTATGACGGTCAACTAAGCAATTTCTATAAACCCGAGAACAATCAATTACCGAGTGTAATTGATTGGTAAATTTTAAAATGAAATTGAAATTTAATTAATACATCCTGGTAAAATTTAAAATGATATAGAAATTCAACTACATAAATTCAAATCACATATGAAATTCACCCTTGTAAATATACATATTTGGACATTTTTTTTTGTGTAAATTAAAATAATAATAATAATAATAATCTTACTTAGCCCTTGTTTGATTCCCATTATTTTAAAAATAAATTTTCTTCTCTTTCTTTTTCAACCACACATTATTTAATAAAATAATATTATATACAAATTCAAAACATTTCCTTATTTTTTAAACACACATTTTTCATCAATCTACTATTCCAAAGTGCATTATTGAATAAAAATGTGGCTCAAACATGCTTTCATTTCTTGTTTTTTATTTTCAACTTTACTTATTTATAAATAATTACTTGAGATTTAAACGTAGATGCTCTAATGATATTGTTTAGTTTTTTTTGGTCCATTTTACAATCTCGAATTTCAATATTATGTGCCTGTTTGAGCTCAAACGCATTTGGAATAATAAATTAATGAAGAATGTGTGATTAAAAAATAAAGAAAAGTTTTGAATTTTCTATTAATATTATTTTATTGAAGAAAGTGTGGTTAAAAAGAGAGAGAAAAAAAGTATTTTAAAGATAATGGGGATCAAGAAAGAACTTAGTCACGGAAGAAGATTGGTTCACATGTATATCTACTGTTCCCAACTCAAATTTTATTTATTTATTTAGTTTTTAGTAAACAGAGACAGGAAAGATCGATTCTTTAAATTTTTTAAACACATTATATAATTTTTCACAATTCTTTAATTTTCTTTAATTGACTTCTAAGAAAGTTAAAGTTAATAATGTGTATAGAATATTGTTTTTTAACATTTTCTCATTGTTCCTCGATGATTTTCATACTTTTTCACCATTTAAATTAACACGACTTTATCCACTTTTTTAATATAACTCAAGACAGTGACAAATGAAAAAGTTGTCACAGGGAGCACTATGGTTGTTGGCCGAAAGAGCAAACTAAAGCCAATTCCTTATCATTGTTTAATTGACTATCATGATGCATGTCATTTCATTTTTTCTTAAAAAAGTGTTGGAAACACATTCTAACACGTTAATTTGAAGGCGTTACCATAACATTTGTTTTACCATTTTCGTTTCTGTGGCATCAGGTAGGGATGATGCTAGTGATAGCAACAGGGTGGGTTTGAGGCGGGGCGGCCGCCCCATTTGGCGGGGCAACTTTTTGTCCTGTTTAATTTTTTTATTTTTTTTTTTTACATTTTGAAAGTTTCGAATTATGTTATTATTAGAGAATAAATTACAAATTTAAAATGAATTTTTAATGGATAAATTGCCTAGAAATAAAATTATTTTTAATTTTTTTTTTTTAACTTTTTCTTCAAGGGGCGGGTTCGAATGCCCCGCCCCGCCCCGCCCTGCCCTGCCCTGCCCTGCCAACCCGCTCTGGGCGGGTTTTTTTGCCCCATTCAGGGCAGGGCGGCGTAAATTGCCATCCGTAGATGATGCACATAAATTGTGGTATGACTACCAAATAAGCAATTTATGTTATTTTGAGGAATGATAGGTGACAAAATGCAATTGAGTAATAAATTTGAGACTAAAATGAAGTCCAATAACCTAATTGAGATGAGCTTCTTCATTTTTCTTTCTTTCTTTTTTTTTTCTTTTTTCTTTTTTCAAGTCAATTATCGTATATCAAATTCACTCTTATGTAATTGGAATGCGGAAGCAAAATTACCTAAAAATTAAAAAAAATATATCTTCAATTCAACAATAAAATAGTCTAGATGTTCACGTGTATGTTATATCAAAAATAAAAATTTTGAACTTTTACTTAAATTTAATGTTTAATTTTTGAATTAATTTTGAATCACGAACTTTCAATCTTTTGGATCATGAACTTTCAACTTTTAATTGTAAAAACTTGATAATTCAAACCTTTAATTCTTCTATGGTATTCTCCAAAATTAAAACTATATCAATAGGTAGGCACCTTCTTTTAATTAAATCAATATTCTTATTTATGGACTGGACAACTGAATAAAGTAAGAAAATAATTATTTTCTCTTTTCAAATATGAACAGTATGAAATTATGCATTATGATTGTTGTATGATTTGTAGGTTCTATCCAATCTCCATTTATAGAGATAAAATAGTTTCAATTATTGTACAATAATACTTTCACATTTAAATATGAGTCTTAATTAAAATCCAAATATGAGTTCTAAATAAAGTGCACATCCAATTAGTTTACATTTAATTACATGTATAGTTTTAGAATTTTAATTATAATTATGCCCAAAACAATTATTTATTATAATTGAGTCCCAATACTTTATAGAGCTACCACAAGGGCTTGATCAGACATATATTATCCAAACTCTAAATAATTGTTTAGTCGATCCTAGACCTCCTAATCTTAGTATTTGCCTTTTTCACTACGTCAAATGACTAATTAGGGTTGGAGTTGTTAATGGGATGATTAAATAAATTTCTATACAAAGGCTATGTCTCATTTCCTCTCCATATTATTTTATTGGCTTGTCCTATTGACGGCTAACATTTTGTGAGGAGCAAAGAGGAGAAGATATAGCTGCTAGTATTCATATCCACCATATTTTTTGTAGGTATGAATTTGAACCATCAATTTGTTATTTTGTGATTCTTGTTTCTCAGGGATAAAATCAACAATGGCTTACCACACAAGATAACAACCTTGAAAGTTTGTTATGTTTAATTACAACACACTTGAAATATATTATTTAAGCCCACAGCTGCGAAGTACTTAAACCAGTATAACAAGATGAAAATTGAAGATCCTAAACAGGAAACACGCATTATATTCTACTCCAGCAGTTTACTTATGGAATTCCATGACCCAAAAGTTGCACACAGAACAGTTTGACCTTATGCCTCTAAAGCCAGCTCCCTTTGCCAATGCAAGAAACTTGACTTCCGATTGCTCTTTGCCCCCTGGATATTGGGTCATCAAAATTAGATGGGATTGGCTCGTACTAATCACGGTGGTACTAGTCTCAGGTTCAACTGGGAGAATTCCCTCAACAACAATTACCTTTCCATCTTCAGGTATAGCCTTACAACAGTTCTTAAGCAATTTCAAACAGTGGTCATCCCTCCAGTCATGAATTATCCACTATCAAGAATGGTTACCTAATTTAGACAAAAATATCTTCAAGACTAATAAACAATCTGCGTAGCATATTGTCAATAAAAATTATGAGAAAAAAATCTACATATAGTTTGGATTGTTTTCTTCTTCACAAATATTCTAGCTTTTATTTTGACCTAAACAGTAAGATAAGTATTTAGAGAGATGAATACTTGAAATCCTAAGATGCGCCGACGAAAATTTAAAAAATAGAAAAAGGTGCCGCGACACATGGCTTGCTGGATCTTGGAGTGTCATGGTCCGACATGACACGATAATTTTCGGACATGGGCACGTACTGTCATTATACTTACAGAAACAACATTATATCATTATATAATCCACAAACACCAATTTAGTCAACAATATATGGAATTTTTCAACTTACTTTCATGAAAATGGCATCTCCTTCAGGAATGCTCTCAAACATGTCTCCTCCAAAATTTTTAACTTTAATTTCAAGCATTTATAAGCTATTACTAGTTAGTAGAGTTCCAAATTCTTCAAACTCGAAAATTTACCTATGTGGCAAATTAATTATTAGAGAAAGGGCATATTGCGTCCCCAATTTTTCAATTAAATCATGTTAAAAAGCTTTCATATCATACACGTAATTACTTTCAATTTTTCAACATGTGTGGGCCCACTGTGTGTTGGGAAGTGGGTTGCTTTAATGTGGTCAGTAACGGTTGTGGTGGAAAAAATACGTTCTTTTTTGCTTTCTCATTTTCTTTTACTTTCTTCAATTTCTTTGCTTTTCCCATTTTCTTTCTTGCGATAGTTAAAAAAAAAAGGAGAAAGAGACGACTACACCACAATTTCTTCATTCTATGATTGCATTGGTTTTCTTCATCTTGTTGTAATTTCTAGTCGACAAGTATAGTGGGTTGTTTTCTAACTTTTTTCAATTCGTCTTGTTGTGATTTCCAACAGGTTTTTTTTACATCTAACTATGATTTCTTCATCTTTTTATGTGCGCATTTCTAATTTTGAGTTCGTGAAATTGACAGATTGTGTGTTAATATTAACAGAGAGCTGTATATAATTTTCTAGTTTAATTTATGCTTTCTATGATTAAAATTATCAATCTTTGTTGTTGTTGTTGTTGTTGTTGTTGTTATTATTATTATTATTATTTTGAATCTCAAATGGAATATTGAGTTCACAGTGCTAGATTTTTTTAATTCTTTCCTGATAAATTGATTTATCTTTTGCTTCTCTTTTATGGTGAATTTTCGCGAGGCTTATATTTTAAATAGAGAGGTATATAATTTTCCAATTTAACTTATGTATTATGTGATTAAAATTGTATGATCTTTGTTATTGTTATTTTTTTTCGAATTTCAAATGGATTATTGAGTTCACAGTGCTAGATTTTTTTATTTCTTTTTTGATAAATTGATTTTATTTTTTGCTTCTTTTTTATGGTGGATTTCGCGAGGCTTATATGTTAGCAAGTTTTCTAAAGAGGAAATTTTGATTGGTTTGTGATTTACATTGAATCTATGTTTGAGGTTCATGTATTGATTCTAATCAGATTTGAATTTAGCACTAAATTGTTGGAATTTTCGTAGGTACTTCTTGTCATGTTTATGAGTTAATATTTTGTTTTTCTTTGATTTTCTATATTTATTTCAACTTTAGGCAATTCGACTTCCATTCACTACAAATCAGTTGCTAATTTTCTCAAATATTTTTAGATTGAACTCTGGTTTGGAACATATTAGATTTTACCTAACCTAACTTTATCTATAGAATGTGAGTTTCTTCTTAATGTCATTTTGGTTGAAATCTCGAAAACATTAAAGTTTCGGTAAGTCCATGAATTAAAAGATCGAACAATTAATTGATTTGCTAGGTAACCAATGCTCCTTAAGAAATTTTTTATATCTCTATATAAAAATTTATGGTGAATTTTGACATCAGTCATCAAACTTTATTTTGTTTCTTTTTTTAGAGAAATAATTTATTTAGTCGACCTAAAAGATTTGATCTGTTATTGTAAAGAGAAGGCAAACTCACATTGCATTTTGAAACTGTTTGTGGTTATTACATTTGTATTACTAATTATGAAAGCTATTATACCTTTAGTCTTGAAATTGTCGAGTTCGTAATTTTCCTTTTAGGTTTCTTGAAAAGAAAACGTAGTTAGAATGTTAAAGAAGAGCTTCACTTATATGATTTGAACTCATACAACATGATTGAGCTTCTGATAATAAAATACCTCCTATTTCTCATTGTTGACACATAAAAATTCAGCCCAAATCGAACGGCCCAAGGAATGAAGCCCAATTGGAGGATCCCCAAATCAGATAGCCCAAAAAATGAAGCCCAATCAAACAATTCAAGATGAAGGCCTAAATAGGGAGGCCCAAGAACATGGTAACACCATCACCCAAGTTTGCAAGTCGCCCAGAATCTGAGCGAATGGAGTGCCATGTAGTCGCCCAGAGCTGTTACTCTATTCTCGCCCAAACCTTCGAGTCACCCAAGGTCTTAGCAAACATAAAGTGTTGTGGTTATCAAGAAGTGCAATTATCAAAACAGTTATTAAAGCAGCCCTATCACGTTCCACGATTCAAGGAATTCAATCGAAAACGGTTGAAAGACGAAGAGTAATGGCAGCAGTTAAAAAAGGTAGTTCCATGACAAGTTGGCCGTTACGAGGAAAGTGGGCAGTTGTAGAACGATCAAGCAGTTTTTAGGCGGTTGATCACAAAGAGATCATCCAAGGAGTATAAAAGGAAGAAAAGACATAGAGCAAAGGACCGAATAAAAAACTCTCGAACAGAGAACGTGAAATTTTAAATTCCTTAGCTTAGATTTAAACACTTCTTTCAGTAACTCGTGTGCTTACGCCCCTTGGAGGCATTCTGTTTTTAATTTTCAATTGTAAAGTCATCGCCAATAAAAGAACACCCCTTTTTAGGACTTTGTCTCAAGAGGTTTGTCCCTTACACAATCGTCTGATCCCTTTTCATTGTTAGCGACTAACCCGCGCGAAACAATTTGGCACAATCCCGGTGGGACAGTGGTGTTTGGTGTTGAAAACACAAAAGGTGAAACAATATGCCTCAGAGATCCGATAAGGAAGCAACAAGTCAGGGAGGAATCCAGTCTATGATTGAGCGATATGAGGAGCAGCATGCCTCTTCACGAATAGATGGACAGAATCAGAGCATTAACAATCGTTACAAACCAATGATAGAGTTAAGGCCTCGAACCATGCGTGCACTACTTGGAGAACTTACACAAGATGTCGTTGAATAGGTAAATCTTCGAAGTATTCATAATATGGGAAGATTCACCCAAAATGGGAATGCACATTATGACAACATGGCCAAACAACTAAACACTTTGAACGAAACAATGAATAAGTTAGTAGGCCAAATATGTCAACCGGTTATACCTCTTGCAAATCACTTTCAAACTAGGACAATTGTGGGACATAATCCCTTAGTCCTAAATCCGAACCAAGGGGTAGAACCACTTTCTGGTCCCTCTACTTCAAACTAAGGGGGTACTGCAGTGCCAAATCAGAACAATGGTAGTGGTATGCCTAACTTGGGGGATAATCCAAATATAAGAGATAATGTCCTAAACAATGGACAGAATACCCCACATGTTAATAAGGGAATAGATGTTCAGGCTAATGGTAATGGCCCTAATCATGGTAACTTTGTTGCCAATCAAGGACCAAACATCAGGCATCATGCAAATCAACCGGTTAACCAGCCTGTAGGAATTTCATATGACCCCAACGTCATGTTGAGGAATCAGATTATGGAAATCGTACAGGATCAGATGGCTTTTAGGGTGCGTCCCGTCATTAGACCGACTTACACAAAGCCATATCCTAATTGGGTAGACCAAGCATATCCATGGCCTAGAGGGTATAAAGTGTCAGAATTCTCACTGTTTACCGGTTTAGGAGAGGTGTCTACCCTAGAACACATAGGGCGATTCACATTGCAAAGTGGTGATGTAACCGATTACCATAAAATGAGGCTTTTCCCTAGTTCATTAACAGGAGTAGCTTTCTCCTGGTTCATCAACTTGCCAGGGAACTCTGTTCAAATATGGCAACAATTGGAACAGCTATTTCACGCTCAGTTTTATAAAACTGAATCTGAAGTCACTTTGGCTGAT
Source organism: Olea europaea var. sylvestris (assembly GCF_002742605.1). Classification (NCBI taxonomy): domain Eukaryota; kingdom Viridiplantae; phylum Streptophyta; class Magnoliopsida; order Lamiales; family Oleaceae; genus Olea; species Olea europaea. Next base: position 24,596,852 of record NC_036243.1, on the reverse strand, counting down.
TTGGCGAATCTACGTCAAATGCCAAACGAATGGGCAGAAAGTTTTCTCCAAAGGTTCAAGACAGCAAGAAGCAAGTGTTTTGTACCTCTGCCCGAAAAAGAATTTGTCAAAATCGCTCAGGGCTACTTGAGCTTTGATTTAAAAAAGAAATTTCAGGACAAGGAATTTCCTAACCTTTTCCAGTTGAGTGCGATATGATTAGGTATGAACGACTGATAAGAGAGAAAGAACAAATGAAAAATTCTAGTAAAGGGACTTATTACAAAGACCCAAATTTTGACGTTCATACCATCAGCGACGAGTCATACGATCAGGCCGAAATATGTTTGGCCGAATTGGTCAAAGGAGATACATATACTTGTCCCATAATGGCCAAGCCTAGACCATCGGACAAAGATGAGCCCATGAAAGATGGAAACATAAAGGCTAGAACGTTCTCGTTCGATGTAACCAAAGATGACCTTATATTTGATAAATTATATAGGGATAAGCAGATAAAGTTGAGCGATAAGCATAAATTGCCAAATCCTGAACAAATTAAGGGTAAAAAATATTGTAAGTGGCATAATGCATGGTCACATTTGACTAACAATTGCTTGATTTTTCATCGTATATTGCAGGATGCCATTGAATTAGGACGAATTACGTTCGACGATAAGAAGAAGATGGCAGTGGATGAAAATCCTTTTCCACAGCCACTTGGAGTGAACATGGTAACATCTGGTTTCAAAAACAAGTTGCAAAAATTCAAGTTGGTCATAGATGATGGAGAAGAGGATCCTAGACTACATCCCAGTGTCTTTGAACAAATCAATGGAAAAGAACCAAAAAAGGACGAAGACGTCCTGTGTGCAAGATGTAAAAGAGAAATGAATGGAAATACGGAGAAACCAGGGATATGGCAGCATCCCCATCGCCCTACTTTCTTCCCAAACACTCAGCTTGGTAGAGGGCGAGGTACATCATTCTATAGAAGACCGCCTTTTGAGAGGCAGTTCAGGCCAGCAGATAATAGGAGAACATTCAGGCCGCAACCTCGTCGGCCAAATTTATGGCATTCGTTCCAGTATAATGCAGGAAGAGCAGTACCCTTCGATGAGATGACTAGAACCCAACAAAGGCGTTTCCAACGAAACTATGGACGAATGATGAGGCAGCAACAGGGAGTGCCACATCCTAAAGTGTCTAAATTACTCAAGATAGCCAATCAAAATGTTCTCAAGGATGGTGAAGAAACCGGTACAGATGAATTAATGAAAGAGCTGCTAGAAACTTCTTCTGGGAGATCAAAGTTTGAGCGGGACAGAAGGGATGGAGAAGATCCAGATCAGCCCCTTACTATCCAGTTCGGTACGTTACCTTCTGTCGTGGCCAATAATTACTTACTGGCCAATGAATTCAAGAATAAAGAAAAAGAAGAAGAAAGGGAGGATAACGAAGGAGAAGCTTGCGTGCTAGAATGTGAAGAAGGCCAGACTTCTAGAGAGGCCTACAACGATGAAGAAGATGACGGGATGACACACATTGAAGAAGAAATCGACCTAGAAGCAGAAGGAAGAAGGAGAGGAGTATCGCGCAATACTCTGTTGAAGCAACTACATCGGGAGGGAGTTCGTGAAGTAGACTTGTTGGGAGAACCATCTGGATGTCCTTTCAATTTCTATGTACTATACGGGACACCCAAAAGGAAGAAGAGAGTGCCTCGTTCTGAAAAGTATGAATCACCTCCAAGAATAATGCCCTCTCCCACAGGTTGGATAATTGATGAGAAAGCATTAGAAAAAAGTAAGAAGGAAATTCAGGAGATAGAGGATCAGCGCGATATGCTGCACGTCGACTTATCACAGGGGGATAATTTGACAGAAAACAAACAGGAAGTAGAAATAGAGGCTGCCAAAAAGGTTATTTTTAAATGGCTAGCCATGAAATTGACTAAACACTTGAGGCCATTGTACGTTAAAGCTCTAGTTAACGGCATCCCTGTGGCAAAAGTGCTTGTCGACAATGGAGCAGCTATAAACACCATTCCATCTAGGATGATGAGGAAGTTTGCAAAGACAGAGGGTGACATGATTCCTACAGAAGTCATCCTTATGAGTTTCAATGGAGGAGCAACTTCAGCTAAGGGAGTTATGCCATTGGACATAACTATAGGGACGACTACTAAGACCACAGTTTTCTTTGTAATAGATGGTCCTACTAGTTACAATGTGTTACTAGGAAGAGACTGGATATACGGAAGTCGCTGTATACCCTCATCGCTCCATCAATGCCTGATCTTTTGAAATAACAAAGGCGAAGCAGAGGTGGTACAGGCCGATCATAGGCCTTTTGTCGCAGAAGCAAACTCGGTGGAAAAGTTCATATACGAAGGAAACTATGGACCTGTCAGGGTAGTACAAGATGGGGAAGAAACTCAAGTTGTTGCGTAAAGCGAAGAGCAATTTTTAGTGGACGCACTCACTGAAATGTTCAGACAGATGAGGCCAAATATAGTGGCCCTAGAAGAGCCAGTAATTGGCAAAAGAATAATCAAGGAGTCTTGAATGGATTCTAAGTTACAAAAGCAAATGGCCGATATTCAGGCCTTCAAAGCCAGACTAATGGCTTTCAATAAGGAATGCAATGACAAGGCGAAAGAAGAGACAGCCCTGAAAGCGCTGAAGGACAAATTAGCAATATTCGAGTTAGAACAAAGCATTAGTCGAGAAGTCAACAAGGTAGACTATTTAGAAGAAGAAGTACTTACAAGGGAACTGAACGACGAGATGATGCGGATCATCAAACCAGGATACGCTCAAGCACAAGACCCTTTGATCAAAGTGAATATTGGCAATGAAGGAGAAGATTGTCCAACATTCATCAGTCAGATGCTCGATCAAGAGGTTAGTAATAAATTAATCGCTTTGCTAAAGGAGTATAAAGATTGTTTTGCTTGGGAATATGAACAAATGCGTGATTTAGATAGAGACTTGGTGGAACATAGGTTACCAGCTGAGCCTAATTTTAAACCTTATAGAACAAATGCGTGATTTCAGTTCGGCATTCTTGGCCAGCAAAGAGCGGACCTCGGAGTGGATAACTTTCAACGTCGCTTTAAAATCGGCAGAAAGATTGAGCGACGAAAGTGTCAGTGCTTACTCCAACTTCGCATTCAAATGCTCAAGCTTATCCTTGTGTCTGGCAGCACTAGCCTTACCAATGTCCATATCTATGAAGGACACATACTCAAATATCGACTGCTTGAGGAACTTCAAATCTTCCTCTGAAGAAGCAGTAGGACGACCAGATGGAGCAGGGCGAGATGTCTTGACTTGCCCCCAGGAAGAGAACAAGTCTTGGATGGAACGCACAATCTTGTCAGCATCCTGTAAAGAAAATTGCCAATATTGAAGATTCTCACTACAACGAACAAGATGGAAATAAAAATGAAGCAAAGATTACCTCATCAATAATCGTGGAAGATGGCATATCCTCAGCCAAGTCTGCCACCTGTGACTCCTCCATTCGTGAGGACTTTCCCTTGTCTGAGCGAGAAGATGTTGCCACAACGGGCAGACTCATGGGAGTATCTGCAGAACTCAAAAGTAACAAATCAGAAACCAATAGCACAAGCAAAGGTAAAGCATCAAAAAACTGAATTACCTTCTGCTTCGATGTTTGGGGGGTTGACGCCCTAGGAAGAAAGTGGCTCATCCATGGGTTGTGATGAGGATTCTGGGACTGAAGATGTCTCTTTAAGCGTAGTCCCCTCATCAACTGGTTTGGATGAAGCAGCCTCAGCAGAAGATGATGGAGCAGGAGCTGCCGATGTCAAAGCCTTTAAAGGAGAGGCTAAACTTTTATGAGAAGTCCAAATAAATCATCAGCACACAGAAAAGTTTCAAGTATGGAAAAGTATGCTTGTGAGTAAATCAATTTAATTACCTTCCTCCTGATGATAAGAGGGGTATCATCAATATCATCCTCCAGAATGGGAGATGCTGAGGTTGGCCGTTTGTGGCTTGGGGCACTCTTGGCTGCAGTAGGTTTGGCAGGGAGAGAAGAAGATGGACGAGTAGACTGTTTAGCGCGACGAGGAGGAGAAGGACTCCGGATAGACAAAGGAGTGACTAAAACAGGAGGAGGGAAAGAAATGCTCGGCTGGTCCAATGAATGAAAGGCACGATTGGCATCAGTCATAAACAATCTGCGCTTCACTAACGGTCAGAGCTATTCAAAAAGAGGATGGATGGCGTGGCTAGAATTGAAGGGGGCTAATGAAAAATAGCTTGTTAAAAGAAGATTGCGAACATTTATAGCCTCTGCCTCCACCTTATTAATAATATGAAAGTGGTCAATCAAGTTCCTCGAATAGCAAGGAGGAACATGCCAAGTTTGGCCGAAACCAAGTTGACGAGCAAAAAATTGGGGAGCATAAATTTCTACCCCTGCCTTGGCATTGGTCCCAGTTAAAATATCATGAAATAACTCCCTCCTAGTTAAAAACTGGATCCAAATGAGCAGAGAGGTGCTCGCGCTGTCTATAGTGGAGGGGGGATGCACATAGTTTGGAGTCAAAAAAGGAAGAAAAGGAAAGAAGGAAGGGATTGAATCCAAAGAATAAAAGAATGAAAAAATGTCCCTTCTAGACATATTTACAGGAGCCAAGGGCTCAATGGCTAGCCCATAGCAGCTAGCAGAGGAACGAGAAATTGATGGAGCACCAAGCAATGAAAAATAGGATCTCAACCACAGTTGACTGAACCAAAGAGGTCCACTGCCAGTAGGAGATGCACCATTCTTCAATTGAGTTTGAAGAGAAGCCATGCCTCTATAAAGGGCAGCCAAAAAGAAAGAGCATAAATTCAAAGGCCTACCACACGCTAATTCGTGCGCTATGGGTAAATAACTCAGGGAGGGCTTTATGCTTGGCACACACAAAACATATTTACAAAGCCAAACTAGAAGAAAGGCCACTCGCTCAGTATGGGAAGGCTCAGCGCTCGAATGATTGTGAAGGGTTTGTAGGCTTGAATAAGACTCGGTATAGTTTTTACCAAACTTTGAGGCGCCACCAGAAACCAAGATACCAGGAAAAATGGTATCGCCCAAAGGTGGTAGATTCACTAGGGCTCCAACATCCCTTAAAGTAATAGACATGGGGTCAAGAGGGAAAATAAATGTATTATACTTGGAAGACCAAAAACTCAAAGCGATCGAAAAAAGTGCTGAATCAAAAGTAGGGGGTTGAATAGAGATTTCTAACAAATCAGAAATCCTAGCATTATTAAAAAGTTCCTTAGTAGGACCATGACCCACAAGACGAGCATGCCACCTACGGAAAACTACATCAGATTTAGGCCAAGTGCGAATACCACTTTCGCGAAGTGGCCCCAGCGGCAGAGAGTTTAGAAATGGAGGGCCTTGAGTACAAGAAAACAGCTAGCCCACCGCCACCTGTTCGACTGCCTCTGCATTGTTGAAGAAATGACCTAGGTAGAACTCATTGAGTTCGACATTGGCGGGCGCGAGAAAACTCGGAGTTATGTATGGACGACTCAGAAGTTTCTGAAATTCATCAAAACTAAAGGAGTTGCCAGTTTGAGATTGTGAAGTAGCCATTAGGGATGAAACAGAGTTTTTTCAGAGTTACATAGTAGGGAAGCAAAAGATGAACAGTAAATCGTGGAAGAGACGCGAAAAAGTGAGGCGTGATTTAATGATGCAATGAAATGACGTGTTTGGGGGTTATAAGGGTTTGCAAAACGTCGCACCTTTTCAAGCTATGGAAGAAAACAATGATTGAAATTCTTGGGAATTTCGAATGTTGCTGGAAACACAAAGTGAATATGGCAAAACTTAATAATTGGTATTAATTTTGCCATATTGGGGGGTAATTGTTGACACATAAAAATTCAGCCCAAATCGAACGGCCCAAGGAATGAAGCCCAATTGGAGGGTCCCCAAATCAGATAGCCTAAAGAACGAAGCCCAATCAAACAATTCAAGGTGAAGGCCCAAGAACGTGGTAACACCTCCGCCCAAGTTTGCAAGTTGCCCAAAATCTGAGCGAATGGAGTGCCATGCAGTCGCCCAGAGCTGTTACTCTATTCTCGTCCAAACCTTCGAGTCGCCCAAGGTCTTAGCAAACATAAAGTGTTGTGGTTATCAAGAAGTGCAGTTATCAAAGCAGTTATTAAAGCAGCCCTATCACGTTCCTCGATTCAAGGAATTCAATCGAAAACGGTTGAACGATGAAGAGTAATGGCAGCAGTTAAAAAAGGCAGTTCCATGATAAGTTGGCCATTACGAAGAAAGTGGGCAGTTGTAGAATGATCAAGCAGTTTTTAGGCGGTTGATCACAAAGAGATCATTCAGGGAGTATAAAAGGAAGAAAAGATATAGAGCAAAGGACCGAATCAAAAACTCTCGAACAGAGAACTTGTAATTTTAAATTCCTTAGCTTAGATTTAAACACTTCTTTCAGTAACTCGTGTGCTTGCGCCTCTTGGAGGCATTCTGTTTTTAATTTCCAATTGTAAAGTCATCACCAATAAAAGAACACCCCTTTTTGGGACTTTGTCTCAAGAGGTTTGTCCCTTACACAATCGTCTGATCCCTTTTAATTGTTAGCGACTAACCCGCGCGAAACACTCATGCTCACTTCTTATATTGTAAAAATTGGCTTGAACTAATGGTTAAAGTACACTATTAAAAATAAAAACTAAAAGATATAAAATTTTATGGTTAATAATATTTGTGGCATCAAGTTCACTACATTGTTATGCATATTCCCTCGGTGTTCTTTTTTAATATTTTGCCACATTATTTGTCAATTGACAAGGCTTGTCAATAGTAAAGCAAATTTTGATGTTTTCAATTTATGCATACATCGGTTCAATGAGAACTTCTCAAATCTTTGTAGCTGAATGAATATAGAGATATTCTTTCTTAAAATTCTCCAATTAGATGGCATACCAAACTCCTACAAATTGCCCAAATAAATGATGGAATTTTGCTCGAAATAATCCTTCAAGCCAAATTGTGGCTACGAGTAACTTGGTTCTTGTCTCCTCTACTATTTATAATCTTTTTAAGATTTTAACACTTTGTTCCTCTGTCAGAAACTAGCTTCATGTTTCCTCTATTTTATATGCTTACATATTTTTATTAGTTCATTTATTCACCTGGACTATGCATGTGAATTCTATAACTAAACTGGTTAAAAGTAAAATTAAATGCAATTGTAACTATAGTGATGATGATGTAACATAATTTAATCCTCTTATGCTCTTCCTATATTTTTAATCATATTTCATATTTTATGAATTCTCTACTTCAGCTATCTAAAGCTTCTCTGAGAAAAATTATGTTTCCTTCTTCTATTCAGTTTCTCAACACCAGCTTGGATTAAATTAGATCTAAAATCCAGTTTATGCTCTTCTTGTTGGTAGGTAATGTGCAATATTATTTTTTATTTCACTGTTTTCCTCTTACTTTTGGTCAAAAATTAAGAACCTTTCAAATATTTGTAATTTGATTGATTTTTTCCCAACAAATTTTCTTCTAATTCTGTTGTCTATATTGCTATATATTTTGCAAAAAATGCACTCCATATTATGTTGGTTCTAAAAAATTTACCTATTGTAGACATTTAATCATATTTTTTATTATCTTGGGTATGGATTCTTTTACTCTAATGTTCATATTTAAACTATGTATGACATAACATATATGATAATATTTTTTCTTTTTCTTCATATAGTTGATGTTGCTTACTTTCGGCTCAACTACTTGATAATTTTCTTCCTTTACTGATTGACATAATGGAACCACGTGCTCATCGAGAGTCCCATTTGTGTAACGCTCAAACTACTTCTAAAAGTACAAGTTAGTCACATGATGCATAAATTCGTCAACAACGAAATCAAAACTGAAACTAGATTCGCTAATCATAGTACAAGAGTAATTTAACCTTTGTTATCTACAAATAATAATTCTCATATTGTCCATGTACAGAACCCACAACATACCATCATTCTAAGCCTTCTACTTCCAACGATAAAGCATTGAACACATGCGATACTAAATTACAGGAGACTTCTAATCAATTAAATGTACCATGTATTGCATATGTATTACTGACATGCACACATTGTAAAGGTTGTGGTGCAAAAAAATTCTATAGAGAAAGTAAAGGTTTCTGTTGTTTTGATGAAAAATTTAAACTCTCTGTGTCGGATCAGCCAACTGAACTGTACAATTTATTTATTTTTAAAGAACCTACATGTATGAAATTCAAAAAAAATGTCAGATGCTATAATAATCATTTTGCATTCACTTTATTTGGGATAAAGTATGACAAAGAACTATTTAAATCATACAGAGGTATCTACACATTAAGGATTCAAGGTTAAGTATATCATTTCGTAAATCCACTTATGCCAGAAAATAATATGCATTCTTACATGCAATTATATTTTTATAACACAGATAACGAAGTTGAGAATTGTATGAAAACTTCGTAGAATTTTGTTCAATCTACTTTGATTAGTTTAATTAAAATCCTTAAAATAAATCCGTTTAGTAGATTCTTTAGGTCTTTAAGTAATATGACGAATTTGCACAATCATCGATTACAAATAAGATGCGATCCGGGACTTGATCAAAGAGTTTTCAATACTCCTACAACGTCTCAAGTTGCTGTAGTATGGGTTGAAGATGATGAAAATGCAAATGTTCGTACTCGAGACATTACTATTTACAGCCATTCTGATGATTTACATAAGGTTCATTACTACTATGGTTGTTATGATCCTTTACAATATTATTTACTTCTTCTATATGGAGAATCTGGATGGTATGAAAGCATTAAAAGATGCAACAATAAATATTTTCAGTCTCAACATCTGTCTGACTTAGATGGTTTTCCTAGCACAGTAACTTTCGTATCTGAAATTATTGAAAAAGAAGATGAAGGTTTATGTATATATTTTCTTTATAGTTCCACTTTCTACAATGTAAATTAATAAATGAATATATAATTTTGACATTTTTCGTCATGCAGTGCTTAATGGAACGAAGAAACGGTCTCAGGTCTCTTGCAGAGAATACTATTCTTACAAATTCCAGATTAGGCCATCTGATAAGTCTTTATTGCTTCACACTGGTAGATTTTTTCAACAATCTGTTGTGAATATGCATATTAAGATTGAAACTGTTAGGTTAGACTATTTTCATAATAACCAAAAATAAATTCGTGCTGAACTATATCAAGATATTGTAGATAGTTTTGAAAATGAAGAAACGAGATGATACAAAATCGGAAAAAAAAATTGTCCTACCACAATCCTTTACATGTGGGCCTAGAGACTTGCTAAAAAGATACATGGATTCGATATCTATTGTGCAGCGTTATGGAAAATCATACATTTTTTTTACTATGACATGTAATTCAAATTGGCTAGAGTTTAAGCAAGAACTAAAGCATAATGATTTGACCAGATTTAATTGCACTTATATTTTGAGCAAAATTAGAAGTTAAAAAATGATTTATACAAGAAAAACATCTTAGGTCCTGCTTTTGCACATGTATATATGATTGACTTTCAAAAATGAGAGCTCCCTCATGCGCATCTATTATTTATTTTCAAATCTAGTCATAAAATTAGTTGTGCTGAACAGGTCGATACTATAGTATGTTTTGAAATTCCCGAAAATAATATATACCCCCATCTTCATTCTATTATTGTTAAACATAATATGCATAGTCCTTGTAGAAACCTTGATCCTAAAAATGTATGCATGGAGACAAATAAAAGTTGCAAAAATAAATACCCTAAAGATTATTGTAACATGACCACATTTGATGATAACTCATATCCGTTGTACAAGCGTAGCAATAATGGCATCTCTGTTAAAGTTAGATGCCCAATGTTAGACAATCGCTGTGTTGTACCATATAATCTTTATTTAAGTGCAAATTTTGGCTATCATATTAATGTTGAATTATGCTCTTTTATTAAAACTGTAAAATATTTGTACCAATATGTATACAAAAGACATAATCATATTAATTTCACAAAATTGGCGCAAATGAAGTAGAGAAAGAAATTGATGAAATTTTCGCTTATCAATCTGCTAGATGGATATCTCCACCTAAAGTTATGTGAAGAATTTATTCTTTCAATTTGTCAGAAATTTGTCCTATTGTTTATTGTTTACAGTTTCATATTGAAAATCACTAACAAGTGATATACAATAGTTGTGATAATTTATCTACTATCATTGAGAATGAATATACAAAGGGAACAATGTTGATAGAATTTTATGGAATGAATCAAACAAATGAATTTGCTCAAATACTGTTCTATCGAGATTTTCTTACACATTTTGTTTGGAATACTAATACAAACATTTGGACTCCAAGACAGAAGCAAATTGTTATAGGATGAATTGTCACTGCATTCTTCTTAATCATATTCGAGGGCCAACATCATTTATTGATTTACGAGCTTCAAATGGGGTAAGTGTTAGTTTATTAAGCGGAGATAATCATTGTGTAAAATGTTTATTTGAAGCTATTGTTTACGAAATGTCAACTTCTTTAAGACGACTATTTGCTACACTACTTACGCTTTGCGACCCTAATAATCCAAAATTGTCGCGTGATAAATTTAATGCTTATATGATATATGACTATCTACATTTAAATATACCTACAGAAATTGCTAAAGTACATGCTCTGCAAAATATTGGTGGTCTTCTAGAATCATTGGGTAAAAACATAAATGATTATGGAATGGTTCCATTTAGTGTAAATATAGATGAGGATGAAAGGTTGAGAAGAATAGAGGAGACGACTAATTTGGATATCAAAGTAGACCATGCTTGTGCAGAGAATATAAAAATAAAGAACAATAGTTTGCATATGATGCGATTATGGAAAAAATTAAATTAGAATCAAATGGTGCTTTTTTTATTGATGGTCCAGGTGAAACAGGTAAAAAAAATTTATATAAAGCACTTCTTGCTATTGTGAGGTCTCAAAATTTGATTGCTTTAGCAATTACATCTTCTGAAGTATCTGCATCTCCACTATCGGGAGGTTGAACATCTCATTCTAGATTTAAAATTCATTTAGATACATATGGTGAAGTAAGTTGCTCCATTAGCAAGCAATCAGTTTTAGGAACTTTACTTGGAATGTGTAAGTTAATAATTTGGGGTGAAGCACCCATGGTAAATCATTCTTCTGTTGAAGTTGTGGATAAAATGTTCAAAGATATTACTGATTGCAATTTGTCTTTTGGTGGGAAAGTGATTGTTCTCGGAGGAGATTTTCGACAAATTTTACTAGTTGTACCAAGAGAAAAGAAGAAGAAGATATAAGAAAGCTAGCTTAATCTTCTTTGACCTATGGCCTTTGTTTACACATATACCATTGATTTTGTGATTATTTACTTAGAATTGGAGATGGAACGGAAGAATAACATATTTGTAACTACATTAAGCTTCCAGAGAGTATCACTCTACCATTTGAGGACGAAATTCAGTCTCTAAAAAAATTGATAAATCATGTTTTCCCAAATATTGAAAGCATATGTTGATAATTTACATATGATGGCAAATTGAGTTATTTTTACGCCTACAAATGAAAGTGTCGATCATATTAACATAATTTTATTTGAACAAATTCCATGTCAAAAATTTTCACATATTTTAGCTTCGATGAAAGAATTGAAAAATTAGAACAGAACTTGCATGAAGATTTTTTGAATAGTTTAACCCCAAATAGTATTCCACCGCATGAATTGAATCTTTAAGGTAAATTGTCCTGTAATGTTATTGAGAAATATTAATCATTTTGAAGGCTTATGCAATGGGACACGCCTTACTTGTAGAAAATTTGAGAAGAATGTAATTCTTGTTGGAATCACAAAAGGTGAATATTGTGAAAAATATTTTTTCTTACCGAGGATTCCTTTTATACCTCTTAAGATAGATTGAAACTCAATTCCATTTAAAAGAACTCAATTTCCAATACATTTAACATGCTAACATTACCTTCTAAATAGCCAAGCCCGTGACTAGTACTATATAAAAATGTGGAAATTATTGTACTTTTAATGGAGTGACGAGTGGTGTGACTGGTCTAGGCACCATTAGTTGATGATTGAAATAAGACTAAAGATATTTGTAGTCTGCATATATATGACAGATATTTATTTGATTTATTAATATAGTAGTTTTTTATTGATTCATATATCTAATAATCACATGTAATGTGCATATCACATAAAGCGACTATCGTAACGAGCAACTACAAATAACATTATTCTTAAAATAATCGTGTTCCATATTGGCTCTTGATATTTTTTTTCCCCTGTTTTCCATTCTTTAATAAAAGTGTCAGCTTTGGCTAAATCTAAAATTGTATCTTTTTTACTTTGTTTGATTAAAGACAATCTGAATTCCACAAATTTATTTTCAATTATCCATCCATTTAATAAAGTAATTTTGTGTATTAACTCAAAATTTTTTCCTACTTTTCGATTATATATTCTTTCATAAAATTACTTTCACTTCAAATCTGTTGTTTGATAAAATTTTGCCAAAATCAAATTTTAACCTGTCCATCTTCAATTTTAACAATATATATTTCACGAAGGAGCAAACAAGCAACAATAACTAATATTCTTGATTTTGTCCACCGAATTAACTGAGTCAGAAGTAGAGAATATGAATATTTTAGGTCACGACTTGAAATATTGAATACTTTAGGTAGCTTATTGGACTCATAAGTAACAAGTTATAGAACATGCTGCATTTTTATTTAAAGATATCGCGACATTTATTTTACCATTTTTGTTTTTAGGGTGACACATAAGTATTATGTGAGAAGTGAGATCAATTATAGTATGACGGTCAACTAAGCAATTTCTATAAACTTGAGAACAGTCAATGACCGAGTGTAATTGATTGGTAAATTTTAAAATGAAATTGAAATTTAATTAATACATCCTGGTAAAATTCAAAATGATATAGAAATTCAACTACATAAGTTCAAATCACATATGAAATTCACCCTTGTAAATATACATATTTGGACTTTTTTTTGTGTAAATTAAAAAAAAATAAAAAATTCTTACTTAGCCCTTGTTTGATTCCCATTATTTTAAAAATACATTTTCTTCTCTTTTCTTTTTCAACAACACATTATTTAATAAAATATTATTATATGCAAATTCAAAATATTTCCTATTTGTTAAACACACATTCTTCATCAATCTATTATTCCAAAATGCATTATTGAATAAAAATGTGGCTCAAACATGCTTTTATTTCTTGTTTTTTTATTTTCAACTTTATGCTTTTATAAATAATTACTTGAGATTTAAACGTAAATGCTCTAATGATATTGTTTAGCTTTTTTTCCGTCCCTTTTACAACCTCAGATTTCGATATTATGTGCTTGTTTGAGCCCCAATGCATTTGGAATAATAAATTAATGGAGAATGTGTGATTAAAATATAAAGAAAATTTTTGAATTTTCTATTAATATTATTTTATTGAAGTAAGCGTGGTTAAAAAAAGAGAGAAAAAATATTTTAAAAATAATGGGGATCAAAAAAGAACTAAGTCACAGAAGAAGATTGGTTCACATGTATATCTACTATTCCCAACTCAAATTTTACTTATTTATTTAGTTTTTAATAAACTGGGAACAACCTTGAAAGTTTGTTATGTTTAATTACAACACACTTGAAATATATTATTTAAACCCACAGCTGCGAAGTACTTAAAACAGGAAACACGCGCTATATTCTACTCCAGCAGTTTACTTATGGAATTCCATGACCCAAAAGTTGCACACAGAATAGTTTGACCTTATGCCTCTAAAGCCAGCTCCCTTTGCCAATGCAAGAAACTCGACTTCTGATCGCTCTTTGCCCCCCGGATATTGGGTCATCAAAATGAGATCGGTTTGGCTCGTACTAATCATGGTGGTACTAGTATCGGGTTCGACTGGGAGAGTTTCCTCAACAACAATTACCTTTCCATCTTCAGGTATAGCCTTATAGCAGTTTTTAAGCAATTTCAAACAGTGCTCATTACTCCAATCATGAAGTATCCACTGTCAAAAATGGTTACCTAAGTTAGATAAAAATATCTTCAAGACTAATAAACAATTTGCAGCATCATATTGCCAATAAAAATTATGAGGAAAAAAATCTACATATAGCTTGGATTGTTTTTTTCTTCACAAATATTCTAACTTTTACTTCGACCTAAACAGTAAGCTAAGTATTTGGAGAGACGAATACTTGAAATCCTAAAATGTGCTGGTGAAAATTTAAAAATAGAAAAATGTGGCGTGACACATGGCTTGTTGGATCTTGGAGTGTCATGGTCCAACATGACGTGATAATTTTTGGACACGGGCACGTACTGCCATTATACTTACAGAAACAACATTATATCATTATATCATCCACAAACACCAATTTAGTCAGCAATATATGGAATTTTTCAACTTACTTTCATGAAAATGGCATCTCCTTCAGGAATGCTCTCAAACATGTCTCCTCCAATATGTTTGATACCTGCATTCAAAATTTGAACTTCAATTTCAAGAATTTATAAGCTATTACTAGTTATTAGAGTTCCACATTCTTCGAACTCGAATATTTACCTATAACTATTTCTCTGTGTTTAAGATACGATAAATAAAATTTTGTGCACTAAGTCCTATTAACCTTTGCACATAATTTGAAAAATTAGAATATCAACGAAAAATTTAAAGGCATGCTAATATAAATTATCATTCAAAATATAAACTTAACCCACAAAATTAAATGCCGAGTTGTTACTTCTTATAATTGCACAATTACTAAATGAGATTGAAATAAGAAATTCATACCAGGATAGGATGGTGCCTCTTTAATAACATGTGGCAAATCAAAATTAATACCAGCGATGGTGGGATATTTGGACGTGATCATGTTGAGGGTGACGCCAAGACCCCCACCTACATCGACCAAAGTTTTGAGGTTCTCGAAACCTTCGTAGTGCTCAAGAATTTGTTTCAAAACAACAGTTGTCTGGTTTTTCATTGCCTTGTTGAAAACTTCATTGAACCTAGGGTCCTTCCCAGGATATTCAAATGCATTAGCTCCATGAACTTTGTCGAATGGAACGCCTCCTTCAAGTACCGCATCCTTTAATTTGAACCTATTGTGGAGCTAAATCACATAAGTTGATCTTGTGATCTGAAGAACCTCAATATATTCAAGCACTCATAGTTAAATTAGGAAATTCGATGGTTCCTAATGCACAGTTTTGTTGCTTAAAAGACTCAATACCTGATATTTTCATCTCGAAGTCATTATGACAATTTTTATTGGAAATATTACTTGATCATCGTGAACGATACTTGAAATATCAAATGTGGGTTCAATGAGTATTGCACTTCCTGCTAGCACTACAAGTGTCTCACATCGAAATAAAAGTGCGAAATATTCTATCTTTAAGTTTCCCTTTAAGTCCTAATAGACTTGTAATAACTATTGCTGGAATGTCACAGGGGCAAAGCCACGACTCTTATCCTGTGAGGTAAGCATTTTCTTTTTTCAAAGAAAACAATATGCTGTAACTTAATCCGCTGGTTAGTGCTCCCAAATTTTGAATAGAATTCAAGATCCTCTGTTTCGGTTATATATTGAATCCCTTAATAAAAGTAGATTATCTTTTCACTAATTTCAACACTTCCATAATTCCAGATCAAACATGAATTTTTTATTCCATCTATGATTGTAATGAAGATGCAATTAATCTGAGCTCATTCATATAACAAGATAACCTCTATCAATAAAAGATAATGGAACTGACCAGCTCTCAATGAAGACCTTATCCTGAAGAAAGGACATAAGAGGGCAAAGTGAAATCCCCTCTTCATTCCGCACAAAGTATTTGGCCACTGGTGCCAACCCATATTGTCGTTGGCCATCACTGACGGAGCAAGTTAGCACTGAGTAGCTAACGAGGAGCCGAAGCATCCGATCGAGCATAGCAGGTGCATCTGCGTTCGTAGTGGGCATATGGGACGCAATCTCGCCAGGCGACATTTGTGAAGAAGGCCCAGCTTTAGCAAGAATTTCGAATAAATTGAGTTCCATTGCTGCATTCAACACAAAGGGCAGCGTCGAAGAAGTAACCAGCTGCATTGCATACGCGTAGCGTTTTGATTCTTCTTCATCAAAAGGGTTCTTTGCCAAAATCTCCATTTGATCAACTAATTTGTCCATGGAACCGGATTGATCTTGTTCTGCTATTTATAGTACAATGCATAAAAAAGTGGAAATTATTGTACCTTTAATGCAGTGACGAGTGGTGTCTGGTGCAGGCTCCAGCGGTAGACAATCGAAATAGGACTAGAGATATTTGTAGTCTACGTATAAATGTTGAAATAAGATTAAAGATATTTGGACTCTGCATTTATACCACAGATATTTATTTGATGTATTAATGTAGTAATTTTTTATTGATTCATTCATCAAATAAGCACATATCATGTGTAATCATGTAAAGTAACTGTCATAATGAATGACTGCAAATAATATTATTCTTGAAATAATCGTTTTCCATAATGAATCTTGATATTTTTTCCTCCTGTTTTCCATTATTAAAGAAAAGTGTCAGCTTTGGTTAAATCTAAAATTGTACCTTTTTACCCATTTGGTTTGTTTGATTGAGATTATTATGAATTCCACAAATTTATTTTCAATTATCCATCCATTTAATAAAGTAATTTTGTGTATTAACTTATAACCTTTTTCTATTTTTTAATCATACATTCTCTCAAAAAATTATTTTCACTTCATATGTGTTGTTTGACAAATTTTTAACTTGTCCAACTTCAATTTTAACAATATATTTTATGAAATTCACAAATTTTATCAACTTTTTCATCCACATTTCATAATGTATGGATGAAAAAGTAGGGAATGAAAAAGAAGGAAAAATATGCATGTTATTTCGAGTCAAGAAATCATCAATGAAGTGCCAAGAAGTTATGGGAGAAAATAAGATTTTTTTTTCTTTTTTAATTAATTAAATATGAAGATCAATTTGTCTTTCTTATTTGTTGTCAAATGAAGGTCCAATTCTATTTATTTATCAGTTGATAACTTTAAGTTCTTTTTTTTTTTTTTTTTTTTTGAAGTAAAACTATTCAAGGGGCCTTATGCTGCATATTAATTCAAAAGTTTGGGACTTTAGACACGAAAAATGAAAATTTTGAGATCCCAAAACACTTTTTTGAAAAGTTTAGAAACCTTGTTGCAATTTATATTTGTATTTCTCAAGATCTTTTACAAGAATGTGGTAATTTTCTTTAAAAAACAATATAACTTTAAAGAAAAAAGAAAAGATTAAACGTAACCTACTGATTTATTGGAAAATAATTAGTTGCAGTAATTTCCAAAACAGTAAAATACCGAAAGTAAAACTTATCGATTGACAAGTGTCGTGACAATGCGGTGTTCTGAAATGAAATTGGTCGTCGTTAACTACAACGATCTCTTTGGACAATCACTCCCTAAATATAACAATTAAATCATTTGTGAACAAATGATTTCGGAACTCTTTTACTTCAAAAAAAATAGAAAAAAATACAAAATTCGAGTACGAAGAATCACAATATACAAAAATGATAATTTTTTGATGTATATTTTTTCAAGGAGCAGACACGTTTGCATAGTCACGAAAGTGATAATTGTCTCCACTATAATTTAGTTAAAAATTGCAATTTTATGGGTTGTTAATATCATCCAATAACACCCCAACAGTAATTTTATTTATTGGCTAGTTTGACCCAATAAATAAATTCAAAAAATGATTAAAATATATAAAAAAATATTATTTTAATTAAGGGAATCACGTGAAATGTAAATCAAACCGTTGATCTCTCGCACAAATTTCAGACTTTTAACCAATGGGACACCTTATCTAATTAAATTACTTCTTTCAAATAATATATATGCATTCTAATCAGGAAAAAAGAATTGGAATTTGTTTTTAAACATTTTACATCTTCACGTGATTTTTTTAATTAAATTTTGCTAGATGTTTCATTTTGTGTCAACATACAAATTTTGAGTCTGTTTGAGAGTGATTTTGAGAATTGATTTTTTGACTATTAGGAGAAAAGTGGGGTTCACATATGAGAGAAGAAGTCAAATATAAAGACTGGAATAGTGAAATAACGGTCAAAAAATCAATTTTTTGGGGGAAAAAATCACTCCCAAATAGGATATTTATCATCATGCGGGAAACAAAATCCTTAGGCTATGTACTCATGAACTAAAATAAAGGTAAAATGATTTAAGAAAATGCCATTTAAAAAACAATGTCAAAAGATGCGAGATTTGACATTGAGTTTTTCACAATTATGATGCTAAATGTGTGGATGTTGTAGTTGAAAATTCATCACTACGTCGAGTGCAAGTCTTCAAATTAATTATTTTCACAACATATTGAATCTTTTGCATAATTGGTGTCACGTCAATTTTATCACTACGCAACATCATCAAGAAAGTATTATGAGTAAGCAGTAGACTTCAATTCTAAAGTTTCATAATATTAATAGTAGTGAACATGGGCGGATTTAAGGGAGGATTCGGCTGGCTTTAGCCCAATTCAATTTTTGAGGTAATTTTCCCTTTTTTTTAATAAGTGGAAAAAGCTGTGTAAATTTATTATTATTATTATTATTATTATTATTATTATTATTATTATTTTAGGTTACATATTACTATAGCTTAAAATTTTTTTTTAGCCTGATCCTAGATCTACCCCCGATAATGAATATTCATAGTCTTTTCTAATATTCAATTGATTGTATAGAAAGGCGCCTACCTGATGCCTATACGAAGGAGCAAACAAGCAACATTAACTACTATACTTGACTTTGTCCAGCGGAATTAACAAAGTCAAAAGTAGAGAATAGGAATATTTTGGCTCACGACTTGAAATATTGAATACTTTAGGTAGCTTATTGGACTCATAAGCAAGAAGTCAGAGAACACGATGCATTTTAATTTAAAGATATTGTAACATTTATTTTACCATTTTTATTTTTAGGGTGACACATAAGTATCATGTGAGATCAATTATAGAACGACGGTCAACTAAGTAAATTCTATAAAATTGAGAACAGTCAATGACCAACTGTAATTGAATGGTAAATTTTAAAATGAAATTGAAATTCAATTACTACATCCTGGTAGAATTTAAAATGAAATTGAATTTCAACTACATAAATTCAGATCACATGTGAAATTCACCCTTATAAATATCCATATTTGGACTTTTTTTGTGTAAATTAAAAAAAAAAATCTTACTTAGCTCTTGTTTAATTCTCATTATTTTAAAAATATATTTTTCTCTCTTTTCTTTTCAACCACACATTTTTCAATAATATAATATTATACGCAAATTCAAAAACTTTTTCTTATTTTTTCAACACACATTCTTCATCAATCTATTATTCCAAAATGCATTCTTGAATAAAAATATGACTCAAACATGCTTTTATTTTTATTTTTTATTTTCAAATTTACTTACTTATTTATAAATAATTACTTGAGATCTAAACGTAGATGCTCTAATGATATTGTTTAGCTTTTCTTTGTCCCTTTTACAATCTTGGATTTTGATATTATGTGCATGTTTGAGCCCCAATGCATTTTAGAATAATAAATTGATGGAGAATGTGTGGTTAAAGAATAAAAAAACATAATTTGAATTTGCATATAGTATTAATTTTTATTGAAGAATGTGTGATTAAAAAAAGAGAGAGGCAAAAATGTATTTTGAAAATAATGGGGATCAAACAAGAACTAAGTCACGGAAGAAGGTTAGTTCACATGTATATCTACTGTTTCCAAATCAAGATTTATTAATATTTTTTTAACTAATAGAGAACAAGAAAGAGTCTTTAATTTTTTAAACGATGCAATCAATTTTTGACCGATTTATAATTTTTTGAAATTTGGGACTATGGTTGCAATTAGTTTTTTATTTTTTCTTTTCTTTTCTATTTGAGTAGGAGGGTAAAATCGTCAAAAATAGATGAAAATGGACTTTTGTACAATGAAAGGTGAAAGGTTTGGGTGAAAATATCAAAAAATGAAAGGTAGAGACATTTTTCACAAAAACCTTAAAAGGTAGGGACGTTTTATACCAATTACCCCCAATAAAAAAATACAGCAGCAATTAAAGAACCTCATTGGGCAACAATCTGACAAAAATTCTCAAAAGGAAATTACACCCACCCTTACTTTCAACTTCTCATTTCAACAAGGATAATAGGCACAAAACGTCCCCACCTTTCAATTTCATTGTGGAAAACATCCGTACCTTTTATTTTTTGGCATTTTCGCCCTTACCTTCCACATTTTTTCTCTTCTCTCCAAATGGGACTGCCACGATAGAAGTGAAAAAACTCCGACCAACTATCGTCCAAATCGTCTAACCTCCATACCGCTAAACCATCTGTTGATATTTTAAAACCATAAAGAGAGGTATCTTAGCAAGTATAGTTGATTGGTGTGTTGGAAATGACATAAGTCTCTCTGGAACAAGTGATGTCGCCATTATTTGCATTCGCAAGTTGAATATTTTTGCTTGCAATTTCTTAAAAATCTATTGGCATGAAAGTTTCAAGGTTGGAAGTTGGGTGGTTTGTGTAGAGAGAAGTGAGGGCTCTTCGGTGGTATAGTGGTCTAGCAATTTGGACGATGATTTGTTGGAGTTTTTTGACTTTTAAGGTGGCTAACTCATTTAGAGAGGAAGAGTGGAGAGAGAGAGAGAGAGAGAGAGAGAGAGAGAGAGTTTTTTTTTTTTTGGTTTTTTTTAATATTTTAATAAGGCCTAATAGCCAAAAAATCCCTATATTTGACACTTCCTGCGGAAAATGTCCTTACATATCAATTTTTTTTGTTTTCATCCCTATTTTCACGTTTCATTGCAGAAAACATTATTTTTCATCAATTTGAAACGTAGAGACATTTTACACACTATAGGCTAAACGTAGGAATGTTTTGTGCTATTAGACATTTTAATAATTATTTGAACTCACTTTTACTTTTTAAAACATTTAGGAGTAAGATTGAAATTTATTTTTTATTTTTCTTTTCTCATATTTTTATATTTAAATATGAGGGTATATTGGTCATTTTACATTAAAAATTGGTGAAAATGACGTTTAGCGCAAAGAAATGTGAAAAGTAAGGGCGAAAATACCAAAAAATGAAAGGTAAGGATGTTTTCCACAATTAACTTGAAAAGTAGGGATATTTTGTGTCAATTACCCTTTAACAATTAGGTACAAGGTTTTTCCTACCCCATCCCATCCCATCCTACCACCCTACCTACTCTAACCCTTAGCCCTCAAACCATTTCCCCCCAAAATTTTCATGTAGTCTTAAATCGTTGGCCACCATCTTCATTAATGAATGTTCGGTGGCCATCCTCATTGTTGGCCGCTACCACCACCACTACCACTATTCCCACAATCCCAAACCAATGAACCCTAATTGCCATCGACTTCGTCTTTCTCGTCGTCACTGTTATAAGTAACGACAAACATCACTATCTATGCAGCACCATGCTACTGCTACTATGCTCGATACTGTAGCAAATTGCACAAAGCAAGTGTTGTTTCTTCGTGATGATGTTGATGGGTTTTTGGTGCGTCTGGTGGTGTTGATGGGTTTTTGGTGCAATTTAGGTAGTAGTTATGATGGTTGTTGGTGTGTGGTGATGGTTTTGGTGTGATCTGTGTATCTGGATGATGATGCTATGGTTGCAGTGATGGTGAGATGGCATTGTTTGTTGGTGTAGGTGGTGGTGTTTGTGGTCATTGGAGGTGGTTCATTGAGGGTGATAGTGGTGGTGGTTATGGTGACATGATCTGAGGTGAGATGACGTTTCGAGTGGTGAAGTTAGTGGCGGAAGAGGTGGGGTGAAGTAGAAGAGATAAAGGGTAATTTGTGATTAATTAATTAGATAATTGTGATAAGTTAATTTGATCATTTGTGATCGATAAATAAGTTATGATTGAAAAATAAGTCTGACTTATATATTTGATAAATTATGACCAATTAATTTAATAATTTATTATCGATAAAAAATTGTGACATATTTAATTAATTATTAAGTTACAAAATTGTCGATTTTTTGAAACTTTTTTACAAATTTCTTATTTTCAAAAGTTATATTGTTGTAGTCATGTATTTTTTCCATTCTTTGATTGCGTTTGTTGGTCCTTCATTTGGTGGGCTAAAAAAATGCATTTAAAATAATATTTAGCCCTTGTTTGAGCCCCTTTTTTTTAGAAGAATGAATTTTTGAAGTGTATTGATGAAAATGTGTGGTTAAAAAATAAGGAAAAATTTTGGATTTGCGTATAATATTATTTTATTGAAGAATGTGTGGTTGAAATGATGTCAAAAACGTGTTGAAAAATGTATTTTTCCAAAAGAATGGGGCTTAAACAAAGGCTTAAGTCTTAAGTTCTACTTAAAGAGTTATACAGTCAACGGTATATTAAACAGAAACAGTACAAATGAACTCAACACTCGGGTGAAAATTGCAGTAAAATAAAAGTATAAAGGTAGCTTTGATTAAAGAGAAAGAGAAAGAGACAGAGATGGGAAATAAGAGAAAAGAGAGGAGATTTGGGGAGATAGCTTCAGATTACACATCAATCAATCCCCTTTTCCCTCCATTACAGCTGTTATGCTAAATCAGATGAAGAAAGCGTGAGTCTAAGGATAAAACATGTTTAGTCATTACAATTTTGGAAATAAAACAAAACGACACGGTTTCTTCAAATTTGAATATTCAACTATGGCGATTAGTGATCTTCTCACTTCTGTAACTTGGGTTTGCTTCTCTTCTTCTTTTGTTGCCACTTCCAATGATTGTCTTTTTCTCTCTCATAACATCCCTCTCCCTTAGACCAACCTTGTCCTCAAGGTTAAGATGATTGAGGTGTATCACTCGCTCTGGTATTTCAAGAATAGGTACTTCTTTCTCACCAATTTTCTTCTTCAATAGGGATATATGGAAAATAAGGTGAATATGAGCTCCAGCAGGTAATTCCAATTTATATGCAACACTTCCCAGTTTTTGAATCACTTTATAGAGTCCATAGTATTTTGTCGCTAATTTCATGTTAACTATCTTGATCACCGAGTGCTGAGCAAATTGGTTTAGTTTAAGGTACAACCAATCTCCTAACTAAAATTCTCTTTCGGTTCTATGTTTATCCACATATAACTTCATTCTAGCTTTGGCCTGTGCCAAATTTGCTCTCAGGATTTGGTCCATTTTATGCCTTTCTTGCAATAATTCATCCACTGCTACCACATTGATCTGTTGGTATGGGCCTAATGCCAACTGAGGAGGTTTGATGCCATAGAGGGCCTCGAACGAAGTCATTTTAGTGGATGTGTGAAGGGTGGTATTGTATCACCACTCAGCCATACTTATCCACTAACTCCACTGCTTGGGATGCTTGTGAACCATACACCTAAGATACATTTCCAAACACTGATTTAATCTTTCCGTCTGGCCATTGGTTTGAGGATGATAGGCGGAGCCCAACTGCAATTTGGTTCCCAAGTGTTTGAATAGTTTCTGGCAAAATAAACTTGTGAAGACCTTGTTTCTATCTGAAATGATGCTTCGTGGCATACCATGGAGTTTATAGATGTTATCTAGGAATAACTTGGCAATAGTTGTAACTAAGAAAGGGTGTGACATAGTTTGGAAGTGGCCATATTTCGTGAATCTATCTACCATAACCAAGATGGCATTCTTAGCCCCAGAGCTGGGTAATCCTTCAATAAAATCCATAGATATGTGACTCT
The DNA here is from genome assembly GCF_002742605.1 of Olea europaea var. sylvestris. Lineage (NCBI taxonomy): Eukaryota > Viridiplantae > Streptophyta > Magnoliopsida > Lamiales > Oleaceae > Olea > Olea europaea. The sequence goes on along the minus strand of NC_036243.1, from coordinate 24,572,931 downwards.
AAGCGTACTGCGGTTCAAGTAATGGTTGCAACAAACCAGGATATGCAACATGCTCTCCTTTACACCTTTGGCAGGTGTCACATTCGAAGACCTCTAGTTTGATTTCTCTCACCATTCCAAGCCAAAAAGAAGTGAGACTTAGCCCTATGAATATTGGCTTGAACCCCAGAGTGTTCCCCTTCCTGGGATGAGTGAATGACCCCAATTAATTTCTGTCTCACCGCTGCACTAGAGCCAATGTAGATTTTGGATTTGTACTTAAGCAACCCATTCATATAAGTATAGTTAGATTCTGACTTTTCATCAAGAAGCAATGCAGTGATATTGCTCCCAGCTTCCTCATCTTCGTGGTAACTGTTACGTCCTGAATCCAAGCTGAGGTCATGGTAGTTATGATCAATCATTCAGTATCCTCAGGGCTTGCCTTCTTAGACAGAGCATCTGCTACTTTATTATCTATCCCTTTCTTATGTTGAATTTTATAGCTAAGTCCCAATAGTTTAGTTAGCCATTTTTGCTGCAATGGAGTTGTGATCCTTTGTTCCAATAAGTACTTGAGATATTGGCGGTCCCTTTTTATTATGAAATGATGTCCTTCCACGTAGTGCCTCCACTTTACTACTGCTGTCACTAGTTCTAGTAGTTCCTTCTCATATATGGATAGTCCCAAATTTCTATTATTGATCCCTTTACTCAAGTAGGCGATTGGTCTTTTATTCTGCAATAAAATAGCCCCCAATCCACCATAGCACGCATCGGTTTCAATCACAAACGGAATAGTAAAATCTAGGAGAGCCAATACAGGTGTAATACGCATGGCAAGTTTTAATTCGTGGAAGGCCATATTAGCTGCTTCATCCCCATAGAAGTTTATCCTTCTTCAACAGATCTGTTAGTGATCTGGCCATGGCCCCATATCCCCTCACAAACCTCCTATAATAACCAGTGAGTCCTAAGAACCCCCTCAATTGTTTAACATTTACAGGTGTAGGCCATTCTTGCATAGCAGTAATCTTGGAAGGATTTGCAGACACCCCTTCAGCTATGATAATATGCCCCAAGTACTCCATCTTAGATTGCCTAAATGATCACTTACTCATCTTAGCATAAAGTTGGTGTTTCCTCAATAATTTCAAAACCTCACATACTTGCTTACAGTGGGTTCCTAAGTCCTTGCTGTAAATCAATATGTCATCAAAGAAGACCAAAACATATTTCCTAAGTTGTTCTTTGAAAACTTCATTCCTCAGGCATTGGAATGTGGCAGGAGCATTTGTAAGCCCAAAGGGCATTAACCTGAATTCATAGACCCTTCGTGTGTTTTAAAAGCTTTTTTTATGGATATCTTCCTCAGCCACCCGGATTTGGTGGTACCCTGATCTCAAGTCTATCTTGGTAAACCACTTTGCTCCTTTTAATTCATCCAATATCTTATCAATTAAGGGCATAGGATACTTATCTTTGATGGTCAGGTTGTTGAGTTGTCTATAGTCTACACAAAACCTCCAAGTGCATCCTTCTTTTTGACCAGTAAGATGGGGATGCATAAGGGCTAGTACTTGGTTGAATTATTCCACTCTCTTTCATCTTTTTAACCAACCTTTCAATCTTTGCTTTTTGTATGTAGGGGCACCTATATGGCCTCAGTTTGAAGGGTTGTGCTCCCTCCTTAGTTGGTATGTGGTGATCATTGAACCTGGGTAGAGGTAAGCCTTTTGGCTCAAAGAAAACCATTGGGAATTCATCCACCATTGCCTGAATTTCAATTGGTACTACTTCTGGCTCCTTGTCAACACTAATGTTAATTTGTGCTATCACTCCATAAGTTTGACTCCTGAACCAGTTTCTTTCCTCCTCTTCTGTCATCATATGACATTCCTTTTTAATAGCCTCATTACTCAGTTCCAATTTGGTACCACCATGAGTAAATGTTATACTTCCTTTACAGAAATTAAAGAACAAGGGGTTGAACTGACTTAACCAATCAACTCTAAGAACCATATCACTACCTCCCAATTTGAGGATCTTCAATTGATATTGAAATTCTAAATCCTGCATTTTCCAGGTCAATGGATTGCAGATAGCATTACTTATTAATTTTTCCCCACCTGTTACTGTCACAGTCATTGGGCTAAATGACTACATTGTACAATTGAGGCTCCTAGCTAAGTGTTCATCAATGAAACAGTGGGTACTCCTACTATCAATAAGGATGGAGACCTTTCTATTCTTAATGCTCCCGGGAAGTCTAATGGCTCAAGTTCTATGGTTGCCCATTTAGGCATGGATTGAAATCTCCATCACTTCCCTTAATTCTTCCTCTACTTCTTGTTCTCCCTCTCCTCCAAGTAATGCTTCCTCTTTCCTTTGTTCTTCCTCATCTACAAGTATGAAGTTCAACATCCTATTCTTGCATACGTGGTCATGTGTATATTTCTCATCATACTTGTAGCACAGCCCCAGTTCTCCCTTGGTTTGAAAACCAGATGGTGTAATACTTTGAACTTCAAGGGGGTTGGTTGGGTTTCTTGTGGTAGGTTCAGTATGGAGTGTATCTTTATGGGTGGTTTTAGCTGGTTTGATATTAGGAAGGGTCCATTTGGTCTGTGTATAAGGTTTAAAGGTTTTGGCTCCTTTATTTATGGATATAATTGTATTGTCCTACAAGAGAGCCATTTCAAAAGCCTTGGCTAGGGTAGTAGGTTTAATGATTTTCACCATAGATTTGATCTCCTCTTTCAGGCCATTAGTGAAGATAGATATGTACTAGGATTCAGGTAGATGTGGCAGCAATAGCATCACCTGCGATTTCAGTTCTTCAAACTATTCCTGATATTCAATAATATGTCATTTCTGCCTTAGTTTGCTAAACACTTCAATTACTTCTTCAACTGTGTTATCTACAACTTTTAATTTATCGTCAATTCACATTCGCCGTCCCTGATTGACATCTAGCAATGTGTCAGGGCAATACATGTGACGGGAAATGTCACGTGGTATGACAAAACCAAAACTGTTCGTTTACCATGAAACTATAATTCCTTCGTCAATATGATTCGATCAACTATGAGATATGGAAGTCTGTCAATCTCGATTATCGATCATATCTTTCATTCTACTATTAAGTCAATATAAGTCGAAAACTCCTTTTCGACTTATATATATACCTTGGCCAAAAATTTCGTTATTGACTTAATTGAACGAAATGCATATCACAATCTCTTACTATCTAAGAGTGATAAATTCTCTATTGATCATTCACAACCTTCATATGGTTCTTGACACACCCGAGCGTTGTTGTATTAGCGACCCTTAGCAGAGCAGCATTCAATATCGTCAAAGTATGACTGTCCTCATACAAGGCACTATGATGACCTTAAGTTGTAGGACCAATTTCATTACCGAACATTAAAGATTAACCACTAACACTCAGATAGTTATCCATGTGAAATCTCTTAGCGGGTCTCCAATGTTTTGTTCTATAACAAAACATCCACGTATTCATTTAAGTGTCACCACACTTTAACTCGTGAGATCAGCTACTTACTTCACAAGTAAGAAATGCCACACGTGATGGTCTATCCGTAATAACGATATCCGTATCTCGTTATTACTTACGACCACGGATGATTTAAGATTCAATCAGATATAATTTGTATCTCACAATCACAATTCCTTGTGATTAACAAATTACAAATATTTGAATCTACGGACTCTATTATTTATTTAATTGTCTATTAATTAAATAATAGATCTGTCATTTAATTGCATTAATTATATATAAAAGTATTTATGTCCAAAGTTGATTGGACTTAGGGCATAATACTTACAGAAAGCACCGCCATGAGAAGTTTGCAAGCATGGAAGATTTAGTTGACAAAATTCGGTCTTAAGATGCATCAGTCTTGGCATAGGCTCGTCCTTCTGGATCAACGCTGTAGTATGTTGTTCAGTCAAAGTTTCCTTACTCTGGCTTCCTGGTATATATGTGTATTTACATCTATATATGTCTCAGGTGAGAGTTTTGGATTTTTGAGTATGAATTTGTTGAAGTTATTGCTATATTGTAGAGGAATCAGAAAATCCTTGTATACATCTATTGCTGAACAAAGCATAAGATAAATTTTTTTCACGTACTATATTAATCTCATGATCAATGATATTACTTGAGCTATTCGTATTAACAATTTAACAAACTAGGTTACCGTTTAGTCCAACAGCGGCAATGGCTTGAAGGGCAAACTTGGTCTGATTTTTCGAGAAGCGCATGCAATGATAATGTCCTATTTAAGGTTTACCTTCATAGTGTTAATTAAACTGCATTGATTTCATCACAAAGTATATTTTTCATTCATTTCTTACCAATAACTACTTTGATTCAGATCGACAGTTTGACACTTACAAAATACTTCAAACCTTCCTATAAAAGCACCAGATGCAATCAGTTCCAAAGCCTCGAATAATCGATCAAGATGTTGGCATTTGGACAAGTATATCATATATGATTTGCACGTTATTTCCTAAATTTGGTTATCTTTGTAGTTCGATGTTGTGATGTTGTGAATTTCTTCAAGTTGACTCATATTTTTTCTTTTTCCCATGAGTTAGTGGTTTTTTGCAAATAAGGACCCTAAATTCCACGTGGCGTACACAGTATCCTTCATGTCTATTGATTGGAGTTATTTCTTTGCGTATTTGGTTTTACATGTATTCTCCTCTCATGAAATGCATTCATAAATGTTCTGTTTGCACTGCTATTGTAATTGTCATTTCTCTAACGCTTTCCCTAGCCTTGAAACGTTTCCTTCTTATAAAACCTTAAACTATGGTATCGAGTATCGAGTTGTTCGTCATCACACATTCTGAAAGTACACAGACGACCATAGGTAGCTATTTATATAAATCATAATTATCTTAATTAAATAATTAACTTTTTAAAAATGTTTATTATTTATCATATCAGTTAAAAATAATTTAGCGGATGGAAGTATATATGCGAGCAGGAGCTTTATGGAGATTTAGTTGCAATAAATTCGATATTGTCATTTTACATTTTCGTTTTGATGCATTTAAATATCTTGTGTATTGTTTAAGTTAAATAAATTAATAAATTGAGGAAGCAATGGGATTTCCACCATTCATGTTCTACTGTTAAATGAGTTGTTAGATAAAAATATGTTGGAACTACAATGGGATTCATATGTTTAGCTCAATAAATATAGAGCGAAGTAAAAAACTAAGATCTTCTGGATTTAATCTTCCCTTCGGTATTCAGATACTAATACAGTTGTGATTTTTGTAATAATATTCTCATGCATACTAATTTATTTGGTGTCATTTTCAAATATTCCTTCTTCTTCCTTCTGAAACAAACAATTGTTTTGCTAATGGATAATATTCATTTCAATATCATAGGGTGTATTAGGAAATAGTACTGGGAAGTGACTGAATTTTGCCATCAAGGTAGTGTTGATGCCTCAGAATGTGATAATTTTACGAGCTTCTTTAAGTTATTTGTTGTCATTAAGGTAAATTTGTATAATAGATGACGATGCTACTGGAATTTTGATCTAAGATTGTTGTTCTTCACAGGTAAATAGACATTTCAAATCGTGTGATCATTATAAACTACTTTGGGATTCTCAGGCTCACTTGTGTGGTCCAGGATGTGATGCATTTGTCGTAACAACTGGTATTGAAATTCCATGCAAAACAAAATCACAGTTAAGTGTAAATTTACTTTAATTCAGTATGATTATGAACAACTTTAAATTTTGGAAGCTTCTTCAAGTGTAAATTTACTTTAATTTAGTATGATTATGAACAACTTTAAATTTCGGAAGCTTCTTCATTCTTTATTGTAGTTTTGTTGAGGATTTAAAACACTAAAATAGAAATTCCAGGAAAAAATCCTATTTCCTATTCAACTCTATTTTGTTTCGAATAATTTGTTAAAATTGAGTGACTACAATTTGATCATTCTATTAGTTGTGACTAACAAGTATGCAAGTGTTTTCTAGATGCCAATGACCACCTTATTGTGACCAACTATATGTTAAATGATCATCTTGAAATAAAATGACATTTCATGATGAATAAGACATTTTATTTAAAAAAAAATGAATATCACTCGATTTCACAAGCAACCTGGGATTCCAAACATGATCATGCTCATTCTAATAACAAAGTGTGTTCAACAAGCCTCCTCGCTTTCTAATTATTTGGTTGCTTCAATTCGGAAACAAGCTTTAAACTAATCGATTTTTACTCGTGTATATGGAAATGTGGACTTCTATATGAAAGAGATTGTGAATTTGAGACGTGAGAACTACAAAGCAAAAGTGAGATTACCCAGATTCAAGGCGTCAATATTGAGTGCAGCAGGTAGCAGAGGCCAGCCTTTGACAAACCTTATGAAGATTAATCCATTGGTTTCGATACGTCATTTTTATGATGTAGTAAACACTCCAGGAGCAATTGCATATATCAACCACATGAACACATTGACATTGGTGTTGTGGTAATTCATTTTTTTATCATTTTTAATTTCCATTAACTAACTCATATTCTTCATTTGTAAGTTTATTCTATCACAGTTTTCCATTATCATGAAATTTTCAAATGATTCTAGAGATAGAATTTGTGATTGTCAAAATACAAAGGCCTGGTGTAAAGGATCCATTCAACATTCATTTTGAAAACTAACGGTTAATAACTAGTATTTGAGGTTTGAGATGTACACAAAACATCGCGAATGTGTCGATAATATTCAATTGCATGTATGATCATAATTCTCATTAAGTGCTCTCGCGGGTAAAGAAAATTTTCAAATTTTTGAAAAATGGATTCAATGATATCAGCAGCTCCTTGGATTTGTCTTTTGAAGATGATTTCTCATTTGTTCTTTCAACAATTTTTTTTTTAATGGTTAATCAAACATGTCTGTGTGTGGATATATGGGTGTGTATTGGAATTGTAAATTTCTTTAAATATAGCTCACAATTTTCTCAACTTATCCTCTTTTCTCACTCCTTAAATCCTAGCAATGCTAAGCTATCTGCAGACTGCTCTCAGGCCAACTTCAGACTGTGCAACTTAACCGCTAAATATGAAATTTTTACCGTTTCAAGTGTTTCAATGTAGCTGTTAACTTTAGGAAAATATTTGTACATTAGGCGTCTCCTATATTACTGACGTATATCCAGAACTTCTCTAACTAACTATATTAACGATACTTCCTTTCTACTGTAGGCATTAATATGCTCTATAAAAAAAATAAAGTACTACAATTGGTATAGAACTTTTTCCATGTTATTTCTACCTTGCTTAAAGAAAAGCAAGATGACGTATTATTAACTTCAATCCAGTTCCGTACAAGTAAAATTGTTACGCTATATTACGCACTTCCTTTTTATCTATCTATATAGAACATGTACTTCAATCTTTATGCTCAATTAATTGTTCATTTTGTCCATTACGAATACGAACTGAACCAATTTACATTTCCAATGTTCCTCGAAGTATCTAATGGGAACTACTGTCCATACAGATTCTTTCGTCCAAGAAACAACATAAAATTATATACAAAACTAGAGCCTCCACTTTTATATAAAAACTCCATATGATATGCATCAAGATTCTCATATGGACAATAATGAGAATTAACACGGAAAATGTGTCACTGATTAAGGTTCTCTATGCGGTTCTCTATGCAATCATTTCAAAGTTTTCTTGCAGAATTCTCTGAAGTAATAACATGGAAAACGTTAAATAGTTCCACATTCTCCACCAATTATGTCTCTCACCATGTCAACCACCTTATTATTGTTCCCATAAAAATGTTCATTCACATCTTCTGAAGGGTTTATGTACGAAGTGAAAGCTCTACCTTTTATGAAATTCAATCTCATTTTTTACAACAAAATAATCCCCATATGAATGGTTGCACAAAGCCTGCTTCGAACAACATCACGATCAATGCAGAAGTAAGGTCTTCAATGAAATTGTAATTTGTATTTAATATTATAATGTTTTGCTTTGATAATTTCCATATCGTGTACTTAAATCTTCCTTTCCATTACATTCTTCTGTTTCCCCAGCTAGGTGGCTTAAATTCTCCATTAACGTTTACAAAAACTCTATCTATCCCAATGGTATACAAGGTCCCCAGCTGATTTCAAGGTTGTTACTCAATGATTATTTTTTGTCTCTTTCTAATTATTGCTTCCTGCATCTATGTTTTATATTGACTGATGTGGCTTTTGCTTCATTTCTATGTCAGTTCAATAGAAGAAAAAATAAAAAACCAATGAAAGTATATTTTGAGGTACATTGTTGTATTCCAGATTGTTACACAAATTGTTCTAATGTAAATTTGAACCTTTCCCTGATGCAATTACCAGTGTTTCCTTCTCCCTTTGTTTAAATGTTTCATAACTTATTATGTAACATTATTTCTTTTATACAAATGTGTGTGTAAAAATTTTGTAACACAATCTCTTCTCAATCCTAACATTCAAGACTCTCCCATCTACTTCAAAATGACACACCCCATGCATTGTGTTAGAGTTGGTGACTCAAATTGGAAAGGAAATGTTGAAGATGCGTGATGGATTTAGAGAATCAAATAGTATCTGGAAAATAAGGAAACAAAGTCCTTGTCTCGTTTTTTTTCCTTTTCACGTTTAACCTAGAATTCTTACCTTTTTAGGACTCTTTTAGCGCTAGACTCTTGTAGTATAAATATGAGTCTCCTCTTTCGGTATTGTTGAAGCCAATTGTTGTAATTCTCTCCTTTCATTGATAGAATAAAATAACATTGTTCATCTGCTGGTTTATTTCTTTACTTTAATCTTGTTCATGGTATTTTTGCGATCTTGTATTTATACTTCAAACTGGTGTCCATTAAATCTCAATTCTTGCGTTTCGTTTCCACTCGGTCTCAACAAGTGGTATCAGAGCAGGGTTGTTGGTGGATTTCTGGCCTAAAACTTATCAGAAATTGGTCTGAAAATTATCAGAAAATCATAAACGAATCTGTCCAGTTTTTCGATTTTCTACCAAATCTGTTTTTTTTTTCTGGTCAAACTAAAAAGATTTTGGAGAAACAAACACGACCAATGGACTCAACAGGTAGAGACGGTCCAGAAGGTTCACAGGTCGCCGGCGTGTTTCCGGCCGGTCGCTGGCAATGGAAAATCGACGAGAGAGTGGCAGCGCGTGTAGTAGTTTCTGACAACGATGTCTTTAGGTAGTTTTCTCCGGACGACGAGACGGACCCTGTGGTGGTGTCCAATTTTAGTTTTGGGCAAAATTGTGATTCTGGACTGTTTTGCCCCTTGCATGTTCGGAAATTTTCAGTTTTGAGTGTTGCAAGTTGTAGGTTCTTTGTGATTTGGTTGAGATTTGTCAAGGATGAATTCATTGAAGTATGAAATTCCGCTATTGTATCGCAATACAAGATTTTCAAGGAAAAATACGCATGTTACTTCGAGTCAAGAAATCATCAATGAAATGCCAAGAAGCTATGGGAGAAAATAAGAATTTTTTTCTTTTTTAATTAATTAAATATTAGGATCAATTTGTTTTTCTTATTTGTTGTCAAATGAAGGTACAATTCTATTTATTTGTCAGTTGATAACTTTAATTTTTATTTTTTTTTTTAAAAAAGTAAAATTATTCAAGGGACCTTATGCTGCATATTAATTCAAAAGTTATGGGAGAAAATAACCCTTTTTTTCTTTTTTAATTAATTTAATTAATTAAATATGAAGATAAATTTGTCTTTCTTATTTTTTGTCAAATGAAGGTCCACTTCTATTTATCAGTTGATAACTTTAATTTTTTTTTTTTTTTTTAAAAAGTAAAATTATTCAAGGGACCTTATGCTACATAATAATTCAAAAGTTTGGAAATTATTGTACCTTCAATGGTGTGACGAGTGGTGTCTGTTGTAGGCACCAGTAGTTGATAATCGAAATAAGACTAAAGATATTGGTAGTCTACATATGTACGACAGATATTTATTTGACGGATTAATGTAGTAATTTTTTATTGATTTATGTATCAAATAATCACATATCATGCGTAAATCCCGCAAAGAGACGCCATAATGAATGACTGCAAATAACATTATTATTGAAATAATCGTTTTCCATAATGAATCTTGATATTTTTTCCTCCAATTTTACATTCTTAAAAAAAAAAAGTGTCAGCTTTGGTTAAGTCTAAAATTGTATCTTTTTACCCATTTGGATCGTTTGATTAAGATTATTATGAATTCCACAAATTTATTTTCAATTATCCATCCTTTTAATAAAGTAATTTTGGGCATTAACTCATAATTTTTTTCTATTTTTAAACATACACTTTCTCAAAAAATTATTTTCACTTTAGATGTGTTGTTTGACAAATTTTTAACTTGTCTAACTTCAATTTTAACAATATATTTCATGAAATCCACAACTTTTATCAATTTTTTCATCCACGTTTCATAATGTATGGATGAAAAGTAGGGAATGAAAAAGAAGGAAAAATACGCATGTTACTTCGAGTCAAGAAATCATCAATGAAGTGCCAAGAAGCTATGGGAGAAAATAAGAATTTTTTTCTTTTTTAATTAGTTATGAAGATCAATTTGTCTTTCTTATTTGTTGTCAAATGAAGGTCCAATTCTATTTATTTATCAGTTGATATCTTTAATTTTTATTACTATTTTAAAAAGTAAAATTAGTCAAGGGACCTTATGCTGCATATTAATTCAAAAGTTTGGAAATTATTGTACCTTTAATGGTGTGACGAGTGGTGTCTGTTGTAGGCACCAGCAGTTGATAATCGAAATAGGACTAAAGATATTTGTAGTGCATATAAATGTTGAAATAAGACAAAAGATATTTGTAGTCTCCATATCTACGACAGATATTTATTTGACGTATTATGTAGTAATTTTTTATAGATTTATGTATCAAATAATCCATATCATGTGTGTATCCCGCAAACCGACGCCATAATGAATGACTGCAAATAACATTATTTTTGAAATAATCATTTTCCATAATAACTCTTGATATTTTTTTCCGCCTATTTTCCATTCTTAAAGAAAAGTGTCAGGTCTGGTTAAATCTAAAATTGTATCCTTTTACCCATTTGGTTTGTTTGATTAAGATTATTGTGAATTCCACAAATTTATTTTCAATTATCCATCCATTTAATAAAGTAATTTTGTGCATTAACTCGTAAATTTTTTCTATTTTTAATCATACATTTTCTCAAAAAATTATTTTCACTTCAGATGTGTTGTCTGACAAATTTTTAACTCGTCTAACATCAATTTTAACAATATATTTCATGAAATTCACAACTTTTATCAATTTTTTCATCCGCATTTCATAATGTATGGATGAAAAGTAGGGAATGAAAAAGAAGGAAAAATACGCATGTTACTTCGAGTCAAGAAATCATCAATGAAGTGCCAAGAAGCTATGGGAGAAAATAAGAATTTTTTTTCTTTTTTATTTAATTTAATTAATTAAATATTAGGATCAATTTGTCTTTCTTATTTGTTGTCAAATGAAGGTACAATTCTATTTATTTGTCAGTTGATAACTTTAATTTTTTTTTTTTTTTAAAAAGTAAAATTATTCAAGGGACCTTATGCTACATATTAATCCAAAAGTTATGGGAGAAAATAACAATTTTTTTCTTTTTTAATTAATTTAATTAATTAAATATGAAGATAAATTTGTCTTTCTTATTTTTTGTCAAATGAAGGTCCAATTCTATTTATCAGTGGATAGCTTTAATTTTTATTTTTTTTTAAAAGTAAAATTATTCAAGGGACCTTATGCTGCATAATAATTCAAAAGTTTGGAAATTATTGTACCTTCAATGGTGTGACGAGTGGTGTCTGTTGTAGGCACCAGAGTTGATAATCGAACTAAGACTAAAGATATTTGTAGTCTGCATATATACGACAAATATTTATTTGACGTATTAATGTAGTAACTTTTTATTGATTTATGTATCAAATAATCACATATCATGTGTATATCCCGCAAAGCGACGCCATAATGAATGATTGCAAATACCATTATTCTTGAAATAATTGTTTTCCGTAATGAGTCTTGATATTTTTTCTGCTTGTTTTCCATTCTGAAAAAAAGTGTCAGCTTTGGTTAAGTCTAAAATTGTATCTTTTTGCCCATTTGGTTCGTTTGATTAAGATTACTATGAATTCCACAAATTTATTTTCAATTATCCTTCCATTTAATAAAGTAATTTTGTGCATTAACTCATAACTTTTTTCTATTTTTAATCATACGTTTTCTCAAAAAATTATTTTCACTTCAGATGTGTTGTTTAACAAATTTTTAACTTATCCAACTTCAATTTTAACAATATATTTCATGAAATCCACAACTTTTATCAATTTTTTTCATCCACATTTCATAATGTATGGATGAAAAGTAGGGAATGAAAAAGAAGGAAAAATACGCATGTTACTTCGAGTCAAGAAATCATCAATGAAGTGCCAAGAAGCTGTGGGAGAAAATAAAAAAAAAATTCTTTTTTATTTAGTTATGAAGATCAATTTGTCTTTCTTATTTGTTGTCAAATGAAGGTCCAATTCTATTTATTTATCAGTTGATATTTTTAATTTTTATTTTTTAAAAAAAAAAGTAAAATTAGTCAAGAGACCTTATGCTGCATATTAATTCAAAAGTTTGGAAATTATTGTACCTTTAATGGTGTGACGAGTGGTGTATGTTGTAGGCACCAGAAGTTGATAATCGAAATAAGACTAAAGATATTTGTAGTGCATATAAATGTTGAAATAAGACAAAAGATATTTGTAGTCTCCATATCTACGACATATATTTATTTGACGTATTAATGTAGTAATTTTTTATAGATTTATGTATCAAATAATCCATATCATGTGTGTATCCCGCAAACCGGCGCCATAATGAATGACTGCAAATAACATTATTCTTAAAACAATCGTTTTCCATAATGACTCTTGATATTTTTTCCGCCTGCTTTCCATTCTTAAAGAAAAGTGTCAACTCTGGTTAAATCTAAAATTGTATCCTTTTACCCATTTGGTTTGTTTGATTAAGATTATTGTGAATTCCACAAATTTATTTTCAATTATCCATCCATTTAATAAAGTGATTTTGTGCATTAACTCATAACTTTTTTCTATTTTTAATCATACATTTTCTCAAAAAATTATTTTCACTTCAGATGTGTTATTTGACAAATTTTTAACTTGTATAACTTCAATTTTAACAATATATTTCATGAAATTCACAACTTTTATCAATTTTTTCATACGCATTTCATAATGTATGGATGAAAAGTAGGGAATGAAAAAGAAGGAAAAATACGCATGTTACTTCGAGTCAAGAAATCATCAATGAAGTGCCAAGAAGCTATGGGAGAAAATAAGAATTTTTTTCTTTTATAATTAATTTAATTAATTAAATATTAGGATCAATTTGTCTTTCTTATTTGTTGTCAAATGAAGGTCCAATTCTATTTATTTGTCAGTTGATAACTTTAATTTTTTTTTTTAAAAGGTAAAATTATTCAAGGGACCTTATGCTACATATTAATCCAAAAGTTATGGGAGAAAATAACAATTTTTTTCTTTTTTAATTAATTAAATATGAAGATAAATTTGTCTTTCTTATTTTTTGTCAAATGAAGGTCCAATTCTATTTATCAGTGGATAACTTTAATTTTTATTTTTTTTTTAAAAGTAAAATTATTCAAGGGATCTTATGCTGCATAATAATTCAAAAGTTTGGAAATTATTGTACCTTCAATGGTGTGACGAGTGGTGTCTGTTGTAGGCACCAGAGTTGATAATCGAACTAAGACTAAAGATATTTGTAGTCTGCATATATACGACACATATTTATTTGACGTATTAATGTAATAACTTTTTATTGATTTATTTATCAAATAATCACATATCATGTGTATATCCCGCAAAGCGACGCCATAATGAATGATTGCAAATAATATTATTCTTGAAATAATCGTTTTCCGTAATGAACCTTGATATTTTTTCCACTTGTTTTCTATTCTAAAAAAAAAGTGTCAGCTTTGGTTAAGTCTAAAATTGTATCTTTTTGCCCATTTGGTTCGTTTGATTAAGATTACTATGAATTCCACAAATTTATTTTCAATTATCCTTCCATTTAATAAAGTAATTTTGTGCATTAACTCATAACTTTTTTCTATTTTTAATCATACGTTCTCTCAAAAAATTATTTTCACTTCAGATGTGTTGTTTAACAAATTTTTAACTTATCCAACTTCAATTTTAACAATATATTTCATGAAATCCACAACTTTTATCAATTTTTTTCATCCACATTTCATAATGTATGGATGAAAAGTAGGGAATGAAAAAGAAGGAAAAATACGCATGTTACTTCGAGTCAAGAAATCATCAATGAAGTGCCAAGAAGCTGTGGGAGAAAATAAAAAAAAATTCTTTTTTATTTAGTTATGAAGATCAATTTGTCTTTCTTATTTGTTGTCAAATGAAGGTCCAATTCTATTTATTTATCAGTTGATATTTTTAATTTTTATTTTTTAAAAAAAAAAGTAAAATTAGTCAAGAGACCTTATGCTGCATATTAATTCAAAAGTTTGGAAATTATTGTACCTTTAATGGTGTGACGAGTGGTGTATGTTGTAGGCACCAGAAGTTGATAATCGAAATAAGACTAAAGATATTTGTAGTGCATATAAATGTTGAAATAAGACAAAAGATATTTGTAGTCTCCATATCTACGACATATATTTATTTGACGTATTAATGTAGTAATTTTTTATAGATTTATGTATCAAATAAGCCATATCATGTGTATATCCCGCAAATCGACACCATAATGAATGACTGCAAATAACATTATTCTTGAAATAATCGTTTTCCATAATGACTCTTGATATTTTTTCTGCTTGTTTTCCATTCTTAAAGAAAAGTGTGAGCTCTGATTAAATCTAAAATTGTATCCTTTTACCCATTTGGTTTGTTTGATTAAGATTATTGTGAATTCCACAAATTTATTTTCAATTATCCATCCATTGAATAAAGAAATTTTGTGCCTTAACTCGTAACTTTTTTCTATTTTTAATCATCCATTTTCTCAAAAAATTATTTTCACTTCAGATGTGTTATTTGACAAATTTTTAACCCGTCTAACTTCAATTTTAACAATATATTTCATGAAATACACATTTTTTATCAATTATTTCATCCGCATTTCATAATGTATGGATGAAAAGTAGGGAATGAAAAAGAAGGAAAAATACGCATGTTACTTCGAGTCAAGAAATCATCAATGAAGTGCCAAGAAGCTGTGAGAGAAAATAAGAATTTTTTTCTTTTTTAATTAGTTATGAAGATCAATTTGTCTTTCTTATTTGTTGTCAAATGAAGGTCCAATTCTATTTATTTGTCAGTTGATAACTTTAATTTTTTTTTTTAAAAAAAAAGTAAAATTATTCAAGGGACCTTATGCTACATATTAATTCAAAAGTTACAGGAGAAAATAACAATTTTTTTCTTTTTTAATTAATTAAATATGAAGATAAATTTGTCTTTCTTATTTGTTGTCAAATAAAGGTCCAATTCTATTTATCAGTTGATAACTTTAATTTTTATTTTTTTTAAAAAGTAAAATTATTCAGGGGACCTTATGCTGCATATTAATTCAAAAGTTTGGAAATTATTGTACCTTCAATGGTGTGACGAGTGGTGTCTGTTGTAGACACCAGCAGTTGATAATCAAAATAAGACTAAAGATATTTGTAGTCTGCATATATACGACAGATATTTATTTGACGTATTAATGTAGTAATTTTTTATTGATTTATGTATCAAATAATCACATATCATGCGTATATCCCGCAAAGAGACGCCATAATGAATGACTGCAAATAACATTATTTTTGAAATAATCGTTTTCCATAATGAATCTTGATATTTTTTCCTCTTGTTTTCCATTCTTAAAAAAAAGTCTCAGCTTTGGTTAAGTCTAAAATTGTATCTTTTTACCCATTTGGTTCGTTTGATTAAGATTATTATCAATTCCACAAATTTATTTTCAATTATCCTTCCATTTAATAAAGTAATTTTGTGCATTAACTCATAACTTTTTTCTATTTTTAATCATACGTTTTCTCAAAAAATTATTTTCACTTCAGATGTGTTGTTTAACAAATTTTTAACTTATCCAACTTCAATTTTAACAATATATTTCATGAAATCCACAACTTTTATCAATTTTTTTCATCCACATTTCATAATGTATGGATGAAAAGTAGGGAATGAAAAAGAAGGAAAAATACGCATGTTACTTCGAGTCAAGAAATCATCAATGAAGTGCCAAGAAGCTGTGGGAGAAAATAAAAAAAAATTCTTTTTTATTTAGTTATGAAGATCAATTTGTCTTTCTTATTTGTTGTCAAATGAAGGTCCAATTCTATTTATTTATCAGTTGATATTTTTAATTTTTATTTTTTTTTAAAAAGTAAAATTAGTCAAGGGACCTTATGCTGCATATTAATTCAAAAGTTTGGAAATTATTGTACCTTTAATGGTGTGACGAGTGGTGTCTGTTGTAGGCACCCGCAGTTGATAATCGAAATAGGACTAAAGATATTTGTAGTGCATATAAATGTTGAAATAAGACAAAAGATATTTGTAGTCTCCATATCTACGACAGATATTTATTTGACGTATTAATGTAGTAATTTTTTATAGATTTATGTATCAAATAATCAATATCATGTATCTATCCCGCAAACCGACGCCACAATGAATGACTGCAAATAATATTATTCTTGAAATAATCGTTTTCCATAATGAATCTTGATATTTTTTCCTCCAATTTTACATTCTTAAAAAAAAAAAGTGTCAGCTTTGGTTAAGTCTAAAATTGTATCTTTTTACCCATTTGGATCGTTTGATTAAGATTATTATGAATTCCACAAATTTATTTTCAATTATCCATCCTTTTAATAAAGTAATTTTGGGCATTAACTCATAATTTTTTTCTATTTTTAAACATACACTTTCTCAAAAAATTATTTTCACTTTAGATGTGTTGTTTGACAAATTTTTAACTTGTCTAACTTCAATTTTAACAATATATTTCATGAAATTCACAATTTTTATCAGTTTTTTCATCCGCATTTCATAATGTATGGATGAAAAGTAGGGAATGAAAAAGAAGGAAAAATACGCATGTTACTTCGAGTCAAGAAATCATCGATGAAGTGCCAAGAAGCTATGGGAGAAAATAAGAATTTTTTTCTTTTTTAATTGATTTAATTAATTAAATATTAGGATCAATTTGTCTTTCTTATTTGTTGTCAAATGAAGGTCCAATTCTATTTATTTGTCAGTTGATAACTTTAATTTTTATTTTTTTTTAAAAAAAGTAAAATTATTCAAGGGACCTTATGCTGCATATTAATTCAAAAGTTATGGGAGAAAATAACAATTTTTTTCTTTTTTAATTAATCATGAAGATAAATTTGTCTTTCTTATTTGTTGTCAAATGAAGGTCCAATTCTATTTATCAGTTGATAACTTTAATTTTTTTTTTTTTTAAAAGTAAAATTATTCAAGGGACCTTATGCTGCATATTAATTCAAAAGTTTGGAAATTATTGTACCTTCAATGGTGTAACGAGTGGTGTCTGTTGTAGGCACCAGCAGTTGATAATCAAAATAAGACTAAAGATATTTGTAGTCTGCATATATACGACAGATATTTATTTGACATATTAATGTAGTAATTTTTTATTGATTTATGTATCAAATAATCACATATCATGCGTATATCCAACAAAGAGACGCCATAATGAATGACTGCAAATAACATTATTTTTGAAATAATCGTTTTCCATAATAAATCTTGATATTTTTTCCTCCTGTTTTCCATTCTTAAAAAAAAAAAAGTGTCAGCTTTGGTTAAGTCTAAAATTGTATCTTTTTACCCATTTGGTTCGTTTGATTAAGATTATTATGAATTCCACAAATTTATTTTCAATTATCCATCCTTTTAATAAAGTAATTTTGGGCATTAACTCATAACTTTTTTCTATTTTTAAGCATACATTTTCTCAAAAAATTATTTTCCCTTCAGATGTGTTGTTTGACAAATTTTTAACTTGTCTAACTTCAATTTTGATAATATATTTCATGAAATCCACAACTTTTATCAATTTTTTCATCCACATTTCATAATGTATGGATGAAAAGTAGGGAATGAAAAAGAAGGAAAAATACGCATGTTACTTCGAGTCAAGAAAACATCAATGAAGTGCCAAGAAGTTGTGGAAGAAAATAAGAATTTTTTTTCTTTTTTAATTAATTTAATTAATTAAAGATTAAGATCAATTTGTCTTTCTTATTTGTTGTCAAATGAAGGTCCAGTTCTATTTATTTGTAAGTTGATAAGTTTAATTTTTTTTTTTTTTAAAAAGTAAAATTATTCTAGGGACCTTATGCTGCATATGAATTCAAAAGTTATGGGAGAAAATAACAATTTTTTTCTTTTTTAATTAATTTAATTAATTAAATATGAAGATCAATTTGTCTTTCTTATTTGTTTTCAAATGAAGGTCCAATTCTATTTATTTGTCAGTTGATAACTTTAATTTTTATTTTATTTTTAAAAAAAAGTAAAATCATTCAAGGGACCTTATGTTGCATATTAATTCAAAAGTTTGACAATTATTGTACCTTTAAGGGTGTGACGAGTGGTGTCTCTTGTAGGCACCAGTAGTTGATAATCGAAATAAGAGAAAAGATTTTTGCAGTGCATATAAATGTTGAAATAAGACTAAAGATATTTGTAGTCTCCATATATACGACAGATATTTATTTGACGCATTAATGTAGTAATTTTTTATTGATTTATGTATCAAATAATCACATATCATGTGTATATCCCGCAAAGCGACACTATAATGAATGACTGCAAATAACATTATTTTTGAAATAATCGTTTTCCATAATGAATCTTGATTTTTTTTTCCGCCTGTTTTCCATTTTTAAAGAAAAGTGTCAGCTTTGGTTAAATCTAAAATTGTATCTTTTTACCCATTTTGTTTGTTTGATTAAGATTATTATGAATTCCACAAATTTATTTTCAATTATCCATCCATTTAATAAAGTAATTATGTGGATTAACTCATAACTTTTTTCTATTTTTAATCATACATTTTCTCAAAAAGTTATTTTCACTTCACATGTGTTGTTTGACAAATTTTTAACTTGTCCAACTTCAAATTTAACAATATATTTATGAAATCCATAACTTTTATCAATTTTTTCATCCGCATTTCATAATGTATGGATGAAAAGTAGGGAATGAGAAAGAAGGAAAAATACGCATGTTACTTCGAGTCAAGAAATCATCAATGAAGTGCCAAGAAGTTATGGGAGAAAATAAGAATTTTTTTCTTTTTTAATTAATTTAATTAATTAAATATTAAGATCAGTTTGTCTTTCGTATTTGTTGTCAAATGAAGGTTCAATTCTATTTATTTGTCAGTTGGTAACTTTAAATTTATTTTTTTTTAAATGTAAAATTATTCAAGGGACCTTATGCTGCATATTAATTCAAAAGTAATGGAAGAAAATAAGAATTTTTTTCTTTTTTAATTAATTTAATTAATTAAATATTAAGATCAGTTTGTCTTTCGTATTTGTTGTCAAATGAAGGTTCAATTCTATTTATTTGTCAGTTGGTAACTTTAAATTTATTTTTTTTTAAATGTAAAATTATTCAAGGGACCTTATGCTGCATATTAATTCAAAAGTAATGGAAGAAAATAAGAATTTTTTTCTTTTTTAATTAATTTAATTAATTAAATATTAAGATCAGTTTGTCTTTCGTATTTGTTGTCAAATGAAGGTTCAATTCTATTTATTTGTCAGTTGGTAACTTTAAATTTATTTTTTTTTAAATGTAAAATTATTCAAGGGACCTTATGCTGCATATTAATTCAAAAGTAATGGAAGAAAATAAGAATTTTTTTCTTTTTTAATTAATTTAATTAATTAAATATTAAGATCAGTTTGTCTTTCGTATTTGTTGTCAAATGAAGGTTCAATTCTATTTATTTGTCAGTTGGTAACTTTAAATTTATTTTTTTTTAAATGTAAAATTATTCAAGGGACCTTATGCTGCATATTAATTCAAAAGTAATGGAAGAAAATAAGAATTTTTTTCTTTTTTAATTAATTTAATTAATTAAATATTAAGATCAGTTTGTCTTTCGTATTTGTTGTCAAATGAAGGTTCAATTCTATTTATTTGTCAGTTGGTAACTTTAAATTTATTTTTTTTTAAATGTAAAATTATTCAAGGGACCTTATGCTGCATATTAATTCAAAAGTAATGGAAGAAAATAAGAATTTTTTTCTTTTTTAATTAATTTAATTAATTAAATATTAAGATCAGTTTGTCTTTCGTATTTGTTGTCAAATGAAGGTTCAATTCTATTTATTTGTCAGTTGGTAACTTTAAATTTATTTTTTTTTAAATGTAAAATTATTCAAGGGACCTTATGCTGCATATTAATTCAAAAGTAATGGAAGAAAATAAGAATTTTTTTCTTTTTTAATTAATTTAATTAATTAAATATGAAGATCAATTTGTCTTTCTTATTTGTTGTCAAATGAAGGTCCAATTCGATTTATTTGTAAGTTGATAACTTTAATTTTTTTTTTAAAGTAAAATTATTCAAGGGACCTTATACTGCATATTAATTCAAAAGTTTTGAAATTATTGTACCTTTAATGGTGTGACGAGTGGTGTCTATTGTAGGCACCAGCAGTTGATAATCGAAATAAGACTAAAGATATTTGTAGTGCATATAAATGTTGAAATAAAACTAAAGATATTTGTAGTCTGCATTTATACGATAGACATTTATTTGACGTATTAATGTAGTAATTTTTTATTGATTTATATATCAAATGATCACATATCATGTGTATATCCCACTAAGCGACGCCAGAATGATTGCAAATAACATTATTCTTGAAATAACCGTTTTCCATAATGAATCTTGATATTTTTTCCTCTTGTTTTCCATTCTTAAAGAAAAGTGTCAGCTTTGGTTAGATCTAAAATTGTATCTTTTTACCCATTCGGTTTGTTTGATCAAGGTTATTATGAATTCCATAAATTTATTTTCAATTATCCATCCATTTAATAAAGTAATTTGTGCATTAACTCATAACTTTTTTCTATTTTTAATCATACATTTTCTCAAAAAATTATTTTCACTTCAGATTTGTTGTTTGACAAATTTTTAACTTGTCCAACTTCAAATTTAACAATATATTTCATGAAATCCACAACTTTTATCAATTTTTTCATCCACATTTCATAATGTATGGATGAAAAGTAGGGAATGAAAACGAAGGAAAAATACGCATGTTACTTCGAGTCAAGAAATCATCAATGAAGTGCCAAGAAGTTATGGGAGAAAATAAGAATTTTTTTCTTTTTTAATTAATTAAATACGAAGATCGGTTTGTCTTTCTTATTTGTTGTCAAATGAAGGTCCAATTCTATTTATTTGTTAGTTGATAACTTTAATTTTTATTTTTTTATTAAAAAAAGGAAAATTATTCAAGGGACCTTATGCTGCATATTAATTCAAAAGTTTGGGACTTTAATCACGAAAAATGAAAATTTTGAGATCCCAAAACACTTTTTTGAAAAGTTTAGAACCCCTATTGCAATTTATATTTGTATTTCTCAGGATCTTTTACAAGAATGTGGTAATTTTCTTTTAAAAACAAGATGACTTTAAAGAAAAAAGAAAAGATTAAACGTGAACTACTGATTTATTGGAAAATAATTAGTTTCAATAATTTGCAAAACAGTAAAATACCAAAAGTAAAACTTATCGATTGGCCAAGTGTCGTGATATTGCGATGTTCTAAAATGAAATTGCTCGCCGTTGACTATAACAATCTCTTTAGATAATCACTCCCTAAATATAACAATTAAATCACTTGTGCAACAATCACAAATGATTTCGGAACTCTCACTTGTATTTCAGAAAAATAGAATAAAAAATACAAAATTCGAGTATGAAGAATCACAATGTACGAAAATGATAATTTTTTATATATATTTTCAAGGAGGAGACATGTTTACATAGTCGCGAAAGTGATAACTGTCTCCACTATAATTTAGTTAAAAATTGCATGTTATGGGTTGTTAATATCATCCAATAACACCCCAACAGTCATTTTATTTATTGGTTAGTTTGACCCAAAAAATAAATTCGAAAAATGATTAAAATAAATAAAAAATATATTATTTTAATTAAGGGAGTTGTGTGAAATGTAAATCAAACCATTGATCTCTCACACAAATTTCAGACTTTTAACCAATGGGACACTTTATCTAACTAAATTACTTCTTTCAAATAACATATATGCATTCTACTTAGGAAAAAGAATTGGAATTTGTTTTTAAACACTTTACATTTTCACGTGATTTTTTTAATTAAATTTTGCTAGATGTTTCATTTTGTGTCAACTTATAAATTTTATCATCACGCGGGAAAGAAAATCCTTAAGCTATGTACTCGTGAACAATAAAGGTAAAATGATTTAAGAAAATGCCATTTAAAAAACAATGTCAAAAGATGTGAGATTTGACATTGAGTTTTTCACAATTATGATGCTAAAGGTGTCGAAGTTGTAGTTGAAAATTCATCACTATGTCGAGTGCATGTCTTCAAATTAATTATTTTCACAACATCTTGAATCTTTTGCATAATTGGTGTGTGTCATGTCAATTTTATCACTACGCTACATCATAAAGAAAGTATTATGAGTAAGTAGTAGACTTCAATTCTAAAGTTTCATATATTAATAGTAGTGAACATGGGTGGATTTAAGGGAGGATTGGGCTGGCTTTAGCCCAATTCAATTTTTTGAGGTAATTTTCTTTTTCTTTTTTTTTTATAAGTGGAAAAAGCTGTGTAAATTTATTATTATTATTATTATTATTATTATTATTATTATTATTATTATTATTATTATTTTGGTTATAGATTACTACAGCTTAAATTTTTTTTTAGTCTGATCCTAAATCTACCCCCAATAATGAATATTCATAGTCTTTTCCAATATTCAATTGATCGTATAGAAAGGCGCTTACTTGATGCCTATACGACGGAGCAAACAACCAACAATAACTACTATATTTGACTTTGTCCAGCGGAATTAACTATGTTAGAAGTAGAGAATAAGAATATTTTAGCTCACGATTTGAAATATTGAATACGTTAGGTAGCTTATTGGACTCATAAGCAAGAAGTCATAGAACATGATGCATTTTAATTTAAAGATATCATAACATTTATTTTACCATTTTTATTTTTAGGGTGACACATAAGTATTATGTGAGATCAATTATAGTATGACGGTCAACTAAGCAAATTCTATAAACTTGAGAAGAGTCAATGACCAAGTGTAATTGAATGGTAAATTTTAAAATGAAATTGAAATTCAATTACTACATCCTGGTAGAATTTAAAATGAAATTGAAATTCAACTGCATAAGTTCAAATCACGTGTGAAATTCACCCTTATAAATATACATATTTGGCTTTTTTAGTGTAAATTTAAAAAAAAAAAAAAGGAAAAAAAAAAGAAGAGATATCTTACTTAGCTCTTGTTTGATTCCCATTATTTTAAAAATACATTTTTCTCTCTATTTTTTTCAACCACGCATTCTTCAATAATATAATATTATACCCAAATTCAAAAATTTTCTTATTTTTTAAATACACATTGATCATCAATTTATTATTGCAAAATACATTTTTGAATAAAAATGTGACTCAAACATGATTTTATTTTCAAATTTACTTACTTATTTATAATTTACTTACTTATTTATAAATAATTACTTGAGATTTAAATGTAGATGCTCTAATGATATTGTTTAGCATTTTTTTTTATCCCTTTTACAATCTCGTATTTCAATATTATGTGCCTGTTTGAGCCCCAATGCATTTTGGAATAATAAATTGATGAAAATGTGTGATTAAAAAATAAATAAATATTTTGAATTTGTGTATAGTATTAATTTTTATTGAAGAATGTGTGATTAAAAAAAGAGAGGCAAAAATATATTTTGAAAATAATGGGGATCAAACAAGAATTCAGTCATAGAAGAAGGTTGGTTCACATGTATATCTACTATTCCCAAATCAAATTTTATTTTTATTTTTTTAATAAATAGAGAATAAGAATGATTCTTTAATTTTTTAAACACGTTGTTTAAGTTTTCACAATTCTTTTATTTTCTTTAGTTGGTTTCTAAAAAAGTTAATAATACGTTTATAGAACATTGTTTTGTATCATTTTCTCATTGTTTCTGATGGAAATATTGTTCAAAATCAATAAAAAAAATATCGAGTATGGAATGAAATGGTGATGATGGCCTGAAATGTTGTCTATGCGACAGCATGAGCAAAGCAGCCATGCGGTTGGATGGATACTTGTAGAAATAATGCTGCCCAGTTTGTGGTAAAACTGTGCAACCGCATAGTGTTGAACTATGCGGTTGCATAGAGGATGGAATTAGTCATTGGAGGCGATTTTTTATTCTAATTTGGCGACTTTTCACCTATACTTTGACATCACTTCGTATAGCATTGTTTTATGGCTATAAATAAGTGGTTGATGATCATTCTAACATTAAGAAAAATACTTGATTACATTTGTGATCATTCTTCATTCCAAAAAGAAGAAATGAAAGACTTCATCCATATTCAAAATTTTCTTCGTGTTCTTCAAGTTTTGGAAGATTGCACTTATGATTTGGTGCTAAATCCTTTACAAGACTTCTTATAATCCTATAAATATTTGTCAAAAACCTTTAAACATCTCATTCAATCTGAAGAAAAGACAAATATCGTTTGAGGCAAGGGCGGAACCAAGAATTAATGCTACATGGAGCAAAATATATTAAAAATTTTAATGTATTAAAGCAAAACACCAAATTACCACAATACAAATGTTTCATATAATGTTAACATCCAAATTCGAACAAAACACATTTCAAAATAAAGTTAAACATCGAATTGATTTGCACGAAGATTTGATGGTCGTTGAGGTGTTTCTAGTGTAAAGTTAGAAGGATTCATAGTTTAGAGTTAGGAATAAGCAAGATTCTGGAATTTTTTGATTGAATGTTTGATTGAAGAAAATACATTTTTTTATATAGAGTTGTGCTATTCGTACAGACCCATTTGCACAGGGTCTGTACAGATGACAGACCCTGTGCAAATGGATTTGTGCAGGAGGTTTATTTCTTTTGTATAGGAAGATGAAATTGTTATTTATGTAAAGAGTTTTTTGGTGTCGTTTTTGTACATGAAGATAAAATTGTTATTTATGTAAAGAGTTTTCTGGTGCTAAAATTTTGAAAAAGGAAGCTAATTCGTCCATTGCAATTCCAAGAGTTAACCCATTAAAGAAGAATCTTAAAATCTGGAATAAATTATGGAAAAAGAAACTAAAACGTCAAAACGCAATTATTCACATAAATTGGCAGCTTGATTTCTGTACCATTTATTTACCATAATATTGATTCCCGATTTCAATTGTTAATCTTGACTAGTAAGTAAATATTCTATAAATAATATTTTGTTTCCCAATTAAGTTATTCAATGGGCTCCCCAAAAATCCATTTAACATATACCCAAAACCGATCATCTTCTCCAACTCTCATCTTCTCCTCTCTGCAAAATTCTGTTAATGTTGCTGCCATACTCCATTGCTCCATGAATTTCAGTATATTACCATCACAAGAATCGAAACAAATGGGGTTGCTACCGCCACAAACACAAGCTAGAAGCAATACTCCACCGCCCATTGTCTTCTCCATTTTCCAGTCATGTTTGAGTTCCACCACAAGAATTCGACCCATATCCCGTGTCAGTATTCGTATCATGTCGTGTCAACATGAATGCTTCTCATTTTTGGAGAGTCCGAGCATCATAAATGTTACCCATCTAAAATAACACCACCATTACCAGAAAACACAACATATATGTGATCCATTTGAAACAACTCCACACAATTCTGCATCAACTATGCCAATGCAAAACAAAAGTAATGCGTTATGTTACTTGTCTAAAATCACTCCACATTATTGTCGCCACCATCGCCACAAATACACGAGTAACAATTTTGTTATTGTATGAAACAATGACACCACCAAAAGACACAAGTAATATATTTTTTACCTGATTGAAACAACTCCACACAACTGTCTACTGACACTGCTGCCACAAAACACTAATAACAAAATATGTTACTTTCTCAAAACGACACCATATAATTCTATGTCATCACCACCACCACAAAACACAATTAAGATAATGTTACTCGTGTGAAACAACACTACTACCTAAAAATATGAGTAACATATATGATACCCATTCGAAACAACTCCACATCACTATCTACCAATACTGCCACCACAAACACGAGTAACATATTATGCTATTTATATAAAATCACTTTACACCATTGAGAGATTATTTATGTACCTATACCTACTACATAAATGGTAAGAGTGTTTGTCATTATTGCCTTAAGTAAAATATGGTTCTGTCAGTGTAGATTTCCCCTACGAATGTAAAGGAGAGCTTTAGGTTCAGAGTAACCTTCAGTAGGGTAAAAATTTAGGGAAAGGACAAAAAAAAATATTGCTAGTCTCTAGAATCAATATCTGAAAGCAAAATTGGGAGGAAATCAAACAGTGAAGCACAGTAAAAGCATTAACATTATGAAATTTAAAGCTAATGCAACTAAGTCTCTATTTGAGTCTCTTTTTTGTAATATATTTTGGAAAAAACGATTTTAGTGAAGAACGTGTGGTTAAAAAGAAAGAAAAAATTTTAAGTTTAAATGTAAAATTATTTTATTGGGAGAATGTATAGTTGAAGATGATTTTAAGAAAAATTGATATTTAACAAATGAGACTCAAATGGGGGCTAAATGTGAAAGAATGATATCATAGTTGATAATTACTATGGGTGTGCATTAAATTAAAATTAAGAAAAATGATTAGTAAAACACCAAGGGGCAACAAGAAAAAAAAAAGAAAAAAAAAGAGAGAAAAGGGAACCACAAGAAAAATTTAGATTTACATATTTAAGGACAAGTAAAGAAATGCTCTCATGTGCAATTCACAATTTCTTACCTTACAATGGTAAAAGAGAATCACAATGAATTCTTGTTTAGAAGACTTAATGCAAAAAATTGCAATATAACAATCAAATTACAAGATTAAAAAATATGTTAAGCGTTAGAATTAAGAAAACAAACAAAAAGTTCGAGGGATGCCGCAAAATCATCCGGGTGGAATCACGATGTTTAAAGAAGGCAATAGTGACAGCGTGAGAAGTGGTCGTGGTGGAGGGAGGAGGAGGAAGTATGTGGTACCGGTCTTAGGGTTTAATGGAGAGAAGAGAGAGACACGGTGGTGAGAAAAAAATATTGATTAGGTTCTTAATTAAATTAAATAGGATAAATATAATTAAGTTATAATTAAATTAAGGTAAATAATATAATTTATATATGGAAAATTTTCATAAATGTCACTAAATTTGAAAATGCATAAAAAAAAAAAATCATTTGCACTAAAGATTGTCAAAAATGTAACTTCTCGGTGTGAAATGTCCATATTACCCTTAGTGACACCCTTTTAGGAGCATTTAATACTTGATTTGAATGTCATTAATATTGTGATGTGATAATTTGTTTTGTATATTATGAAGATTGGAGATATGATTATATATTGGATAATATGAATTTTGATTAAAAAAGAATTTGAAAAGTTAAAAGAAAAAACATATAACTTCTTACCATTCACAAATCCTAACTTCTTATCCTTTTTCTTGATTCATCATCAAGAAGACATTACTATTATATTCATTATCCACTTTCAAAGGTTAGCTATTAGTAATTATTTATATTTTCATCTTATAGCTTACTATTTTAAATATTAAATACAACATGGTCCATTTATTTAAAAATTTTGAAATTCTTATTAATTGATTTGTTTGATTTTTCAAATATTTTTGAAGGGAAAGGATACCAACATGCTTTAAAAAAATGTGAAGAATTTCATGTTTAATGAAGCATTGAGTTATTCCTTATTTATTTTTGAAAAGATGTTGTGATGTTACAGTTGAGAATTGATTATCGCCATTAATATTTTCAATAATTTCTTCCAAGCTACCAAACACATGTTTTTGAAGCTTCCCAAGAAATTGTGGTATTTCAATTGTCGAATAATATTTTCGAAACCATCAAGTTAGACATCTAAACTGGCGAACTCGACCTTTACAAACTGTCGGAATAAACAATTTAACTATCGAATTTGATACTTGAAAACTGTTAGAACCCTAGATTTCCCTTTCTGCTACTACATGGATTTAAATATTCGAAAGTTCCACTTTTATGGTATTAAATGTTGATATATAGATTGTGTAGAATTCTTACCTTTGCAATTCCAACATTTTAGATATGAGTAATCGTTTGAGATTTATCGTGTCGCATAAGAGAAAGTTTGTTCATGTGAATGACAAATGGAATTGGAGAGGGGATAAAATCACTTCCATTTTAGTGCCGAGAAGCATTACCATAGCTAGACTTGTGTTACAGTTGAAGGACAAACTTGGTATTGTTGAGCCTCGCACTAAATTGAATTAAAGTTTAAAGTCTCGAACTTGAATATATCTCCAGTCAAAATACTCGAAGATGAAGACTTAAACTGGAACATATCTGTTCATAAGGAAACTGTACTCTGGATTACTATTTTGGAAATTGAGCTCCCAAATATTGACATAGGGAGGGATACAAATTTCCATGATCGTTCTTTTGCTACAGTGGATGTTCACTAAAATGTACAATATGATGAGCTCAATCATCGATATAATGTATCAAACAATAATTTACCCGAACATCCAATTATTGATATTGAGGCTGCACCATTAGATGAGAACTTAGACAACCCATTACATGGTACAGAGGGTGCTAATATTGTCGACGTTGACGAGCAAATGTCATCACATTCAGTACTTTGGGTAGAAATTAATGGATTACAGCTGTAAATACATATGATGTTACCAAAAAGCAAATATTCTTCAACAAGAAAGAGTTGTCCTCGAAGATTCATGTACTTGCATACAAGACAAGTTCCAATTTTAAGTCAATAGGTCAAGCATGAAAATCTTAACCATTGCATGAGCGAACGATAATTGCAATTGGATACTATGTGCTTCGACTGCGAAGCAATCTGCAATTTTCATGATACGTAAATTCAAAAATGTGCACACTTGTTTCATTGATTTTTATCATAACGCACATCGACCTGCCACTAGTTCTGTAATTGTCGAGCACATTTTAGGAAAATTGGATAATCCATATCTATCTTATTACAGTATTGCTATTGCACGTGTCATGGAACATAAGTTTGGTGTGAAAATTAGTTACAGCAAATTGAATTTGAAAGACAGTTGGTGTGATGGTTTAAGGTCTAAGCGTACTGTTATCCACTAACTTTGTCCATAATTTATGAAAATTTTAAATCTGAACTCATGCGTACCATTTTCTTTTTAATTTGCTTGCATGTAGTTGTTGGTATTCAATTTTCCTTACTACTGTTGTCTCTTAATTGTGGCTTGGCCCTCAATTCTTACGAATCAACACCTTTATTAATGGCATGAAATTGGATACTTCTATGTTCTTTTAATTGAATGATCCAATGAATATGAGAAATGAGTGTCATGAACACGGATGGCAACAACATTAAGTTGATGAACATTCTATAGCACTTAAAATCTCGTATTCAACCAGGCTCCAAGTACACACAAAAACATCACACCTAACGGATCATCAACTTATACAGACTTTCAAATTGACGTAGCCATATCCTGATAATTACGATTTGCAAAATCCATGCATCATTCATTACTTAGGAACACATATAAATCTGGTGATTTATTACATTACAACATTCCAAGTAAAAACTAGTAGCACAGCTTGAACACTGCGGATAACATTGCCAACATATGTAAAACATAGATACGAGGTAAAATATGTTAAAAGAGTGTCCATAGGCCTCGCATTTAAATTCAACAATTGCATCGAAATTTTGAAGTTAATTTAACAATAATTCCCATGCATCCAAAATTCAGAAATTGCACCAACGGAAAGATTATACATTAATGGAAAAAAGGTTAGTACATGCATCCCCAATCAATATGCATACTTGTAATGCATTCTCCATTGCATCTTTGTACAGGTTATAGTTGTTTCACTACACAAGGGAATGTTTCCACCTAATAGCATTTTTATAAATGTAAGCGCAAGATGCTTTACTTTCACAAGCCCATGCTTCATAATTTGCTAAATCACGTATAAATGTTATAATTTAGCCCTAAGATGAAGGCATCGGATAGCAAAGTGAAGAAGTGCATTACAGTTAACCTTATGTGCAATGGCCATCTGGTCAAAGTTGACATGGAAGTCGATTCATGCAATCTGTTGTAATTCTCCTCCTCCACACGATCTCATTAAGAGCTCATCCATAGCACACACATTCTTGCTCTTAACAAGACGCAGGTTTCGAGCCTGAATGAAATTTTAGCACAAATTAAATTACTAAAGCATGCATTTTTAATTTGACAAGGTAGATAAACCATTCAAACGGTAGTGATAACCTCGTCATTATCACAACAAACATGAGTGTGCTCAAAGTGAAAGGCTAGAATGTTCAGCACAACACTAACGATATCAATGTGCTCTTGCAATTAGAAATGCACTACCTCATAATATAACTCTACGTTAGCAAATTTTACAATAATATATTTGTATTGCAAGTGATCCCAACTTTCGGGGAATGATTCATGACAGTGATGACAGCCTTATCACACGAAGACTATGTAAGTGATTACACTGTATGACATAACAATTTTTACAAAGAAAGTAGGCATTAACAAATAAAGACGAATTGCTTGACAAACAATCGAGCATGAACATTGTCATTCATGTATTTTCTATAAATGTCGCCTAAAGTTACCCCCGATTTTTTTAAGAAAATAACATTCAAAACTTCAGGGTGAGAATAATCATCAAATCAAAGTTATCATCCATGAACCGAGGAAAAATGTAAAACAAAATGAATCCAGGTAAGCTTGACTTCATATTAAATAGTATGACTATAACGGAAAAGAGTTGTTATGGATTGATACTAAAGAATAGAACTTTGTACTCATTATTTGTAAAAGCAGTACATGTAGTTATTCATAATTAAAAACTCACTTATTTTTTTACTCTCTTCCTCAATTTCCTGGTTTATGGAGTCCTAGTAGATGCTGCAGGAACTTGAAGGCATGTTGATCGTCGCCTCTTTGATCATCTCGACGGATGACTCAACTTATCTATTGAGATTTACATATTTGTCGAGAATTACTGCAGTGAACTGTCGGGAACTACAGTTCAATACAATGTCATTTCTCTACTAAAATGAACTGTCGGGAAACCTATTTTTGGCCTCTAAGTAAAAAGGTATTATTCAAGATCTACTTACTCCATAATCAAGCAGACAGAAGCATTAAAACCACAAATATGTCAAAGTATTTATCAAGATTTTCTCCCAAATACATAAAAGACACAATGTGAAAAATACGAGTACCACCACACTACAACTTATGGACTTGCAAGTGAAAGCAACATTATTTTTCACTCCATATTCAAGCAGACAAAAGCATTAAAACCACATACATATCAAGTATTTTTCAAGATTTCCACCCAAATGCATAAGAAACACAATGTGAAATGTGCGAGTAATGCCAAACAACATATGGACTTGCAATTGAAAGCAAGATTATTTCTTATTCCATATTCATAGACACGTAAAGTATTTTTCAAGATTTTCACCCAAATGCATAAGAGACACAATGTGAAATATACGAATAACACCAAACAACTTATGGACTTGCAATAAAAGCAAGATTATTTCCAATTAAACTAGTAACAAGCACCATATTGTTTCGATTTCAAGCAATGTTCTACGTTTTTGTTTTCAAGTTTAAAGCATGAAATGAACTTGAAAGCTGAGTTTAACAAATCAAACTGAAGGAGATCTCAATAACTGATTGAAAGTATGCATAGTAATTTCCTACCATAAGTTGAAAAGTTGAAGTACGTTCAGTGAGGTTTCATGTAGTAATTGAAATATAATAAATTATCTAATAATTTCCTACCATAGCATGTTTTCTTCCCTATTGTAAACTTCAGCCCGTCGTGTTAACATATAAGGCTGAAATGTCACCTTTACCACTCAAGGAAAGCCAAGTACTATAACTATTCTTACCAGTTTTTTCGAACTCAATTATATCTAATAAGATAGATCAAACCATATAAATGATAACATATGTGTAAAATATTTTCTTCCCACAAGTCAATCATGGTAATATGGAAATCTTGACCTCGTCTTTTTTTTTTTTCTTTTTTTTCCCGAGAAATTTTCTTTCTTTTATTCTTCAGATAGAATTCATATCTAACCTAGGAAAAACTGTTAATAAAATTATGGCTTGTATTCTTATTGTATTAGATAGTCCTACTTCCAGATTTGCAAGTTGCATAAGCATCAATGGTAAAAGTCAAGACACGAATATCGCTAGATGTATAGTAATGTAAATCTTTCCTTACTGGTGTATTAAGATTCTCTAAATATACTCATTTCCTGAATCTATTCAAGGAATTAGCCATGTTAGTACGCATGTGAGAATTTGATTTTCAACGAATTGTCATAAGAAGAATTTTCTATCCAAAGTTAGCCCTTGTTTGAGACCTATTTTTTTGGAAAAATGCATTTTTCAACAGTGTTTTGACATCATTTCACATTTTTCTAAAATAATATTACATACAAATCTAAAAATTTTCCTTATTTTTAACCACACATTTTCTATCAATACACTATTCAAAAATTCATTCTTCCAAAAAAATGAGACTCAAACAAGGACTTAGTATAGATTGGACAAAGAAAACTATAAGCAATATTATGTTTCAATAATAGAAAATTAAATCATCAAATAATTCATATCTTTTCAATCCCATCAATATGATCACTCCGCTTAATTCACATTTACTACCAAGTTAAAGTGTTTTGCCCGCACCTAGCGCCTATACGTTCATTTTAGAAACTAGGTAATTACAAGTCGATAAATAAAGTCTTCAACTTAATAATAGTAACACAAGTTAATTATATGTAATAATAAAATTCTAATATGGTTTAGGCTTTATTATATGTAGCTCTTTTGGCAAATATTACCTCTAACCTCTATATTGCTCCGACAACATCTACCTTCTACCCACTTCAAATTGAGAATCTAAAATTAGGGATTTCGAACTGCAAACCCTAAAACCAAAATCACAATGATAGAAATAAACAATTACAAGAGTTATCAATGTTACAACTTATATAACTAGAGTTGGAGGGGAAGAATATTCGACTAACAATTTATAGTAGTTTAATTAGGAATCTATGCCACTAGGAGTTAGGGATGGCAAACAAATTTGTTCAACCCAATACTCGTGGGGCCCCGCCTCGAATTGGGTGGGGGATTACCTGCCAAATTGGGTAAATGGGACAGGTATAAGGCAAGGGTCATCCTCCCGAAGCGGGTATAGGGCATGTACGGAAAAAAAAAAATAGTCCCCTCCTCGTTTAAAGTTAATTTTAAATTTAAGTTTTTATTAAACAAAAATAGTATATTTATCATCATTTTTAAAGAGAAAATAAGTCATTTTTAACAAATTGGTAAAAAAAAAATAATAATAATTACTAAGTAAGGACATGAAAAAATAAAAAATAAATGGGACGATAAATCGGGGCAGGGAAATTGCCCCTCCCCGCCCCGTCCCACTTTAATCTGGTATGAGTGTGGAGTAAGATAACAAAAATACCCGACAAACAGGAATGGGAATGGTCGACCCATCCCATACCCCATCCCGTTGCCATCCATACTAGGAGTGTTTCGGATGATCCTCAACCGCTAGATGTCCAGTATCTCTTCATTTTCAAAAGCAACAATAAATATTTCCTCTTAGTTCGGAACATGAATATCAACTTGCAACATTATCCTCTTCTATTTGTGACAAATTTAATGAAAAAATGAAGAAAATGAAAGAAAAATGCGAAACGAAAGGAAAAAGCAAACCGTATGGAAAAAATGGAGTTCTTCGTTGGCAGTCAACTAAGTAACTGTGGTCACTGCTGGGGCATTCCAATTTGGGAAGTTGTAGGTTCAAAGTTGAGAGGGGGGCTGAGTTTAGGGTTGAGTGTTTGAATTATACATTTAGTAGAATTTTTTGTTTATATTTCTCTTTTGACCTCTGTTTTTTCTTATTTTTTTGTTTGCTTTTATAATTCATTTATTTTGATGTGACACTTTTTTAGGTTTTTTGTACAATTTTCCTTGTGGTCAAATTTTATTAAATAAAAGATATGTAGAGTATTTAAATTATTTAAAGGGACAAAAATATCTAAAATTAACAATCTTGTGTAATTTCCTCTTTATAAAATATATTTATAAATCAAGGGTAAAGTTGAATATTTTTTTATGGAGGAGGCGTTTGACTTGACCCATCCTAGTTCAGTGGGTCCCGCATGCAACTTTCCTAAACTCAGTGAGTCTGACTCAACTCCGAGTTTGTGGTTGAGAAACGGGTTTACATATCCTCCATAATATAATTATAATATAATAAAAAAGCGAAAAGGAGCTTCTGGAGCAGGAATGTCAGTGACTAAATATATGCCACATGGCATCATCCTATTGACATAGGGCCCACTTCCCCTTTCAGCCTCAAATTAAACTTCAAATTTCCTAATTTGTTTTTTCATTAAATTACTAGTGGCTCTCAATTTTTCTTTGTTAATGTAAAGAAAAACCAAAATCAAAATCAAAATCAAACCTCCATTGCCAGCTCCTTATCTTTCTTTGCTCTTCTACTCGTTCATTCAGTTTATAATTAATTGATTAATTTTTGACATCTTAAAATATTCCGATCGATTTGGATAAAGATCTGAACTTCCCCATGGCTATATTCGAAGGTACCTTTCTATGGGTTTGATTCATTTATTCTTGCAAATTGGTGATAGGAATGATGAGATTTCGACCATTGTAATTGTGTTTACTGATTGAACCCTTTTTTTTTTTTTTTTT
>NC_036243.1:24507658-24530258 GCF_002742605.1 Olea europaea var. sylvestris | reverse complement strand
CTCAAGGGGTAACTGTATTTTTTTTTTTTATATGTCTAGAAGTATGCTTTTTATTAATATGTGTCTGTGAAATCATTTCCTTTTTTTCCTTCTCTCTATCCGCTTCATATGCAGGGACGACTGGCTTTTCAGGCACTCTTCTCTAGAGAAATATTGCCACAAAGTTTTTCCCCACCCCATGGTTTAGACAAAAGGGATTTGAAAAATAACAATAAGGACATAGAAAATTCACAAGAGAAAGATGAAGATAGATTGCAGTTAGACCTTAACAGTAAGACGTGGAATACCTCTTCCGGGAAGCTAAGAATGGAAGATAATGCTACTTTGATGGGTAAAAACAAAGAAGAGGGACCCCTGAGTATGGGACTTGGATACGCAAAGCTAAAAGCTCGTAGAACAGGGTTTAAACCTTACAAAAGGTGCTCGATAGAAGCAAAAGAGAGCTGGTCACAGGACAATGGCCAGGAAGAAGAGAAAGGCCCTAAGAGAATATGCCTAGAAGGAGAGGCTTCTACCTAATGCTTCCTCTGATGTTGCAAGCATTTTCCTCCTTTATCAACTATCACGTTAGCATTGAGTTTATCTATGTAATATTATGGATTTGAAATGTTTAATGTTGGCGTGTACTCTAATATTACTTGGGACTTGTTTTTATTTGAACTAATGCAAAGGCAATTCGAAAACCTTCCTGGATGCGTCTCTTATCAGGCCGCTTTTCCTTCCCATATCATCTGTTGAAGAAAGATTTATTTTCTTTTGCAAATATTCTTCCTAGTACTCTCTTTCTGATGTTGGGTAGGATTAGTGTCTTTTAGTAACTGTTATAGATTAAGCTTTATGACATAACTTGGAGGAGAAAAGAGCGTATCCAATAATGCCATTAATTGCTCTTCAAATTATGACAGAAATTGAAGGAGGAAGGAAAAATTAATCAGCGATCTTGAGTTTTGAAGTTTAGTTTCTAGGGACTAGGTTTCAATGGTGGTATCAAGGTGGAAGAATTCTTAAATTCGAATGATTACAGTTACGATAGAGCACAAATTTTAGTTCATAAACTAAGGGCAGAGTATCCAAGTGTAGCAAGTCTTGTTTCTGAGATCTCTTGGCTGCAATGGTTGTTGAATGAATTAACAAGGCCACTATCTCAATACCAATAATCTGATTTGAATTTGAGTACAACTTGCAATATTCTAATCTAGTTTTGCATGCCGGTGCAATGAATATTTATCGTTCGTGAAATGATACTTGAAAGGAAAGCGGAGATTCGTGCAATATTCTAATCTAGTTTTGTATGCCGGTGCAATGAATATTTATCGTTCGTGAAATGGTACTTGAAAGGAAAGCGGAGATTCGTCGTGTTCGCCGAGTACACAAATTAAGTTTAAAGAAATAGGCTTCGTAATGATATTGTTCGGTTCATGATAATTTATGTCAACACAACCGAAAGAAGTTTTAACCCATCGGCTAATGCAATCTCTTAATTTCTTAGGAAAGAAATAGAAGCATATCATCTTTTGAGTTCGTGCACGATGTATCATGTTTATTACGTTGATAAGGCGTGGTCGGGTTGATTATACGATATCTACCTATAAGTAAAGAGTTGCAATGGCTATCTAGTTTCATGATCCATCATCCCTGAGGCTGTGGGAACAATCTGCATCCCAATCTCCTCATTCTTGCTTTTTCCCCAAAGAAGAACATACATACCCATAATTACTGTAATGTATCCTAGAATGCTGCTCAAAACAAATACAAAATTAGTTGTAAATTACATGTTAGTAATTTATTAGAGAAATCATACAAATATTTGTGCCCATTATTTTCAAAATAAATAACACTATTTATCATTATGATGATGAAACATGAATGATGTAACAGTTTATATGGAAAATGAAATTGGACAGATCAATTTTTATGAGAGCGAGAGGAGATGTGGTCTCAATGGAGAGAATGCAAGGAATAATGGATTGCCACATTATCGATATTCCATCGTCGTAATGATATATAGTATTACTCTTTTAAAATATATACCTCTCTTATTTTCAGTCACATATTCTTCAATAGTATAATATTACACGCAAACCCAACATTTTTCCTTATTTTGTAATCACGCATTTTCATCAAAATACTGTTCCAAAATACATTTTGAACAAGAAATGGGCATCGAACATGCATTTGCTAGAAGTTATATTGATCGGTGAAAGATGTTCACTTATAATCTTTATTATGGTTAATTAGGATTCTCGACCGAGACGACTAACTAAACTTCCAAACATATTTTGTGATCCAACCGCAGCCAGCTTACGCACGTTAAGGCTTGGATTGGTATTGTTGCAGATTTTTGGGTATTTGACTTCGCAAAAGCTGCATTTTATCGTGATGTTATATAATTATTAAAATAGACTACGATAGTAAAAACTCCTTATGCATTATTATTATTGGTCGTATTTCAAAATTTATTCTTTTTTTCATAACTTGTAAAATAATTAAATATCACTATAGTTATTTTATAAGGAAAAAAAATATTTTTGATTAAATAATTCAACATGATTTTCTTAAAATAGACGCTCGCCTGCCAAGGTAAATTTCCTGGTGCAATATTGAGACATCAGTTAAATAAAAAAAATGTTCATCGAAAATTAAAAAATCAAATTAATTTGAATAAATAATTGAAAATTGATTTATAGCTCAGACAGCATATAGGATACTTAAAATCTCTGACTTTCCCTTGCAGAAATATTCCTCCCCAGTAATAACGTTACTTCAACAGGAAAATAGGACACCAAATGCTGTGAAAATGTTCCTAAATGGGTTTCTAAACAACATAGACAGCAATATATAGCATGCATATATGGATGGAGTACGGACAAAAATGAATTTTATAGTCTAGGGGCCTATTTGGGCCCGATTTTTTCACCCAAAAAATCGAGTAAGGCACAAAGAAACATTTGACCCATCAATCGAGGTGTCAGCTTACTCAAACTTTCCCTGACATAAATGTATTTTAGTTTCTACAATTTGTTGGGATTGTCCAAATCATTGTTAAATCGTATTACCTTTCACATAAATAGGCAAGTGGAGTCAAGAAGACAATATAGATTAATTGACGGTATTAGGCAACAATGATTATATGATTCATTTCTCGTTCGAGTGCCATCTCGAAAAGAATGTTACCCGTCCCAAAAGCAAATTCAACACACAACATTGCAACAACTGGCTCCACCTCTCAATAAACTTCATTTTTAACATGTCCCAACTAAGACATTTATGTAAAAAAAAATTCTTCTTCTTTGCATTCTATCCCCTCTATTGGAGAATACATAGATGTAATATTCTATTCTATAATCATCAGCCCCTGGCCTCGTGGATTTGATAGGAGTATGATGCTTGTCTTTCTTGTTTGGTTTACATTTTTCTTGAGATTTTTAGCAAAATTCGATACTTTATAAGTTCGATTATATATTAAAATAATGTCCAAAATTTTTAATGATAAAGTGTTCTCCCGATTCCTAAACTTCCAGTTTAGCCCTCCTCTTGGTGGATATATTTACCATTTTATCCCTGAATGCTTTTCGATATTTTTTCACGTCCTCATGAATCTACGGTAAATCGATCTTCTGACCAAAATAGTGGTTGAAGAAATTGGAGGCTTGATGTTCTTGCCATCATAATGTTTATGAAAATCAAGTATATCTAAAGGTTAAAAGGGTCCCACTTTTTTAATACGAAAATTAGTTTTCAAGCAAAAAGCGTAATTAGAGTAGACAAAGATACGAACCTAGATTATACAGAAATGAAAATGAGAGATGAAATGTGAAAGACGTGTCACAAGAAAACGTTATTTCTTGAAAAGGGTAGGTAATGGAGAAAATATAGCCCCTGTTTGGTTCCCCTCATTTTTTCATTAAAATGAAAAATATAATCGTTATCCATCACATCAAGCTACTAAATTTGAATTTCTATCTCTTGTATGGGGTCATAACAGCTATATTTTTCATTTTCATTCTTCCAAAAATGATAAACAAACGGGGGCTATTTTCTTGTGTATTAAAATTAACGTATGAAATTATATAAATTATTTGTTGAATCCCGAAATTAAAGTACTTCTTAATTCAAATTCCACAAAAGTCCATAATAACATGCAATTCTTTATCCACGTTTTCAAGCATTTTGGCCAATAATTTCCTAAAATATATAATTGAAAAATTAATTTTTGAATTTCATGAAAAGGGTACTTAAAAATAAGTTTAGAAAAAAAAAAGTTATAGAAAATTAAGCTTAATTTTGGAATTATGTTCCAAATTAAGGAAAAAGCAGGCTTAAGCATCTATACGAAAGTAGCCCATCACTTTCATTCATAGCACTAACACCACACTCCGGGGAATGGAAAGAAAAGTTTCACTGTTTCTGCTTACTCCAGTTGGTAAGCGGGAACAGTATGTCTGATCTTAACTTTCCTTTTTGGTCACTAAGTGCTTCTACCGTTCGATCAAACTTTCGTCAAACTTTATCAACTTTACCCATTTTTCAAATGAAATGATAACGGGACAACCCTTCGACTTCTTTGGCGGAGCAAGGTGATTTTTACTACTCCGATGATAGGTAAAATACCTGAAAGAAGAGGTTGGAGCTATCTTCCCCGTTGTACCTCCGACATTAGAATTAGTTATAGAATTTATGTGAATATTGAATGACTTGAAAAATGAGAGAAAGCTAGAAAAGTACCGTGAAGTAAAGATCCCTCATACCTAACACATCTTTAAAGTATTTATAGGTGCTCAGTACCATGTATCCGCTAGGCAATTTTCGTCCACATGTCCAGTGATTAACGTCAACCTACTAGACGATTTTCATCCACATACTTAGCGGTCAACTTTCTCCTACAAAGCGGTTAAAAGTGATCAATGATGTGGTTTTCAATCAATTAAAAGGATGTCGGAGCGGTTGGAAGTCATGGTGGTAGATCGATTGCCGTAGTCGATCTATCATCGTGATATTAGGGCAATCATAGTGGTAGTTGGGAAAAAGCTTTCACTTGGTCGGTCATCGTAGTCTCCATGGGGCATATTTCAATGATTTCCGTATTTTTGTTCCATGCTTTCCCAAAATTTACATTGCTTCTTCTAAATCTCCAAATCAAAAATTTAAAATTAAGCAGAATCTGATAGGTAGGGTGGTAGTTCTTGACATTTCAAAGGGACTTAACTTTTTTAATTCTTCAACCAAATTGGACCAATTGCTAGACAAATATGCTCGTGTTGAAGCCCCTAAGTCCAATGAAGAGCTTCCCGAATCTAATCCTTGCGAAATCACTATATACAAAGATTGTATTGATGTGGGTTCAGGTTTCCTATCCATCATTTCTTTCTCTCGATCTGCAATGAATTTCATCTTACTTCTAGTCAAATAAATCTCAATGCATGGAGGAAAGCACTATATTTCTTATACATTTGCCTTAGTAAGAGGATTGTACCCTTATTGACTTCTTTAGGCGTGTCTCATAAAGCCTACCTTAATATAATGCATTTATCTACTTTACCATTAGGGTTACTTTGCATATTCCTAATTAGAGGAATTCCAACAGTGCACGGAAGTCTCGAAATCTTTTTATTTGATTGCCAAGAGTATATTTCCTTTCAATACTCATTGGAGACATCTTTAATAGCCTCGTACAGCCTATCCTCTCTTAGAGGATCAAGTACGACAGTTGACCCGTCTATCACCTCTCGCACTCGTTCTGTCTCAGATATTAACCATGAAGAACATGTTGATGTTGGGGATCGGTTGGCCCAACGGTAGGCTTACATTTTTTTCTCTTGTTTTTGGTCTTTTGCATATTTTGTCTAATCGGTGAATTCTATCACACATCCCGATAAATCAGAATTATGGCATAAAAGACTTGGCCACTTAAGTGAAAAAGATTTAACCGGGTCATGGGTTGGGCCATTAAACCGAGTCATGGGTTGGGCATATTAACTTGGGCTTCACAAAGGCCAACAACCCAATTACTACATTCTCCACCTTTGCTGTCTTTTGTGCCTGCTCTTTTGTGGATTCAAAACTTATCTCCATTTCATTTGCTCTTATTACCTGTAAAAGTAAAATAATGAAAATCAGTCTTCTTCAAGATTAATTAATCTTAAAGAATCAACAAACTTACTAATAGGGATTACCTTGGTTCCGGCATCTGCTGGATTTACCTTAGTAGGTATTTTGATCAATCTAATATCACCCCTATCAATGATATCTCTAATAAAATGGAACTTTACATCTATATGGTTGGATCTATCATGCAAAATATGATTTTTCCTTAGAAAAATAGCACTTTGATTGTCTGAACACAGCTCCACCTGATTTTCTGTAAGTCCTAATTCACTAAGTAAACCCTTCAACCATAAACCTTCCTGAACTACTTCAGTTGCAGTAATGTATTAAGCTTCGGTTGAAGACAATGTAACCAATTTTTGAAGTTGGGATTTCCAGCTAATGCATGTATCATTTATAATATAAAAATATGCAGTTGTAGACTTCCTATTATCCGGATTACCAGCAAAATCTGAATCTACATAACCCTTAAGTCTAAGTCCATTTTTATTAGTTTTGAACATTAAACCTAAGTTACTGGTTCCTTTCAAATATTTAATCAGATTTTTCATGTATTGCCAATGTTTTTAACCTGGGTTACTCATAAATCTACTTAACACACTCACAGCATAAGCAATATCATGTCTAGAGCATACCATAACATACATTGCAGATCCAACAACATTAGAATACGAAACATTCATCATTCTTTTATGTTCTTCTTCAATTTTAGGCGGTTGATCAATAGATAATTTCATACCAACAGATAAAGGTAAGCTAACAGGCTTAGATTCATGAAGGGAAAACATTTTTACAACCTTATCAAGATTAGATTTTTGTGTTAGAAACAACTTTCCATTTATTTTATCTCTTCTTATTTCCATGCCCAAAATCTTTCTAGCTGATCCTAAATCTTTCATTTCAAATTCAAATTTCAAATTTTCTTTAATTGAGTTAAGTGCATCAGAATTATGACCAGCAAGGAGCATATCATCGACATATAAAAGCAGATAAAAGCAATCAAATTCACTTTCTTTCTTATAATAGAAATAGGGATCATATTCTGATTTCTTGAAGTTCAAACCTTGTATAAAAGAGTCAAATCTTTTATACCACTGTCTAGGGGCCTGTTTTAGGCAATACAAGGATTTCTTTAGGAGACACACTAAGTTTCCCTTTCCTACCATTTCAAACCCTCTTGATTGAGTCATATGTATGGTTTCATCTAAAAAACCATACAAGAAGGCGGTTTTCACATCGAGTTATTCTAACTCTAAGTCAAATTGTGTCACTATAGCAAGTAGGACTCTAATGAGTGTATATTTAACAACCGGTGAAAAGATTTCAGTGTAATCTATCCCTTCCCTTTGATTAAAGCTTTTAGCTACAAGTCTTGCCTTAAACCTTTTATCACTAGCCTTAGTCTCACCCTCTTTAATCTTATAAACCCATTTACAGTCAATCAATCTACAATCTTTTGGTTTTTCAACTAAAGTCCAGGTTTCATTTTTAAAGAGTGAGTTCATTTCATCTTCCAATCCAGCAATCCACTTAGGGGATTCTTTGGAAGAAATAGCCTCTTCATAAGAGGCAAGTTCTATATCAAACAGATCAGATTCAGACTGATCAGATGTAAAATTAGCATACTGATACCTGGAAGGAGGTCTTATTTGCCTCCTTTCTCTGTCTCTAGCAAGCTGAGTCTAACTTGATGTGTTTTTATCCAAAATAACTTTTTCTTCAGTCAGAGACTTCTAATTAATTACGACCTATAAAATGAGTCCAATATCAATATACTAAATCTCGCTCTAACAATATCTAATTATTTGGATAAAATAAAATAGGAATTTAAAACATTTTTTTTCATTTTAGTCCTCAACCTTAAAAAAAAATGTAAATATATAATATATAAAATAAATAAATTTTATTCTAAAATTTTCGGGGCATTACAATTTGACTTTCTAGTAGTTTTTCTTGGTTCGGGATGCAGACAAAATCTTATATTTTGTTTCAATTATGGTTTATTTCTTTTTGAAAAATGATCTGCATTCGATGCGTGTTCGATTTCCTTCCTTTTTTTTGTGGTTAGACAAACTGTTATATTAGCATATAAGAACCATGTATAAAGATGTTGAAGCAAAGAAGTTTGCTCTTGCGCCATTTGTTTTGTCCAAGTGCATAGTGGGCAACGTGCACGCGAAAGACTACATATTGTGGCGGTCGCTTATTCAACCACTGCATAGTAGTCTGTTGCACTAGCGTTATCAATCGTTGTCGTTGCTTTCTACTTAATAGTTTGTACAATTTCAAGTTCGATTAGTGAATTTTGATTCTATTATTTCTATTGATGATTCATGATCTTTAACTAATTTTTGATTTTATTGCTCATCGCCTAGTCTCTTGAACACTTTTGACATGCACAACTTGAGATCTAGTGATTTTACGTCTTAACCAATTTTTTTCATTTTGAAAACTCTTCATTAGGACTATAGAACAATTTTAAACTTATAATCATTTTTCAGTTTTGTTGCTAATCCCCTAGCCTTGCAATAGAGTCATCAACGTTGCTAACTGAGTCTTCAGAACACTAAATTGACCCTATGTTACACATTAAGATTGTGGCAAGTGTCTTGACCGCAAGCAACAGACTCCGATTTTATCATAATTTCAACCAAATATGTATCACTCCTAGTTCGCCTTTCGACCTAGGCTTTATATTTAAAGATTTCCATAGACGACGCTAATGAAATAATAATGAGACAACCATTCGACTTTGTTGGCGAAGCAAGGTGGCTTCTGCTACTCTAATGATAGGTAAAATACCTTGAGGATATTTTCCTCGTTGTACCTTCGGTATGGAATTTTCTACAGAATTTATATGAATGATGAATGGCTTGAAAAATGAGAGAAAGTTAGAAAAGTATTGTGAAAAGAAAATCCCCCATACGTAGCATGCCTTTGAAGTATTTATAGGTACACAATACCATATAATCACTAGGCAATTTTCATCCACATGTCCAGTAGTTAACGTCCACCCACTAAAAGGTTTTTACCCAAGTACTTAGTGGTTAACTTTCACCTATGAAGCAGTTAAAAGTGACAAGTGATAATCTTTGGTGATTTTCAATCAATGAAAATGACGTTTGGGCAGTTGGAAGTCAAGATTGTCGATCAAGCTTCGTAGTGGTAAACCATCTAGTTATCAATCGATAGGTCACGATAGATCAATTGATTGGGATAATCTGTCGATCATCGTAGTAGTCGAGCAATTGCTTTTGCTTGATTGGCCATCATAATCCACTATTTACATCTCATGGCATCACTAAACTTCATTTTTATTAACTCATTCTTAACGTGTTTATTTTAAGATTAATTAAAAATTTTGTTCAAAGAAAATAGTTGATCTGAATATAAAAATGACGTAGTGATGTTGGATTAAAAATGACCTTAAATTTTTTTATCAAAGCCTTCAAATTACTTAAGCCGTTTATGAATAATTATAGGTGAAAAAAATACATGA
The DNA here is from genome assembly GCF_002742605.1 of Olea europaea var. sylvestris. Classification (NCBI taxonomy): domain Eukaryota; kingdom Viridiplantae; phylum Streptophyta; class Magnoliopsida; order Lamiales; family Oleaceae; genus Olea; species Olea europaea. The sequence goes on along the minus strand of NC_036243.1, from coordinate 24,520,654 downwards.
GTCAAATAATCTCTGAATTTCACCATTAGGGTTAGATTGATGGAGAAACATCAAGACAAGGATACTCAATTTTGTAGACAAGGTTCATTTATGTACTTTACTTACGATAAGAAGAGAAGGTGGGAAACAAATAAGAATGTTGAAAAGCAGGAACGAAGACGTTGTAGCAACAAGATAAATTAGTGGGATGTTTTTCTTTTGTTAGGAATCTCCAAAAGTTGTTGGCATTTTTGAAGTATTATATGGTTATTCCAATAAAAAAATGTTAATGCAATTAACAAAGAGAAAAAATGTAGGTGATGTGTTTTAGTATAATTCCTCAAAGTGACCACATGAAATCCTAATTTTCTTAATTTGTTTCTCAAAATTTATTCGTAGAACAATGCTTGCTTGATTAATCAATTTCTCAATAATAATGTTTATTGATACAGAGAGGAACATATGGAGTTGTATATTGATAAGTGTGTTTTTGCACACTTATTTACATCACAAACATGACTTAAATACAGGTAAATTGATTTAATTGTTACTTAACCTTGTCAAATTCATGCAATGTAGGAAATTCTATGGAAATAGTGGAATTCAGGAGAAAAGAGCCGAAAAATGACCAAATTGAAGCAAAGAGAAAATTCAGGGACCAAATTGCAATTATCTGAAAGTTGATCCGATGAACACATCAAGCAATTGATCAAGCCAAGCACCAATTGGAAGTTATAAGGGACCATTGGAGCAACTAGGAACAAGAGAGGAGGTCAAGGAGTGAAGGAATGAAACTTGAGGACCAAAATGACTCAAACAAGAAAGTAACTCCACTATGCAGTGATTTAGGAGCATTGATTTATCAAATTCCTATTGAATTATCAAAATTGTGAAATTGGGTTTAATTGGTAATTATTTGAGGATTCGTGATCCTAGTGCATTTGTTTTACATAGATTTTCATAAATTGATAATACATTTCATCGATTTTTCATAACATTTCGTAATTGAGTCATTAGTTAAGTGAATTTAAGTAATTTAGGGTTTGATTTGAAATTAGGGTTTTTCAATTTGGGGATTTCTCCCAAAATTAGGGTTTTTTATTCCAAAATTCATTTCAACTCAATTAGTTTCGGTTAAGGCTAAAATAAGTAAAATTGAATTAACCAATCTCTGTGGGACGATATTCGGATTCAATTGATCCACTTTATTACTTGTTAACGAACCGTACACTTGCGGTAATTTAAATCGAAAGAAATAATTTCGCGAACATATATTTTCATTTGTAATAGAAGAAGTCGTATCCGAATATTATCCAATGTAGGTGTTAGTTTAATGTCCGAGAAGAATTTTGTAAACGACATTATTAATTATAATTTGATTCTATCGTTTATTTTTGTGTTTAATTTTAGTTGATAATCTAAATTTTCTTCAATTGATCCACTTTATTACTTGTTAACGAACCGTACACTTGCGGTAATTTAAATCGAAAGAAATAATTTCGCGAACATATATTTTCATTTGTAATAGAAGAAGTCGTATCCGAATATTATCCAATGTAGGTGTTAGTTTAATGTCCGAGAAGAATTTTGTAAACGACATTATTAATTATAATTTGATTCTATCGTTTATTTTTGTGTTTAATTTTAGTTGATAATCTAAATTTTCGTGATCATGCAAAATTATTATAAATTGTGTACTTGATGGGTAAGTGTAGCAAGACATATTTGTAACGTAATCAAAACATATCATTTGCAATTGATACATAAAGTTGAGCATTTTATGCTGATATGATTGTATTATTCTTATTGGAATTTATCTACATCCTGGTAAGAAGAACAATTATGTGCTCCATGCACATTAAACAAATCACGTAGATGACTTACTAGCGACCCAAAGGAATAAGACTCTACTCAACCATTGAACAAGTCGTCTAAATTTTGAGCGAGTAATGTACCTTTAATTGCAAACTCAAATTCTTCAAGGTGTCAATCGCTAAAATCTTGATGGGAAGATCGATCTCGATATTTTGGGAATCAAGGAAAACGATTTCTAATCATATAATTGCAATATAATTTGATTAGACGATCGTTGTCCTGAGAGATTTTCTAATGGACAATTGAATATGAGCACATTATTCTAACGATGGAATCGTTGGATATATAATGATTTGTTCACGATCAATTTGCCTAATGAAAATGGGATTTGAAGACTATACATATTGGAAGGACAAACATTTTGCCGACCCTAATATATTGATGGTCAAACGAAGATTGACTTGTGTGATGATAATCGAGGGATACTATTAGATCATGGCTTAAAGCGAAATTTCGATTCTTTGGTAGAATAAACTGGAATCAATAGATAAGTTTTAATTGGTCAACGACCAATTTAGAAAAATCATCTATTGGAGCTTGAGTCTTGTGACTTTGGTTTGGTCCATCTCTAGGTTCCAATAGAGATGTAGGATTTAATTAGTCTACTATAATAAATCTAGTGAAGATTGTGCAAATAAAATGTTATCATAATTGTGGAATATAAATATGCCACTTATGGCACATTTTTCAAGGGATCCATGACTGCACATTTATCTTTCCTAAAAAGGTCTCTAATGGAAAAACAAGAGGGAAGACTGATTGGGGAAGAATGCTAACTTAAAGGAGTTCATGGCCACTTAAAACTCGATTTAAAGATAAATCCTTACCTATTATGTGTAGATTAAATTTTTAATCCATTTGTAGTTCTAACGTTGTTTTTAATTTGGTTCTTAATCTCTTAAAAAAATTCTTAGTAAGATTAGACCTAAAATCCAACATTGGGCATCAAGAGTGTTGACTGTAGAACTCCTTAAGTAGAACTTAAGACTGAAATCTTATTTTAAGTGCATTTTTTTAGCCCACCAAATGAAGGACCAACAAACGCAATCAAAGAATGGAAAAAATACATGACTACAACAATATAACTTTTGAAAATAAGAAATTTGTAAAAAAGTTTCAAAAAATCGACAATTTTGTAACTTAATAATTAATTAAATATGTCACAATTTTTTATCGATAATAAATTATTAAATTAATTGGTCATAATTTATCAAATATATAAGTCAGACTTATTTTTCAATCATAACTTATTTATCGATCACAAATGATCAAATTAACTTATCACAATTATCTAATTAATTAATCACAAATTACCCTTTATCTCTTCTACTTCACCCCACCTCTTCCGCCACTAACTTCACCACTCGAAACGTCATCTCACCTCAGATCATGTCACCATAACCACCACCACTATCACCCTCAATGAACCACCTCCAATGACCACAAACACCACCACCTACACCAACAAACAATGCCATCTCACCATCACTGCAACCATAGCATCATCATCCAGATACACAGATCACACCAAAACCATCACCACACACCAACAACCATCATAACTACTACCTAAATTGCACCAAAAACCCATTCTGCTAAAAATAACCACCATCTTGCGGGGGCATGTTAAGGGAATATAATCCCACATCGGTAAAATACCGAAATAATGACCAACATATAAAGGATTGGGACACTCTTCTTAATAAGGTTGACCTTATTAAGATGGACCCCAAATCTTAACACGGTATCAGAGCCCAATAAGTTTCAACGAGCTATTCGATCCGATTAAGTCTCAAAAATGAGCACACGGATTTCAAGATGGTCTGCTCAAAAAATGAGTCACCATCTTGTGGGGGCATGTTATGGGAAATAATCCCACATCGGTAAAAAACCGAAATAATGACCAACATAAAAAGATATTGGGCTACTCCTCTTACTAAGGTTGACCTTATTAAGATGGACCCCAAATCTTAACATGGTATCAGAGCCCATTAAGCTCTAACGAGTGATTCGATCCGATTAAGTCTCTAAAAACGAGCACACGGATTTTAAAATTGGTCTGCTAAAACGAGCCACCATCTTGCGGGGGCATGTTAAGGGAATATAATCCCACATCGGTAAAATACCGAAATAATGACCAACATATAAAGGATTGAGACACTCCTCTTAATAAGGTTGACCTTATTTAGATGAACTCCAAATCTTAACAATCGCATGGTGCTACATAGAAAGCGATGTTCGTCGTTACTTATAACAGTGACGACGAGAAAGACGAAGGCAATGGCGATTAGGGTTCACTGCTTTGGAATTATGGGAATAGTGGTGGCAGTAGCGGCTAGCGATGAGGAAGATGAGGATGACAAGGACGGTGGCCACCGAACGTTCAATAATGAAGATGGTGGTTGACGATTTAGGACTACGAGAAAGTTTGAGTGGAAATGGTTTTAAGGTTAAGGGATGGGATGGGTTGCGTAGTAGGTGGGGTGGGTTGGGATGGGATGGGGTAGGAAAAACCTTGTACCTAATTGTTGAAATGAGAAGTTGAAAGTCAGTGTGGGTGTAATTCCCTCTTGAATAATTTTGTCAGATTGTTGTCCAATGAGGTTCTTTAATTGCTACAATATTTTTATTGGGAAAAAACAATATATACCCATTAAAATAAAAACAATTCATTATATATTAAACACTTACTTTGTTCTCATTATTTTCAAAATATATTTGTCTTTCTCTTATTTTTAATCACACATTCTTCATAAAATAATATTACAACCCAAAGCTTTTCTTTATTTTTTAACCACACACTGCCCATAAAAATAATATTTCAAAATGCATTTTGGACAAAAAAATGGGAGCTCAAACATGTTGTGAAGAAGATTTATAATCTTTATAGATTGACTATCTTACAAAAATATAAAAACAATACTTTAGATAGGATACTAGGAATGACAAATTGGCTTGTGGGCTTGGGCCGTCATGGAACGGTCCGTAAAAAGCTTGACCCAACCCGCATGGCTCGCGGGTTGGCTCGAAATTCAAAAAAAATGATAAAGCAATTGGCACAGGCAACATGTTAGCTGCCTTCATGAAAGGGAAAAAGAAAATCGAGTCGGCTTGGTAAGGCCCAAGCCACGCTCGGTTAAGGCTCAATTTTTTGGTCGAGCTTGGGCCAAAAAAGCCCGACCTAAAAAAGCTCTAGTCGAGCCTGAGTCTCAATTTTCTGCTTGTGAGCCGACTCGGCTAGACTCATTGACACCCTTAGGATACATATAACAAGTGTGTATTTGAGCCACATTATTTTAAAAGAATGTATTTTGAAATGGTAGATTGATGGAGAATGTGTGAAAGGTTTTGAATTTGCATGTAATATTACTTTATTGGAGAATGTGTGATTGAAATAATGTCAAATCACTGTTTAAGAATTATTATTATTATTATTATTATTTTGGGAAAAATAGGGCCCTAATGTCTCACAAGTTTCAAGCTTTGGAGAAATTCAAAAAGCTTTCGAATCGAAGTTGTGAAACAATTAGATAAGAGTATTAAGGTCATTTGATCTGATAGAGGTGCTATCTTAAGAGTTTAAAGTCTATTTATCGAATAATAGGAAATTATCTCAATTGAATGTACCAAAAAATCCCCAACAAAATGGTTTCTCGAAAGAAGGACATGAACTCTTTTAGAAATGGTGAGATCAATGATGAGTTATTCTTCATTGCCTATATCTTTTCTTGAATATATGCTACAAATGGTCGTGTATAGATAAACCTTGTACGACCCAAATTGGATTGTGAGATAGCCTTTGAATTATATAATGGGCACAAGCATAATTTGCACCACATTCGGGTATGAGGATGTTCGGCACATGTGTTTAAGGAAAAGACGGAGAAAACGGAATTAAGATCTAAGGTTTGTTTAGGGTATCCGAAGAAGCTAGATATTACTACTTTTATAATCTTCTAGATAGGAATGTATTTTTTTTTTTTTTAGCACTAACTTAACCTTCTTAGGGAATAAGTACATAGAAGTACCCAAGTCGTTTAGTAATATTCTACTGGAAGGGGTGTTAGAAAAGGTTCAAAGTACTCGATTCTATATTTTCATATAGAATCAAAGAGTAAAGACTTGAAACCTCCTATGGAACCAATGGTCGCTAATTCTACTGGGATGAATGGGTAGGAAGTACTCATAGACCAGAATAGACAAACAAAATCGAAAATAGAATTCGTGATAAGGAAATAATAAACGTTGGTCCACATTAAGGACAAAAACCAACCAATCAAAGGAAAAGAGTTAACTCTAGTTAGATGGGACGATCATGTACCTCCAGTTGTTATTTGTATTGGGAGGTTTGTAAGAATACCTTTGAAATACTTGTTCTATGGTAAGTCTTACGAGGCAATCTCTATTAGATAAGAGGAAGATCTTATCTGTTTAAGGATGCAATGGAGCATGTAGACTTTAAATCATGGAAAGTTGCCATGAACTCAAAGATGGAAATTGTAAATTCCAACAAGGTTTTAGATCTTGTAGATGCACTGAATAGGATCAAACCTATCAAGTACAAGTGTATTTATAAAAGGAAAATAGGGGGTAGATAGGATGGTCGAAACTTTCAACGCAAGGGTAGTGGTTTATGATTTTACTCAAAGGAAAGGTATCGATGTGGGGAAACATTCTCGTTGGCCACCATGCTTAAATACTTGATAGTAAAAGAGTATATCTTGACAATAATACAAATGTATGCGGGTCTTACACACATTTCTCTGCTCTTTATCTTGATAAAAAAATTTGTTTATAATAACAGGAGTTGACGACAATCTACATTGGTCTATGCCACTTGCCTTTCGTTTATAAGGTACAGGGATAATTATAGTCACGATCCAAACCTTTCAAATCATTGTAGGTTTTGCCCTATTTTTTCATTTGTTGCACACGTGGTTCAAAACCTTTCAATTGTGTGCTATTGGAGGATAAATGGATGGAAGTTATCCATATTTTCGTTAGTTGACAAAAAAAAAAAAAAAGATTGACCACATTTTTAATATTTTTTTTTTAAAAGAACAAAATAATAATTTTCTATTTATCACATTAAATAGTATAAATTTAAGCCCCCACATGGGCTCTATTTTTCAAAAATGCATTTTTTAAAAACTCATTTTCAACCACATTCTCTCATAGAATAATGTTACATATAAGCCAATTTTTTTTTCTTATTTTTTGAACACAATATTCTTAGAAAAATCACTATCCCAAATCATAGTATTTCCCAAAATATCATTTTAATGGAATCTACACAAGAGCTAAATTAAAAGTAACAAAATAAAATGAAATAAAAGAAAAGAAAAGATTATAATCTTTTCTCACCCCCATATCCAGACCCCAAAACTATCAACAATTTGAAATAAAAAATGGAAAAATCTTGTCACATATCAAAACTACGATCAACGGCTCCTTCAACTACATTTTTTTAGGGAATTTTATGTGGTTTTATTCTCAAATTTTGCAAATAATCAACAAAAATTTACAAGTTAGTCTCTTCTGAACTATGATTCAAACAGTTCAAATTTTGCTTGATTATTCAATAATAGATTATAGATATCATAATTATTAAGGCTGGACAAAACTCTCGAACCGAACCTGAACCCGACGGTTCTTTTCAAATTAAATACCCGAACGAGTATTTGAATCAAGAACCGACGGGTACGGTTCAGTTCTGGTTCTAGGCTAAGACCCGAAGAACTGAATAAGATCCGAACCTCCTTAATTTTTTTAATTAATTTATTTTAAATAAGCAAAATTATTTTATTTTTTCTAAATAAATAGTTCAAACTACAAAATATGATTTTTCTATTTGTAATTTTCAATTCAAAATCAACTTAATCAAATTGTCCTCAATTTTATCCAAATTTGTTACTCTACTATAGTATCGTTTCTATTAGAGAAAATCGAATTAAAACTCTACAACATATCTTTTAATTATTTTGAGCTCGCTATCTTTCTCTTCCTGTGATTTTAATAATCAAATTTATGAAGAATTCAGTAAAGAGAGACGTAAAAGACACATAAGATTAGACTATGTTATTTTGTAAGAGCTAATATTGAACATATCATTAATTAAATTAATGTAATTTTGTATATATAAAAAAATTTAATTATAATACGGAACCGAATGGAACCGAACTGAACCGAATCCGAACGGTTTTATAATTAAATTTGGATCCGACGGTTTCACTTACTAAATATCTGAAAATTTCGGGTTGGTTTGGTTCTCATTAGAACCGAATCGAACCATGTCCAACCATAATAATTATTCAGTAATAGAAAAGCAATCATAAGCTATTACACATATTTATGATTTTTTTTTGAATATATTTGAACTGCTGTAATTTTTTTAAATATGAATTTGATTTTTTTTAGTTTTTTATTTTATTTTATTTTAGTACATATGAAAATTCATCTTTAGATTAACATTCCAAGTTGGCATATATGAAAATTCACACTTGAATAAATTGAATTGAATACTAATATATGAAAAATTCAATTTTAGATCAATTAAAAATATGCCTACAAGATGTTTATAAAAATGCAAATATAAATTTGAATTCAAACTTTGATTTACATTAAAAAGTGATTTGATATAATATTTTATTTAGCTTGCATATGAATTAAGGTACTTAATTTTGAAAGCGACAATTTGCCACCATTTTTTTATTTTTTATTTTATTATTATTTAAGAAAGTCACACACGAGTAGTTCTGTGATATAAAATTACTATCTACTTTTTGAGTTTGATATAAAGTAAGGTTACTCATTTGAAAGTAAAATATTGTGTCACTTTTTAATTAGGTTATAGAGTGTCTAATATGGTTGCTTCACTGTATATAGATGTCACGAAGGTATCAAAACATCACGAAACTAAATATTTAGAAAATATACAACTTTTGGAGGTTGTTACTTTTGAAAAAAAAAATGACATGAAGCAACTGCAATTTTAAAGAAGAAGCCATAAAAGAAGAAAGATTTATGAAACTGAGTGCTTGAAATTATTATTATTTTTTATTTATATATATTAGATTGTCTTTGTGTTCATGAAACCTGTTCCCCCTTACTTTAACCTATTCCAAACATTAAGTTTCACATGGCCTTTTAATATTCATATAAGCATTTTTTATTAAGGCCTACTCGGTATTGATTTTATGAATTAATTTTTTCATCATTAAGGAAAAAGTAGAGATCACCTGTAAGTGAAGAAGTCAAAAAGTGCGATTGAAATAATAAAATAACGGTCAAAAAATTAATTTTTTGGAGTGTAAAATGGCTCCCAAACAAGCTTTTAGTTGGGGACATATGTGTCGAAATTTGAAATGCTAAGAATATGAGTCCAATAAATAGTAGGTCAGGAACTTTATTGCTCCACTCCACTGCCAAAAGTGTTATAGGTTATTCAAGGAGGTTTATGTAAATACACTAAGACGGAAAAAATGAAAAAAAAAAAAAAAGGAACAAAAATTCAGACCATTCATAGCGCTTGGACTTCGTTAAAATTATTATTTGGGTGGTGGTTTTTTTGGAAAATGTATGATTTAAAAAGAAGAAAATTTTTTAAATTTAAGTGTAATATTATATTATTTAAAAATATGTGGTTAAAAATAAGAAAAAATGTGTTAAGCTCCGATTTGATTTCCATTTTTTGGTTACAAAAATAAAAAATATGACTGTTATTCATTACATCAAAGTATCATATTTGATTTTTTATCTTTTGTGTGAATCTCGTAACGATTATATTTTTCATTATTATTCTTAGAAAAATTGGAATCAAATGGGACCCTAAAATCAAGAATGGAGCTAAAGGGTATAATTTGATTTGAAATGAGATGTCACACGTGCCATACCTGAATCCAGAATTTCCAATTCACACGAATGAAAACAAAAATTTGATGTTTTGAAATTGAAAATTGAAAGTGAAACACCCCCCCCCCCCCGGGCCCCCTCTCCCTGTCTCTCTCAATAAGATTCCATATACAGAAAATTCACATACATGAATGACATGTATATATCGATTGGTTTGACGTGTTGTATGTATTGAGATAGATAGATAGATAGATACGGAAAGAAGCACTAGGAATTGTTTAATGTGTGTGAATGGAAGCTATACTGACTCAGTGTGTGCAAAACGGCCTACGGCACTTCTTGTACCGTAATGCCATTTTCATGTGCGAACGCCTCTGCGCCGAGTTCCCCTCCGAGGTATTCACTTTTAACATAGAATCGTAAAATAATTTTTAAGTAGACGATTTTTTTTGCTGTGCTTTAGTTTTACAAGTATTTTTGCTGGTACGTTGGGTTGATTATAAATTTATCTTCAGCTAAATTCTGAGTTTTGCTGAATGACTGAGGAAATCTTTCAGTCGCAGCATACTAATGTATGTTCGCGAGTGCAATTAAATTATTGAAATAAGAGGGAAGTAAGTATGTTTTCTAAACCTCTTGGTAATATCAATTGGAAAAAAAAAGTTGGATTCTGAGACATCTACGCGAAATTTATAATGCCATAGTATTGATGATATTGATCGAGGAGCCTGGAAGTTGATAAATGAGCATCATTTAAATAAGCAGTATAGACTTCAAGGCATATCTTAGTTTGAATTCCACTTTAAAAATATTCATGATTTTGATGCTTGTTATGGGTGTAGAAGCCGTGTAGTTAAATAGAGTGGAATCATGTGTTTAATAAAGAGAATAACCTTAGTTACCACATTTTGTGATATGAGAAAGATGGATGATGTCCTGTTGATGCTGTATTAGATATTATGATGTTGGGTCTATTTGTCTATCATTTTGTGCTTATATTTTTTTGTTTAGTAATTTATTATAAAGGTCCATGGCATAAACTAAATTTTGCTATCATAGCTTTGTTTCCTTAATGAAGTACCATGTTTAATGCAGACAAATTTGCAGCTTCTTGCCAGTTGTTACTTGCAAAACAATCAGTCACATAGTGCATACTACATTTTGAAGGGTATGTTGTGATATGATCTCTTCTTTTTCTAACTGGATCAGACCACTTGGTTTCATCCAAAAGAAGCACTCTTCTGTTGTCTGAGCATCTTACCTGGAATTCGATTCTTTATGTTATTTCTCTGCATACTTTTTTATTTTATTTTATTTTATCTCTGTCTTTAATTGTTTGAAGGAACACATATGGCTGAATGCCGCTATTTGTTTGCGCTATCATGCTTTCAGATGGATCTTCTGAAAGAAGCCGAAGCTGCTTTATGCCCCCCCAACGAGTCCTCTGCAGAGGTATACCACAAAACATGTTTCACTGTTCTTTGATGTTAATTTTATGGTATGTATGAACTTCTTTAATATTTGTTTTATTGCCTTAATTCCAGTTTTGAACTAAGTGATATTCTTTACCACTCTTCTTTTTTCTATAATGATCATCAGTTAACGTGTTCCTTTTTTGAGGCGGAGTGGTTATAGTTAGTTCTCATAATTGCAGGTTCCAAATGGAGCTGCTGGCCATTACCTTCTCGGTCTTATTTACAGGTGTCTATTTTGTTTCTCCTTTTCCAGTGCATTATCTTTACATGAGGTCACCTGTTGTCCATCCTTCTATCATATTACCTAGTATCCTTCTATAATAAGAATGATTTGATAACTTTTCTTTAACATTCTCCATTTCTTTGAAGGAAAAATGTCATAATTACCCTTTATTTATTGTATTTGGATTTGAGGTTGCACAATTATATTCCCTTCTATATGTGATGATTTCTTGAACAAACTATCAAAGTTGAGCTATGACTCAAATTTGAAGTTTCAAAGATTACAAATTTTAGAATTGTTAGAAACATTTCAGAACTTTTACTTTTAAGTTTGCTATAAACTGCACATTATGCTATAAGATTTTGTTTATAAGTACAAGGAAGTATATAGTAGATTTAGTATGCATATTAAAGGAAGAATGGTACTTTGGTGATCAAGTACCTAGAATATGTGAAAACAACGTGGTGACACATCATCCTGAGATTTCATATTTTCTTTTTCCCAATTTAGTATAGGGCACATCTACTGGATTTTGTTATTTGGACTTACTCATGTATCATAATTTAAGTTTCATTTTACGTGAATGGCAATTAACCACTAACTTCGAAATTTATATGGTTGTGCAGTAAAAAATTGACTTTTCAAGTTTTTTGATGTGGTTCTCCTGTTCTATTAGAGAAATATGATGCCACTTTTTACCTTGAGATCCTTCTGCATTCATAAAAATTAGGCGTTCTTATGTTTCCATTTGAATGCAAATAGTAAGTAATATGGGAGTTTTCTTTTTATCAGAATTCAGAAGAGTGTCAAGGTATTCAATTTATCCTTTGACTCGATAATCCTCATTGTGAGGGTTCCTTTGTATATATAGGAATAATAAGGCAAATTACAAGGCTGAATGTTAGCTATCACTGTACACAAATGGAAACTAAGCAATTTTCTACCAATTACAACTATTATACAAAGCTATACAAATAATTCTGGCGTTAATTACTCATCTAATTGACATCCCCCCTCAAATTGATGCTCGGTGATCAAGAAGCATCAATTTGTCCACAAGAAAGAGATGACGTTGTCGTGTCATGGCTTTGGTGAATACGTCGGCAATCTGTAGATCAGTAGAGATATGCGGAAGAGAAATAATATTTGCGTCAAAAGCCTCTCGGATTGAGTGACAATCTATTTCAATATGCTTTGTACGCTCATGATATATTGGATTTGCAGCAATCTGAATAGCACTCGTGTTGTCCGCATGAAGGGGTGTAGGATCAGACTGAGGAAAGCCAAGTTCAGCTAAAAGTCCTCGGAGCCACATAATCTTAGAACAGGCAGCGGACATGACACAGTATTCGAATTCAGTTGAAGATTTAGACACACGTGCCTGCTTTTTACTCTTCCAGGAGATCAAAGAATTACCAAGAAATATACACCAACCCGTAACAGAACGACGAGTATCAGGGCAGCCGGCCCAATCTGCATCACCAAATGCAACAAGACGAATAGGAGACCAAGAAGGGAAAAACAATCCACGATGAGGAGTACCTTGGAGATACCGAATGATGCGACGAACTGCCACAAGATGAAGATGTCGTG
>NC_036243.1:24432251-24506633 GCF_002742605.1 Olea europaea var. sylvestris | reverse complement strand
GAAAGTACTTCAGATTTAAAACGGAGAAAATAGATCCATGTGTATCGGCTATAATCATCAATAAAAGTCACGAAATATTTATATTGGGCATGAGAGGTGATAGGTGAAACGCCCCAAACATCACCATGCACAATATCAAAGCTCTTTTTGGCACGACTACTGTGAGAAGGAAAATGAAGAGTCTTACTCTTTCCCAATTTGCATGTAGAACAATCAAAGCACAAATTATGAGAAGAATTATTTTTATTACCCAACAAACCAGAGTTTAACAAATGAGACAGGATTGTGGAGTTTGGATGTCCCAAACGTTTGTTCCAAACTTCACTTTTATTGTTAACGGTTATACAAGCCAAAGATAAGCAACTAGGAATAGAAAAATGTAATGGAAACAATCGTCCAATTTTAGGCCCCTTCGCTAGTATCTTCCCCGACACCTGATCCTGCACAAGAACACCATCACGAGAAAAATGGACATCATAATTGTTATCAACTAATTGACCAACTGAAATCAGATTTGTAGATAAACCAGGAGATATAAAAATTTCTCGAAAAGCAGAATTAATGTTACCAACAGCATTAATAGCTAAATGACTCCCATTAGCTGTTTGAATATGAGATGAGCGTTGATATGGGCGAATATCATAAAGACCATCAGAGGAACTGGTCATATGATTTGAGGCACCAGAATCAACTAGCCAAGAATGAGATGAAGTATTATGTTTACCTTGAAATCCCAAGGCAGCAAAAGCTGATGCAATCATTTGTTGCACCATTTCAGGAGTAAGAGCAGATTGGGCAGCAGTAGATGATGTCTCAGGAGTTGGTGGCCTGGTTGTAGCCTGATATGCATTAGCTTGACGATTTTGAGGTCGAGTAGGACAGTCTTTGATAATGTGTCCCGACTTCTTGCAATAATTGCAGTACTTTTTGGTACAATGAGTAGCAATATGCCCATAGTCCTTGCAACTGAAGCATTGAATCTTTCTAATGTCTCTCCATTTGTTTTTGCCATGAGCTACATAAGCGACAGCATCTGAGGTCATATGTTGATGTTGAATAGTGGCCTGTGTTGTAAGACGCTGCTCTTCACGAAGTAACTCCCCAAAACAAACATCCAAAGAAGGGGATGGATCACGATTCATTAGATTTGAGCGAATTGCCTCATATTCTGGACGTAACTTCATTAGAAACTGGTCTCGCTTGCTTTGCTCGTGTACAGTTTGAATGGCAGCAAGAGATTCAACTGGTACTTTAGCATAGATAATATCAGCAAATTCACCCCATAAGCTTTGAAACCCAGAGAAGTAATTCTGGATGTTGAGATTGGCCTGAGTGTAATTTGCAATTTCATACTCCAATTGAAATTGTCTAGCTGTATTGTCTTGATTGTAGACCTTTTTTAAATACTCCCACATCTCTTTAGCAGTCTTATAAGGTCTTAGATTTAGTATAATCATAGGATCAACAGATCCTAAAATCCATGTCATAACCCTAGCATCTTTCACTTTCCATTTGCCCAATTGAATATTCTCAGTAGGAGCTGGGTCACTTCCATCAATGTGACCCCATAATTCTTTTCCCATAACGAATAATCAAAATTGAAATTCCCATGTAGAATAATTTTTACCCGTGAATCGCACACCGAAAGTTTCAGACATGTTGGTTGACATGATGTACGTAGTTAAAAACAAAAGAACCCAATATAAATTCAGCAAAACCAAAGTCCAGCAAAAAGCCCAATATAAACCGAGCCCAAGTAAACTTTAAGACCCAAATTAAACAATGGATAAATTCTCCAAGTAAACTTTAACACCCCAATTAAACAATGGATTAATTAGCCCAATAAACAGAGGTTAATATCAAACCTCTAATTCACGTCGGGTTCACAAGTCTCGGCCTCACGTTCACCGCACCAATCTTGGCCTCCACGTTCACCGCACGGTCTCGGCCACCATGGGAGCCACCACAGGAAATGCCGGCAGCACCAAAGAAATCCAAAAAATCGGACACCAAGTAGGACCCAAATGAACAGTCTTGACAAAACCCAAAGAAGGCGTCGCCAGTCACCACAGAAGATGCCGACAGCACCCAAGAGGTCGGAAAATTCCGACACCACCGAAAACCTACTCTATCGCACGAGAAACCACGAAGAAATTCAGAATTATGGCTCTGATACCATGTCAAGGTATTCAATTTATCCTTTGACTCGATAATCCTCATTGTGAGGGTTCCTTTGTATATATAGGAATAATAAGGCAAATTACACGGCTGAATGTTAGCTATCACTGTACACAAATGAAAACTAAGCAATTTTCTACCAATTACAACTATTATACAAGCTATACAAATCATTCTGGCGTTAATTACTCATCTAGTTGACAAAGAGTAGTGTGCTTTCTATAAAGTAAAATTGAAGAAGAAGAATGATTAATGAAATCTATGAAAATAATAAAGTTTTATTTATTTGTTTATTTTTGTAATGATAATTGACGCAATTATGCAAATGATAGTTTAGTATGTGCAGACCCAGTGATTAAGGTTGCACATAAACTACAAATATGCAACCTTGTAGTCATCGTCACTCAGTGTTATTCCAATTAAGCTCCTATTCGACAACCATTATTTGAGATAAATGGAGTTTTGAATAGTGATTGTTAGGAGAATGTGTGGTTAAAAAGTAAAGAAAAATTTTGAGTTTACATGTTGAATATTTTATTGTATGAATGTATGGTTAAAAATGAGTATGTAAAAAAAGAGTTTCAAAATAATGGTTGTCAAATAGGGACTAAGTGTGAGGATGCTTTTCTCCTTAAGAGACATGTACACATTTCGATACCATATCATCAAGTCTAAATGAGGAAAGAGGGTTTTATTTTTTTGGTGGCTGGTTGGTTTGGGACACCATGTTTGTGGTCGTGTTTTCCAAGGTTTCATTTTCTGAACTTTTCAACATCGTAGGTAACAAATAGAAACAAGACATGAGAGAATAAATGTGCTACAGTAAAAGTTGAAAGTTGGTGCTACCTCTAATTTTCCATAGCTTTTGTTGTTGAAATTTTGTGTTTCATAAGAAATTCGTTGACAAGGAATCAGAATAGCGAAAGTTTTCCAATTATAGCAGAAGGAAATGTAGGAACAAAACCAAAGATATTTTCTATTTTATTTTGAGAAGTAAATTTCGCTTTAGGCAGTGTTCTGAAAAGCTCTCGTAGCTGCAAAGATTGCCTTGCACCAACCATTAGGGGTAGACATTGTTCCATTTAGTTTTGGTTCTAAGAAAATTGAACCATGAACTAATGGTTTTTTTAAGATATGATTTGGTTTGGTTTTGGTTCATTACTTAAATTTTTTCCAATGATAAATGCAAATTAAAATCTATTACTACATCTATAAGTTAGTAACATATGCCTATATGAAAAAATGAACATAAAACAGTTAGCAAATTCAACTTTAAATTATCAATCATCAAATGAAATATTGTGTAATAAAATTCATTTAGAAAAGTCCAAACTAACGTACAAAACATAGTCACAATTTAAATACACAAACATCAAGTTTTCACTAATATATATGAATGAGTCACTTACAAAAGCTGATTTTTTTGGTACATAAAATAGCCTTTGTTTGGGCTCCAATAAAATTAAATTTTGGAGAAAATATATTTTGGAATAGTGATTTTTTGAAAAATGTGTGTTAAAAAAGAAGGAAAATTTTAGGACTTACGTGAAATATTATTTTATTGAAAAATTTGTGGCTAAAAAAGGGAGAAAAATATATTTTGAATAAAATGGAGCCCAAACACAAGCTTAATAAAAATTGAGTTTGGTTCTGATTCTAGAACTAGAACTAAATGGTTGATGGTTTTAAGAACCAAAATCGTTAAATTTTTTTTTTTTAGAATTGAACTGAATCGCTTGACTTGGCTCTAATCTGGTCATTTTGTCCATCCCTACCAACCATGTTCTGATCTAGTAAGGCCTTGGGTTTGCTTTTCAATGGTCATCAGTTCGAGTCTCCTCAGGGCCACTGAGGTGAGTATCCAACTGTAAATTTCAAAGTCTCGTGGAATTAGTCGACGTGCGCGTAAGCTGACCGAACACTCACGGTTATAAAATAATAATAATAATAAAAATCCACTTAGGCTACAAAAGCTTGAGTCTAACCTTGCTGTCTAATCATGCTTTATACTTTCTAGAATACCGCTTTAGATGATAAAGCCAAGTTTGTTAAATTGCAATACGAATTGTAGAATTGTACGATGCTATGGTTTAGGAAGATCAAAGCGATAAGGATTGAGTATGGAATCTCAATCTTTTAGATTCGCTATTAAAGTTGGTTCCAAGTCCTAAGATCAGAAGACTTGAAACTATTTGGACCTTGTTTGACCCCCTTTATGTAAATTCACTTTCAACTATACATTTTATGATATCTACAATTTATATCAATTTTCGACCTTATGTTTCATCAATTTTTATCAAAATTTACTAAAAATCTGGTTTTTTTAGCAGAATCAAACAAGGGTAGATAATAATAAGCTTAGCCCTCATTTGGCCCCCATTAAATTAAATTATATTTTTCTGTCTCATCTTTAATCAAGATTACGATCATGACAACCTTGGATAAAGCTTTGTAAGGCCTATGTGCTCTACAAGTCATTAGACATTATTAAGACAAGTCACCTTTGCCCATCTTATTAAGGAGCATAGATCAAATGAAACCTTTACTTGGAAGGGGGTGTTTTTTTGAAATAAAGTAATGGGAAAATTGGAACTTGAGAACGAATAAGATAACAGTAAGATGATTTGTAGGAATACACTCCCGAACTATCTAGACTTAAAAATCCTTCCATCAAATAGAAGGGTGAATTAAGCGTCAAACCAAGATCCTCTACTTTACATCGCATCAAGATACGCTGCCTATTTAACATTTTATATTGTAAAAATAGTGAAAATTGCAGGAAATAGACGCTTAATCTAAAATGTGGATATGGCTTTAGTTTCTATTTAATGTTAAACCATTGTTTGAGCCATATTATTTTTATAAGAATGCATTTTTGAATAGTGAATTAATGGGAAATGTATGGTTAAAAAATAAGAAAAAGTTTTAGATTTGCATGTAATATTATTTTACTGAAGAATGTGTGCTTAAAATGATGTCAAATAACTGCTTAAAAATGCAATTTTTTGAAAGAATGTTGGTTAAACAGGGCCTAAATATACTCTTCTACTCTTTAGGATTTTTAATTTGTTATCCGTTTCCGTTAATTATTTCAGGTATACAGATAGAAGGCAGAATGCTATTCATCACTTCAATCAGGCTTTGTCGATGGATCCATTATTATGGGCTGCTTATGAGGAACTCTGTATATTAGGTTGGAATGAAGAATACTGGTGCAATTTTAGAATCTTTTGTTGTTGACTTTCTCTGATTAGTTTGTTGTTTGTTAGGGTCATAAATTTACCCTTATAATCTAATTTTGACTACTGTACATATTGAGCTAGACCAGCTACGTTCCCTACGTCAAGTCAGAAGATGAATTAAGAAGTTGACTGTTGAAATTAATTTATTTTTGACTCATTTCTCGTTGATCTTAAATTTGCCACTTGCTCATTCGGTAACTAAGAAGATTGGGATATATCATTTGCGTGTGAGCAAAAATTTTCAGTAGATAACATGAGGTTGTTAATTGAATTCACTTGAATATATTAATGACTCTGAAATGCATAAAGCTGTTTTATTGCATTGCTGGGTTGTGATGTTATAACTATTAAGAGAAATGTTCTTAAGACATATATCCCGACTGCGATCAATTATATCATTTATGAATTAATAATATTAATGGGAAAAGAAAGTAGGTGGGTACAAAAATAAAAGATATGAAGTAGACAGCCTCAATAAATGAGTTTATGGTGGGTTTTTAAAACTTTAATTCACTCTACTGCCTTACAGGCTGTGGAAGGCTGCATTAGGACTTGATATAAAGAGTAAAGACTTGAGGGGTGAATATGAAGGCTTCCGGGCACAGCTTAGACTGTGACCCACAATATGTGATTGGTAACATTAGGAAAGAGCTTGATGATGAGATTTTTCTTGTTGGGTTGTCTGGGATTTATAATGAATGTTAAGAGATAAGTATAGAGAAAAAAATTTGAAGCAGTTGCAGTCACAATTAAATCCACACAAAATGTTAATTTTTAAGAAAGTTCAGTCTTTCCTTTTCTTTTTGTGCTTTTGTTCCACATCGAGCAGAAAACGAGACTTTTGCTTCTGATTTAGAAATGTCTCTGCCCTTTTTATATTCTTAAGCAGGCACAATTTATTTCCGTGTAGTTTATTCAAACAAACTGCTATGATTTGTTGCCGTACACACAGAAGCTATAAGTATCTCTCCCTGGTCTCACTGCATAGTCTGTACATACACTTGCATGATATATTTGGTTCTCAGTCCTCTATTTGTGTGCTTATTTATCTTGACTTTGTTCACACGTCTGTTAACTGGTGCAATGCTACTACCGTTGCTTTTCTTATTTGCTCAATCCGGTTATTACTTTTCTTATAATCTCAGGAGCAGCTGAAGAAGCAACTTCAATTTTTAGTGAAGGTGCTTCTCTATGCGTTGAAAAGCAATACATGCATGATGAATTGAGTTCCAAGAGTTTGCAAGCATCAATCGATGACCATATTGTTGTTCCTAACAGAAGTCCAATAGTAGAAGATGTTAGTCCAAGGCAATTGAAAGATATGCATGGCTATGATGTACGAGTTATCTCCCAGAACTATCATGGAGTAGCTTCTAACCAGCCTCTAAATGGCGGTTCTGCTAATTTTTCATTTTATAATACTCCTTCTCCAATGGCTACACATTCACAGGTATATTCCTACATATTGTGCATAGTTTCTTTCTTTGAGCTTACTCATTGTTGGGCGCACTCTTGACCTCTACCGTGTTTAATGGGTGACTAAGTTGTGCTACAAATATCTTTTTTACTTCATTGGCTCCATTTATGAATATCTTACAATGCTGGAGAGTCAATCCAGAAGTAGGACTTACAATTAATCTTGCACTTTCTAAGTTTTTTATTTGATAGTAATGGAATATCAAAATTTATATGTCCTATTGTGGTTTGAGGGTTAGTGGGCCATGCTGCCCAAATGGGCTAATTTCAAATAAACATTCACAATTTATGGTAAAATAAAAAGTTTTTTATTCAAGTTTTTGTCAAGTCCAGACGGGTCAACCCTCTAGGACTTGGTTATGGTGGGCTTGGGCAGCCCAACCCATATTACATCGTGGATTGTGGTTGCTTGCATCTCTCTAGTGATGAACTGAATGAAATAGCCAAAAAGGATTCATTTAGCTGGCCTCAATTTGGAATGAGACACAGGTTTTTGTTCAACATCAACCCATACGATTTCTCATATCCTTGATATTGTCTACTTGTTCAATTCTCCTATGAAAGCAACATATTTAATTATTGCTTCTATATCATCCATTTTTGATTTCTTTGTGTGTTATTAGTTGACTGATTTGCTATTCCATTTATCTTTAAAGATTATGCTGCCTAATGTTGCAATTGGCATATTGTAAACCCCTTTTTGTTCACGTTTGTAGGGATGGATACAATTGTGGTTCTACTCATTGCTTTCCCTCTCATTAGCGATGGCAATGGGCCGAGCTGGCTTGACTCTTTAACCCACCAGTTCGGCTCCGGCTCGTGGCGAGCTGAGTTCGAGCTCGGCTCGGCCCATGAGCTCAGGCTTGGGCTCGTCACGAGCACGAGCCGAGCGACCTAGCCGACGAGCCGCTTGGCCTGTTTGACATCCCTACCTCTCATGCATGAGCGCGCACAATTAAAAACAACCTCCACCACCTTAATCTCCCAAATTTGTACCATTTGAATTCCAGTTGCTTGTAGTGCTTGTCAAAGCTGTAGCTTCATAATTTTCACTCTGTTTTTGAATCACATTGAGGGCTTCAACTGATATTTGTTTAATTGCTACTAGATAATAAAACAGAGCAGTTTTCATAATTTGTTGTTCTTTCTTCATTGTATTCATGTGATCAAGCTTTAACCCTGCTGCTCCAATTTACCCCTTTTTGCTATTGTCCGGCTCCTTCAGTTCTTGAGTAATATGAATCATGTACTGAGTGATAGAGCATGACACTTTGACATATGTTATTTTTCCATTTTCCTTTTCCTCAACAATTCCTTCCTTTTGTTAGTCTGTGTTCATTTAACTCTTAATGGAAATAATATATGCTGTTTCTTCTTGGACTGTATTGAATTTGATTTTCCTATTTCAGGAAGGCACTTTATATATTCAGTTATATCTAGGAAAAACACGATTTGTCTGTATTTTCATACTGTTATGCTAAATGGTTTGATCTTAAACTCTTACATGCCTTGCAGTTGTCAGGTGTTGCTCCACCTCCAATATGTGAAAATGCTCAATTGAATGGCCAAAACCTGAGAGCATTAGGAGCTGATAATTCTCCACGATCAGTAGTGAACTCTGCTGTTCCTGGTCCTAGGAGAAAGTTTGTGGATGAAGGAAAATTAAGAAAGGTTGGGACTGTGTAAATTTTTCTGTTATATTTATATTTTGTTAATGATCGTTACATGATAGGCACTCCTTCATTTCATTGTTGTCATGATTCTTCCATTATCACTTGTACTTCCACTGTCTTGAAACGAAAAATTGAAAAATAGTAACAACACATGATATAATGCAATTCCGCAATGAGCCTAGGCCCGTGAGAGAGAGAGTGATGCAGGGTAAATAGAAAGAAATAAGAAGGAAAAAGGAGGAGAGGAGAAGAAGGGGAAACCGGGGGGGAAGAAAACACAAAGAGGAGAAAACGGGGCGGCAGCCAACTTTTTATTCAATCAATTCATTATCGTCTACTGAAATTATAACTGAAAACCATATAAATAGTAAAAGCATAACCCTATTAGTGATGAGTTTGGGTCAAACCAATAATACAAGCCCAATAACTAAAAAAAGTAAAATAGTGCGATAATAATATAATGATGTCCGCATCAGAGAGAGAGAGAGAGAGAGAGAGAGAGTTCTTTCATTGAATTACAATTCAACATGTAGTGGAATGAGCCACAGATCACTAAAACCATTTTATTTATTTATTTATTTATTATTATTATTTATTTTTGGGGTGGTTAATCAAGGGCCTAATATGGATTATGACGCCAATGACCCACTGGTAGAGCACTCAGTCGTCAATCACCCTAATGAAGTGTTCATTACCAAAATTTTAGCATAACCTCTTCATATGAAAGAAGGAACATTGACCGGCTAATGAAGTAACCACCTATCATCCCTCATAATCTCATCTCTACCAGCACTATATGAACTTAAAACACTAGCATTAGCCTTGAATGTGGGACGTCTTGGTCATATCATCTTCACAGGAATTTCACATTTGGACTTGTGTCTTTTTCTTTTTCTTAAGTTTGTATTTATAATTTCTTGGCGTAAGGTTGAAATAAAAATACTTCTTATGCTATTAGTTTATCATCTTCATCTTTTGATATCGACATATTTGGCAAGTGTTGTAAGAGAGAAGGAAAAGACCCAGTTACCATCAGTTCGGAAGAAGGAAGAGGCACCACCACAAGTGCCCCTACCCTCAAGCACTAAATGACCGGCGAACAACTTCTTGCCGCCCACCTTTTCCACCACACTATCTGATCCTATCCCATAATACCTCTATGAGCGCCTCTCCATGAAGTAGTACTCATCAACACATACCATGCAATACTGTTATTGCCAATTGACCTGGTCCAGTGTTTGTCGGAACCAAAACAAGCTGGTAGTGTTCTCCATGTAAAAGATATCCTTACCAGACCGGACTGTTCTGTTTGGTTCTTTGGGGCTTAAGCAATGGGTTAGACTAGGTGTGGCAGCATTGTAATTAGATCTACCTACTAATGAAAAATGCTCCTAAGCTGTTGAAACATGATACAATGAATGCACTAGAAGTTCACTCTGGGAAGGATGAACTTGGACAGCCACGTGGTGAGATAAGTGACCGTTTTTTTCTTTTTGCTCTTCATTGAAAAATGAAAAGATCAAATAAATAAACTGGTAAATGCTGTCCAGATCTGGTCCAGGTCCTGTTCCAGGTGTTGTTGCGTGCTGTCAATCGACTGCTGCAGTACCCTCCTCCCACATGTCTAGATCGCTTCTCTTCGAACCACTACTGCATGATCATGTTCAGGCCTAGAAATGTGAGAAAGATTGTTGTCCAGATACAATTTTTTCATTTTTTTTCCTTTTTCATTTGGTAATTAGTGCACACCCTCTAATACTAGGCAGTTGTAAGGGGTTCTTGAACATTATTGTTTCAGTTGGTGGAACTGGTTTGATGGTTATCTTTTATTTTATGTCAATGAAAGTTTAGACAGTTATGCAATGTCGTGGCGGACGAGGTATAACAGGTGTTGTTGGCTTGTGACATTTGCAGTCAGGCAGCACTGATTTTCTGAGATTGATGTGTTTATGGCGGTGGGGAGTTTAAAATGAAGCCATTTGTAATTTATTTAGTTCTTTTGTTTATGTTATGCGTAGCTAAGGGCAATTCAGTCATAAACTCTAGTTTGTCTGAGCGCATGAATTTTTGCTGGTAAATATGATAGCAATGCTAACAAATTGGGTGCACTGAGTTAAAATCTTTAGGGGACTGATGGCTTACTATACAAGAAATTATTGGTGAAAAGTTGTGCATGTAAAAGACTCAACAAATGCATACCATAAGCATTTAAGTGCTGTCTGGGCGTTTGGCAACTCTTCCCTGTGGATTTTAGGTCATGTAAGTACATTTGAAGAAGTATTGAGCATTTGGTGGGTCATTCTAGATGGATATGTCCATCTTTGAAATGTCCATTACAGACTAGTGAACTTTGGTGGTATACGTACTTTATTTTCCCCAAAAAATTTAGCTGGAAGAAACTTTTAATCCCAATTACTTCTCCAGGGGTAAGTTCACCAAATATCAAATATAGTGGAGATGCAGATCTGGTGAACTCCATTCTGTCAAAGCTGTCGACATGTTGATCGCTCATCCTAGAAGTTGTGGAAGACTATACCTACACACACACAGAGAGAGAGAGAGAATGATATGTGCCAGGCTCATTTTCGTGTTATGTTATTTTATATGGCCAGGAGTCTAATTTCACAGAATTTTAGGTTAAAACTTTAAAGTATCAATTACATTTGGGGATGTTTAAATAACTATTTTGCTGTATCAATGGCTGCTGCTTTAGGAGCGTGGAATACCTTGTTGTCTTGGTTGGGATTTTCCTTTATACTAGCTAATTATTACTTTTGAGAACTGTCATCAATCTAAAAATTACGAACTTCATAATATGTTTTCTGTGAACTATACATGCATAATTGTTTTTATTTCCAATTATTGTTTTCTTGCTTGCAACACCCACTTTGATATTTTTTACACTCACTTCGCTACTTTCCCCTTCTATAATTGTTTGCGTTGCGAGTATGCAGCTTCAAGTAAATTGGTTTGTGGTTCAACTGGTGCTTAGTCCATTTTTTTTTTTAGACGTTTGTATATGTTTGGAGTTTCAGAGATGATGTTAAGCTCATGAAAATTCTTACTTTCAAGCTTTATTCTTACTTTCGAGCTACAGCTTAGACTTACTCATTGATTTTGTTTCTTTTTCGTTCCACCATACAGTTTTTGTTCCTTTTTATGTTTCCTTTAAATATGACATGATTTTATCAGTTATATGTCTCTAATCCTATCAGCATCCCTTCTCTTTGTTCCTTTGATATGTACTTGAATGTCTCTTGATCTTATTCAATGTTGATGCCTTGTTGTGTTTTAGTTTACTGAGTCGTTAATCCATTTGCATTCAGGTATCTGAGAGGTTATTTTCTGAGTCCAGACAACGACGAAGCACGAGACTTGGTGGAGAATCTCTGGTCAACACAAATTCAAGTGCATCAGTAGCTTCTGGGAATGGAACAAACCACTCTTCTAAATATCTTGGGGGTTATAAGTCAAGCTCCGTGGTATCAAGTTCAGTGTCAATTCAAAAGGGACCGTCATGGGCTAGTGAAAATTCAGATGAAGGTGATCTCATTTGTACAACGTGAATTTCTTTTATGATTTCTGGTCTTTACACTATTTTGTAAGAAATGTCACTAGCTTTTTAATTAATGATGGAAAGCAAAACCCTCAGTGGCCTGGATTGACTCCAACAAATTGTTGGCTGAGTTTTTTATAAAATTTGTAGGTTCTTGATATGAGCAAGGTATATCCTGCAGTGGAAAGAAAGGGGGAGCAGGACCAGTTGATTTTGCTTTAGTTTGTGCTCTTAGATTTGCAATATTAGTTTTTTTAAATTGATTTATTTTGCATTTAGCCTCGGGCCATTAGATGTGAGACCCCCTAGAATTCATAACAGTACTTATTGATAAAATCAGACTGATATTGTTTGAATTAACTTAATTCAACAGTCTAAACCATAATATGAACTACAAAATAAAGAAAGTGAAGGGAAGAGTGGATAAAAAAATTAATATTATTTGATGCTATTTTGGTAATCTTTTGAGTTTGTATCCTCGCTAACCGAAGTAATCTTACTCTTATGGGGACTCATTGTGATATTTATGATGATTCTCGTTTAGATATTACGACGTCCAGTTTATCCTTCCGCAGTGATGCTAGATCTCTTGAGCAAGAAGGGGCCGTTAGGCCTTCAGGTCCAGCTGTTGTGAGTAGCTCAAGAGTCGCAGCTGGTGCTTCTGAAATATTGGGCCTCTTAATGATTCTTGGCGAAGGCTACAGGCTCTTGTGTATCTATAGATGCCAGGTAGTAAGACTCTTGTTTGGAAGTTAGACTAAGTGCCGTGTGAAAGCCTTCAGTAATTTAAGATCTTGAATAAAAATTGCTAGCAATTAATATTCTGACAATATGTTGAATTTTCTAATGCTTCTGCTGGAGCAGGATGCACTGGATACATTTATCAAACTTCCACAAAAGCAATATAATACTGGATGGGTGCTTTCTCAGGTAAAATTATGATTGCACTTCCATTATTTCATGGTTGGCGTGTTACACATCCTCCTAGAACTCCACACCTTGTACTTATTATCACTTTATTATTGTTAGCTTACAAAGAACATCAGTTTTTCTGAGGCTTGTTTGTTTTAACTTTTAACACACAATCTTAGCTGAGCTTGAACCAATTCCTTCCTAGTATGGATTCGCAAGCTTATCAGAAATAGAGATGCATGGCGTCAACACATTCGAAGTGTAACTTCCCAACTTTTCATAAACACTGGAGTGTTACGAAAAATTTATTTTTCCTTTTAATAAAATTCGGAATGACACAAATAAAATAAAATAAATTATTTATTTTCAACCACACATAATTAAAACACGAGATCTGAGTTTCTAAGATTTAAGCATAATCAAATGACTAATAAAACAAGTGGGTTTTTTGAGTAATTTAAGCTAACAATTAAAATTAAAAACATAGCAGCAGACTATTGTTTATTTCCTCTTTCCTTTATTTGATTCAATTGGCAGTTCGTCACGGTCTAATCGACTCGTACTAACTTAAAAAAATTTGTAAGAGTGAGTATTCGAAAACACCCAATAAGATACGTGCACTTTTCATATACAAATATATAACAATAAAAATTATATATTTCATACCACTCTGATCTTATGGAGTATATCGGTGACCAAGTGATACATCCATCTTATATCGTTTTATAATCCCGTAGGATTTCATATCTCTTTAAAAAAAAAATGAATGCCTACTGGTAATCCATGCATATTTAATTGAATATAAAAGCATAAGAAAACGAAAGCACTTGCACATAAAGTATCTTTTATATATATATAAGTATTTGAATGCACGTTCCAAAATTCCTTCCTCTACTCTGGTGAAAGATTTATTGACCGACAATGATAATTGAGGTATGAAAATTTCTGATTTCAAACACTCTTTCCTCTCTCTCTCTCTCTCTCTCTGCGCCGTATGTGTTATAAGAATTGGTGTAAGTAAACTATTTCATCATGCCTATATATATAGGTGTAGATTAGAGTAGTAGATAAACCAAAAATTTGATTTGATAGAGCCAAATCTTGCAATAAAGATCTATTCAAAATGTACTTTATTATTATCTATTCAACCACAACAATCCACTATCTGTCCCGTGCAGCAATCTATAAGTCTTAAAATCAAAACAAATAAAAATATATAAGCATCACCTTATTTATCTACTTGTGGCAGCACCCTCATTCAATCCAAGAAGTAATTTAGATGAAAAGATATTATTATCATTATTATTTTTTATAACTGCAATATCTTGGTGCTGGCTTATGTTAATTGATTTTTTTCTCGAGTCGAAGAGTTCTAATTAATTACAAGCTTTAAAATGAATCCAATATTGATGTACTTCATCCCTTTTTATCAAAAACTAATTATTTGGACAAGAAATAGTTTTTAACTAAACCTAATTAAGATCTCCTTAATATGTATCTACACGTGACAAACCATCCCTATCCATTCCCAAAAATCAAGGTACATAATATTAAAATAAGAGTACTTGATAATTCCTATCGATTCCCAAAATCAAGGCATTTAAATAATATAAAGAGAACCTACTTTTGCTAACCTTTCTACATGTGTCTATCATCTAAATGATTTCAAAGCCAACTCCGTTGATAATTGAGAGAAATTGACTCTTTTGGTTGCATAAAACGTGGTGTACAATGTACTACGCTAGCTAAGAAAGTACCTATAATATATTATATTAAATCATTCAAACAAGGAAAATTCTTCTTCATTTAAAGTAGCACACGTGAGGATGGATTTAAAGGGTCTAAAATCAATATTAACATAATGTAAATTTAGGTAATATATTTCAACCTCAATAACATGGGCATAACTTATTCGAAATAATTATTTCTTGAGCCCAAAATGCGTAATGAATTACGAGCTATCCAACGAGTACAATATTGATATAAAATTTAATTATTTGACCCAAATAAAATATAATTTAAAACATATTTCATTTTAGTCCTCAAATTTTTGAAATATAAAATTATAACATATAAAGCAAATACATTTTAATTCTAAAATTTTTTGGTATGTTACAAGTAGTGTTGGACATTTACCGTTTTCTGACCATGTGGCCTCATATATGGTCATTCAAAGACAGGTTGGAAAAGTGTACTATGAAATGGTTGATTATATGGAAGCAGATCGTGCCTTCAGTCTTGCAAGGTTGGCTTCTCCTCACAGTTTGGAAGGAATGGATATACATTCTACAGTTCTATATGTGTGTTTTTACCATTTAAGTAAGTTTTATTCATTATCTGAAATCACAATAATTCTTGAAGTTCTATTCATTATCTGAAATCACGAGAATTCTTATGCTATCTATGCAAAACGTACATAGATCTAAATTATTGTCTCTCACCGAATGCCCTGTACGTGTGTCTAATACAGCAATAATTTTCATTTGTATTGCTTAAAATAGATTCCTTTCCATTTTTGGTGGTATTGATATGAATCACCTGTTTGAGGAGGAGCATTATTTTCTACTAGTAGTTTGCAAAAACCCCAGTTTATAAGTCTGATAATATTATATGAATTTCTGAATTTATTGATTATTTAATTAATGAAGAAATTTAGTTTATACTTGATCTCAAGAGTTTCTTGTATCTTACCAATGGATATTGTTGCTCTATTTTACCTGTACAGTCATGGCTGTCGAGTCTTGGGTTTTGTGTGATCTAATCCCTTGTTGAATTGCAAATGGTTTCTGTTCTTATGTTGCTTTATGATCTACTTGTTCTTTTAGCTGCTGTCCATTTATTCAAGGTTCTATTGACAATCAATTTCACTTCCATGTTTCAGCATTTGAAGGAAGACATGAAATTGAGTTACCTGGCCCAGGAGCTGATATCCACCGATCGTTTAGCTCCTCAATCTTGGTACCTTTTCTTCTATTTGCTGTTTTTTTTCCTATCATTAATTTTGAGATACTAATTGTGGGCTATAGGCGTACATCATAGACTACGTATTTATATAGTGTTAAGTGGTCTTTATCACATGCTTAAAAAGTGTTGGTTGTGTATGTGCCATAGTTAGTTTTCCTGATTCTTGTAAGGCATAATGCTTAATTGGTAGACCCCATTACAGGGCATAAAACTAATATATGAAGTCATTATTGTTTACTTGTTGCTTCAGCGTTATTCTGATTTCATTAATATAATATGACAGGTGTGCTATTGGAAATTGCTATAGCTTGCAGAAAGATCATGAAACTGCTCTTAAGAATTTCCAGCGAGCAGTGCAACTAAATTCAAGATTTGCATATGCCCACACCCTTTGTGGCCACGAGTATGACGCCATGTATTTTGTCAGATGTACTCTTCATGCAATTTTTTTATTTTACACTGGTGTTTTATCTATATTCACAGATATGTGGCCTTGGAGGATTTCGAGAATGGCATTAAGAGCTTCCAAAATGCCCTCCGGATAGACTCCAGGCATTACAATGCCTGGCATGGACTTGGGATGGTTTATCTCCGGCAAGAGAAGTTTGAGATTTCAGAGCATCACTTCCGACTGGCCTTCCAAATCAATCCATGTTCCTCCGTTATAATGTCGTATCTTGGGACGGCTTTACATACATTGAAGGTTGGATCAAATCGTAGCATGTTGCTTGGATCTACTTTGGCTTTCAAAATTTCTGAGCATCTTCTTTTACAGAAAAATAAGGAAGCATTGGAGATGATGGATAGGGCTATTTTAGCAGATAAGAAGAATCCCCTCCATTTCTATCAGAAGGCTAACATTCTTGTGAGCATGGAAAATTTTGACGGGGCTTTAGCAGTTCTGGAGGAGCTTAAAGAGTTTGCCCCCCGTGAGTGCAGTATTTATGCATTAATGGGTAGGATTTATAAACGACGTAATATGTATGACAGAGCCATGCTTAATTTCGGACTTGCATTGGATTTGAAACCATCCGCGACAGATGTTGCTGCCATTAAGGTGACCAAGTTTCTTATTCATCTTCTTTGCTTGTGGACGGGTTTATTTTTTAAATCGGCTTTCACCTCCGTCTAATTTCTCATCTTTGTAACAGGCTGCCATTGAAAAGTTGCATGTACCAGACGAGCTAGAGGACAAGGATGCCCTGTGAATGAATTCAATAGCATTGCAGAATTAGAGACGAAGTCAACCTGCTTCCTGCTTGTGCTTTTGGGCAGATGCTCGACAAAATTTTCTTGACCTTGCACATTCATTATAATTGAACGGATATCCTTGCAGCTGGGCAGCCAGAAACAATCGGATAATGTGGGTGAAACAAATTATAACACTGCCTGAAGAGGCATGTCTCAGTAGCCAAGTTATTTTTCGTAAATATACCAATATTTGATTCTTTCTCAAATGTAGCAACGATTTATAGTATTTCGTTTTATATGTAGGCTCAAGTCAAAGTATTATTTCATTCAATGTCGTTTAATTAGTCCACGATTGGGTCAAGAATTGTGGTTCTGTTGTGTAGCTCACTGATAAATGCCGACATTCATAGTTTGCATGGAGATTTGCGGTCAAGAACTTGTGGTGTTCTAAAATAATAGATCACTCGTTTCTATTTTTATCAACACTAGATTGGAATCAATGATTCATCTTGATCTCAAGCTAGTATCTTAGTCAGAACTTGAATACACGTCTAGGGCTGTAAATGGATCGGACATGGATTAGATATGACCAAATCCGAACCGATTTGCTAAGAAAATTATCTTATCCGATCCGATAATCTGACGGATATTTGATTGTTAAATACATATCCGACCCGTCATGTTCTTGGATATCCAATCCGATAACCCAATCCGAAATTGAAAAAATTAGAAAAATAAAAGTTTTAATAAACTTCTAACCCTAGAATTAAAAGGCTTAGATAGTTTTTATCCTATTTCTTGGCCCATTTATTTATAGATTGTAAATTTGATGGTATTTTAGTGAGTATCCGATGTGGGAAGTGATAAGTTGAAAATAATGGAAACAATTTTAATGTTGGCTCCTTTGGTTGTTTAATTTATAAAATAAATTAATTATTATTTTTATCTTATTTTAATTAATAAAAAATTAAATCTCTTCATATATTTCAATTAACAACATTATACTATTATCTAATATTATTAGTTATTTGAAAATCATGTTTAAATATAATACAAGTTTCAAAATGAAAAAATAAAATAAAATTATGTGATAATATATAAAATATATTATATCATTATAATAAATTGGATTGGATTGATCTATATCCATATTTGCTCTATTTAGTTAACGGATTATCAAATTCGGATCTTAATTGGATTATCGGATTGATGTCCTAAATCCATCTATCGTTAAATTTCATAGGATTCATATTGGATTCCGATCAAAATTCAATCCATTGACATCCCTATATACGTCTCCTTAAGGAATTGTCCATGTAAACTTAGTAACCTTTTCTTAATGGGAAATAATTTCACAGATGATCTACAGGGCATTCACATGGGAGTAAGCCTCGTGAGAATATTGTATGGGGGTGGGCTTCAATACTGTCTGTATTCTGTAAAATATCTGTATAAGTGTAACACTGTTCTAATTAATTTAGCTTGGACCAAACTTAAATCCACTTGAGATGGTGCAAACAACATTTATGTTTATCTTTATTGTATAACAAAAAAAGAATTCAACTTGTACTGTAGTTAAATCTAAACACGAAGATGCTTAAAAACGTTTGTTTGAACTTTTTTCAATTTCAAATGATATTTTAATTAATTATGAATTTCATGAACGTTAATAGATTTTCATATAATCAATAAGAATCTTATAAAAAAAATGGTGAAATTGTGTAAGAGTTTATTACGTGCATTTTTAAGTTTGAAATTCTTGTAAATCCACGAGTTATTAGGGACCCCTAGATCTATCTACACTAGTTTTGTGCAAGTCATATGGATGAATGACTTTTCTCAACAATAGATGCATGTTAACAATTTATACCCTAAACTTCTTTCTTATTTGACAAGCATATATGACATTGGTCGGGTGTTGGTTTATTTATTTCAAAATTTAGGACTAAGCCCCCTAACCTTTACGTGAGGTATGACTCGCCAACCATTAATATTGAGGTCCGGACCTCAACTTCTTTAAATATATAAATTTGGGTCTCCACGTTATTGAGATCGTCATTGTTACATGTGACTCTCAATTGCTCAAAAGAGAAATTTTAATGACTCGACAATTCTGTCCTCCAACTTTAAGTCGTGTAAAAGTCTTTGTTATTTTGACGTTAACATTGACGTTGTTAGCATAACTGTGGGTTTGTACAAGAATTAGTGGGGTTGCTTAATTATAGGAATTCTAGCTGACCCCCCAATCATGTAGATATTTTTTGTATCTTACTTCTATATCATAGGTTCTCTTGCTTGAATAGGGTTTACCTTTGTGACTTCATTTTTTTTAAGTCTCTACTTTTTGGCTTTATGATAAAGAAAGCGAAAATATCTTCTTCAATTGTTACTAAAATCTCCAAACATATTGCCACCACTGTGAATAGTTCCTACTACAACTTATGGGCTCAATGAATGAAGAGTTCTCTTTTATAGGTGCAAACTTTAGAGCATTGTTATAGGTGATCTCATCAAACCCACTCGTGGGATCAATAAGACTGATGAAAAATATGAAGATCTTATTGAAGATTAGGATAGCAAGAACCATCATATCATCACCTGGTTTCGAAACAATTTGTTCATTTGATTTATATTCAATTTGCCACTTATGATATCGCAAAAGAGAGATGAGATTTCCTAGCTAACAGGTATAAAACTATTGACCTTACTCATTATTATCAATTGTGGACTAATGTGCATAATCTAAAACAAGATAGTGATATTTTTTTTTTTTTTTAACTATGGTACAACCTATTTGGATTTAACTATCTTAAGCTACTTATGAAATTGTTCTTGCCATTACTCATGCTAGACCCTCCTACCACAAAATAGAGATAAAGTTTTGTAAATATTGTCCCCCAAAATGGTCACTCACTCTCGGATCTTTCGATATTGAGTGTCAATACTACCATGAAAAATAGTCATATTCTTGAAAATAGTCCCATTCAACCACCAAGGCCTAAATGGGTAGTTACTAGGTCTAAACATTTCTCTAAGCCCAGATCTTCTTCTTCTGTTGTTGCTACTATTGCTTCTAACAATTCTACTGCCATCATTATGAATGGTTTTGAGACCTAAGGATGACAAAAAAATCGATCATACCCAATATTAATCTGGTAATTGGCTCGATAACGAGGTGGGGATGGGTAACAAGGGCCCGCCCCATTTAATTTTTTTTTTAAGAATTCAATACATTAAATAAAAAATTTCACGAAATTTCATTAATTTTAAAAGAAGATGGCAAATAAGATTATCAAAGGAATATGATAAACAATAAAGACCTTGATTTACCAAATATATTCGAATAATTTAACTTTTAAAAATAAATAAATTAATTAAAATTTAATAACTATATTATTGTCTCACTTACTAAACTTTTCGTTTATTAGCAGATTGGCTCAAACCTTTCATTTGTGCCACCAAAGGCATCAAACCTTTAAAAAAATCGCAGGGCCAGTCCAAAATGACGGTTTCTGTTTGTTTGACCACAAAAACTGTTAATTGACCCTAGTAATGATATTTTTAAGAATTTTCCCCAAATAAGTAAAGGGCAATCTAGGCATTACACATATTTCCCTCCTATTATACATTTCATTGTTCCTTTCCCTCCATTTTTTTTACCACTATAATACCTCACACCTTTTCCCCCGCAGGTAGTCATAAAAAGTTAGCACGCACATGAAGATGAATGTATGCAAGTGTGGTTTCCTAGTGGAGATGAAGACCTCATGGATGAACCTGAACCCAAGAAGAAGATTTCTCACTTGTCCTCGAAGCCACGGTTAGGGATGACAATTTGAACAGTTAAAATCGAAAACCTCAGTTAACCGAATCGAATGGGGTGAAAAAAACTGAATCGATGGTGTAATGGGACGGATATGGTATTTGATTTTAATGAACCGGTTCGTGGCGGTACGGGTATGGTATTTATGCCATCGAATCGAAATTGAACTGATTACCTGCTTAAAAAAAATCATTCTTTTATTAGGGATGTCAAGATTTATTGAGGAGGAAGTTGACGAAGAGAAACATTTTTTTTATTTAAATCATAGTTAAAACCATTTTGGATTAGGTAGTATCATTGTATTCTCTACTTACATTTCTTATTTATTATATAGGAATCAATTTTGAGTGCTGACATATGCTAGTAAGAGTTGTGGGGAATAATGAAGAATTGTTGAGCATGAATTAAGTAACTACAATGCACAAGAATCAAGAATGAAGGAAAAATTTAGTATTATTATATTCATAATATTGGTTTTTAAAATTGTATTTTGCAATTGGAATTTGGGATAATGTTTACATTTTCGTTTGAAATATTGTGTTTTTGTTTTCATTGACTCTTTTTTCATAAATTGTTTTATATCAATTTGACGGATGGACCCATAAAAATAAGTTATTTTAGTGGTTATTAACCAAACTGAATCGAATCGAAACTGAACCGAGCTGAATCGAGATGCAAACCGAACTGATTTATATGGTTATGGTGCGGTTATGGTATGACAAAAGATTTGACGGTTTGGTGATGGTTTTGACCGAACCGAACCGAAACCGAAATCGAACCATTTTTATCCCTAGCCACGGTGTGAGTAGATGCACATGTTATATGGTGTGACCCTCTAATGTGTGAGAGATTGAGGAAAGTGATTCTTGGCCTACTACGGGCTAGGAGGGAAGTGGATGCTGAAATCAACACCCTTCAAGCAACAAGACCAAATGTGTGGAAGATCTGGCTCTTTGGATTTGTGTATGGAGTGTTTGCAAAATGGGTTTGTTCCTAAGTATTAGAATCGGTTTCTAGATGTGGGTATTTAGCTTTAGAAATTTGTGTTTAGGGTTTTGACGTGGGGGCTTGTATTAGATGTTGTGAAATGCAGATATAAAATAACTAATTGTGCAGTATCTTTTTCCTTGAAATGAAGTGCCCCATTTTCTGTATTTAATGTTGCCTTAATGCTAGTTCCCTGTGACAACATTATCTTTCTGCCATTTCTTTAATATAGAATTAAAGAGTATTTGCAAATGGTGCATCATAGGTACCAAACCTTGTAATGATTCATAGAATCAGTACCAAACCTTTTGTAAAAGTTTCACTGAAAGTACCAAACGTTTGGTAACATTTACAGAAGAAATATCAAATATTTCTATATAATTCCTAATCGCCCACACTTAGATTTTTCAAATACAATTCGAAAAACTGATGAAAACCCAGCATAATACAAGAAATTCAACATCAACATTCTTCAAACATCTAACAATTCCATCAGAAATTCCAGTTAAATCTACAAAATAATAGCAATGGAAGCACATATTTCCAGCTCACATTACAAAAATCATGGTATTTAAAAAAAAGAAAAAGAAAAAAAAAACTAACTATACAAGAGAAACCACATGATGTTCGAGATTTCGATCCTCTACTCTTGAACTTTTTCATCTGTGACTTGGAGGTTTATGTTGAATGCGGTTTTCTCTTCCCCTTCATTGATCTTGATTGTGTATCTTCTTGGGACTCTTCTTGTATGGTTGGTTGTGATTGTTGCTATGAACTACCTTCACCAGGTAAATGTCTCTTACAACTTCTTTTGTTATGTCTAGACCCTCCACAGTATTTACATGTCATCTTCATTCCAGTCCTTCCCATCTTAACTCACGCAAGTGGCTCTGTCTGTGACCTCTTTTCTCTTTTTTTGGGTTTGCCAACTTGTTTTCTCTTTCGCGGTTAATTGAGAGGGTGATTTTCCAATTCTGGCCACATTTTAGATCCTGACATTGGGTGGATCTCTGGGGAGCATATATGCTAATATCCCTCTAAAGCATGCCTGATATTGCATGGAGACATGGTATTTCAGTGAGCTGACATTTTTTGCACGCACACTCATGTTTTGTCAAGTGAACGCTCCTCATCAATCCATCTCTGTTGCTTATCTTAAACTTATGATTACTTGCATAGTCTACCTTCAAATACCTTGCCTCAAACTTGTCATTCTCAATGATTTTCACAATTCTTGGCCCAAATACATGATCCCATCTCTGTGTTGATTCCCCTTTTGCATTCATTCTTATCATTTGCTGATGCCTGATTTTCTCTAGCATTGAGATGATGGGCTTGTCTCTAGCAACAACAATGGAATGATTGAATGCCTCACATAAGTTATTAAGAAGAATATCACATTTCAAATGCTCTTTGAAGTGGGATCTGCCCCACTGGGAATGAGGTTTTCCAATGAACCAGTTGTAAGCCTCTTCACTTATATCTTTCAACTCATTCATTGCACTCCTTTACTCTGACACTGTTCTTGCTCTTGCTGTAGCCCAAAACAGGTTCTTAAGGGTTAGACCTTTGTGTGCCAAGGTAAAATTTCTATATAGATGTCTAGCACAACACCTTTGCTTCGTCCATTCACAGTTTGACTTATAGAATCCACCAAAATCCCTTTGTTTATCGAAAATGAATGTCCAAGCTCAAGGGTTGTGCATTCCTATGTCATCAACCAACAACTCTATAAACCATTGCCAATTTGTTTTGTTTTAAGCATGCACGATTGCCCATCTATGGGAACATACAATTCTCACCATTAATGACAACAACTGCTAGCAACTACCAAC
This sequence comes from Olea europaea var. sylvestris, assembly GCF_002742605.1. Classification (NCBI taxonomy): domain Eukaryota; kingdom Viridiplantae; phylum Streptophyta; class Magnoliopsida; order Lamiales; family Oleaceae; genus Olea; species Olea europaea. The sequence continues at coordinate 24,482,796 of NC_036243.1, read as the reverse complement.
CTTCTACAGATTTTATAAAGCAACCATCCAACCCAACAACTAGTCTGCACCCATCCTTAAACCCTTCTTTACAAGCCCCTAAACAAATGTACAATCTCTTAAAAGTATAACCTGAACTTTCAATCAGCGTTGTACTACTAAGATTTGTTCTCTTTACTTCCTCACTATAGTCCCATAAAATTTTGTATTGTCCAGCAACAATCCCATGAATAACTTCTGTACATTTAGATATTGTCTTGTAGAACTGATGCTTTGAAATCTTATACTTGCAGTCATTTTTTATAGTATCCATAAAACTGCTCATTGGAATGTTGAGATCAAACCTAAACTTTCTTACGTATTTTTTTTGCCAGATAACCTGAATTAACCCTTTTATTTTGCCACACCATGGTACATGTGTCCTCATATCTCAATATGTTAATTCTAGGACTCTTATGTGGTTGTTAGTATGCATATAGAACCCAAGGGTGGTTATCTTGACATCGAACTCTCAACTGTCTCCTCATATTTTTCACGTATCTTAGTTACCTAGAATTTTTAACTGAGTAATGAACTACTGCAGTCCTTAGAATCTTGATATTGTCAAATTTCTTCCCTATAAAAAATGAACATAACATATTCTCATGCTCTGCATCTCCAATACCCACATTAGTTTTACCGTGATTAGGTTCTATTTCATGCATTGTAGTCTCTTCAACGTCATCTCCTGTAAAGATAACTTCCTCTTCATTTGCTTCCATGTCATCTACTTTATCAAATACGTACATGTCATTACCTTCTACTGATTCATCATAAATCTCAATAGCATAGCATGGCTACTGCTCATTCACTGGTTTATCATGTACTCCAAACTTCTAAACCTTTACCAACTCCTCACCAGTTTCATAGTCAACCACTTAAACATCCTTCTGTTCTATTTCATCCCGTGGCAACTCTAAAACCTCAACCAAGCAAGCAATATAGTTTAGCTATCCTATTATCACCAAGCCACTTCACTATTTTCATAAAATCTGAATCTTTAAACAACCAGAATGATGTTATGCTCATTCTCTTTTACTTCATCTTGTACAGATATTTGATTTTATCAAAAATATCCTAACATCTTCATGGCATTGTCTAGAAGAAATCAGGGTCAACATAGTTTATATAACTTATTTTTCCATGCTCATACATGAAATTTCTCATCTTTTCAAATAAAATTCCACCATGATGAAGTCATATGCTGGAGCATTTTGAATTTTTCCTGAACAAAGCAACAAAAAAAGAAAGTTTATGCCCTAACCCTTTTCAGTTCGAGCAATGAACATGTACAGAACAGATATTACATAGTACATGATGTTCGAAGTCATCAAATCACTCAAAATTTTCGAATTTCCCACTACGTGAAGATAATCGAAACCGATAGCTTAATAATCAAAGAACTTTATACCGTAAAAAGGAAAAAAGGGAAACACACTTACTATACACAGGTTGGGGAAGTGAGCCTTGAATGTAGGTTCCAATATTTGATGGATGTTCATCTTCTTCGTCGTATGTTTCGTTTTCTTCGTGGGTTTTTGCAGGGTCCATAATGGATAGTGAGTGGAATAAAGATGGAACTAACGTTTTTTATTTNGTACTATTGGTTTCTGACTGGTTGCTCTTTGAACTTTGCAGATACTCCTATGAGTCCGCCCGTTGTGGCAACGTCTTCTCGCTTGGACAAGGGGAAGTACTCACGAATGGATGAGTCGTTGGTGGCCAGCTTGGCTGAGGGTGCGCCATCTTCTACGATTGTCGACGAGGTAGTTTTTTTCTTTGCCCCATTCCTATTTCCAACTTGTTCGTTGTAACGAATATTTTTAATGTTGGCAGTCTTCTTTGCAGGATGCTGACAGGATTGTTCGTTCTATCCAGGATTTGTTCGCTTCCTGGGGGCAGGTCCATATGCCTCGCCCTGATCCATCTGATCATCCTGCTGCTTCTTCAGAAGAGGACTTGAAGTTCTTGAAGGAGTTGGTATTTGAGTACGTGTCCTTCATGGACATGGACATTGGAAGGGCTAGTGCTGCCAGACACAAGGATGAACTTGAACTCTTAAGTGCGAAATTAGAGCAAGCACTGACGCTTCCGTCGCTCAATCTTTCTGCGGACTTTAAAGCGACGTTGAAGGTCATTCACTCCGAGGTCCTTACTATGCTGGCCAAGAATGCTGAACTAAAGGCCAAGCGTACTCAATATCTTTGAACCGTAGCCGAGAAAGAGTCTCTGTGCTTGGAGATCAACAAGGCTAAGGACGAGTTGCAAGAAATCTCTTCCGAAGTCATGATTGAAGACTCCTTGATGGTTAACTTGGCTGCTCAGATGAGGAAACTTCAAGCCAAAATGGACGATTGCAGGGCGAGGATGGCTCTTGGTCGAGCATCTGGCTGATGAACGTTGGGTGATCTTCTCCTTCATTGCCAATATTTACTTTGATCAGAGGGTTTTGTGCTTGAGCGTATCCAGGCTTGGCAATCCGCATCACTTTGTCGTCCAGTTCTTTCGTAAGTACTTCCTCCCATTTTTTTGATTTCTCGGCCAAGGCTTTGCTCTAACTCGAATACTGCCAACTTGTCCTTCAACACTTTTAGGGCAGTCTCTTCCTTTGCTTTGTCATTGCATTCCTTATTGAAACCCATCAGTCTGGCTTTGAAGGCCTGAATATCCGCCATTTGCTTTTGCAATTCAGAATCCATTCAAGATTCCTTGATTATCCTTTTGCTAATCACTGGCTCTCCTAAGGCCACTATATTTGGCCTCATTTGTTTGAACATCTCAGTGAGTGCGTCCACTGAGAATGGTTCTTCGCTTTGTGCGACAACTTGAGTTTCTTCCCCGTCTTGCACCACTCTGACAGGTCCATAGTTTCCTTCGTACATAAATTTTTCCACTGAGTTTGCTTCTGTGATAAAAGGCCTATGATCGGCCTGCACCACTTCTGCTTCGCCTTTGTCATTCCAAAAAATCAGGCATTGATGGAGCGACGAGGGTATACATCGACTTCCGTGTATCCAATCCCTTCCTAAGAGCACGTTGTAACTAGTAGGACCATCTATTACAAAGAAGACCGTGGTCCTAGTAGTCGTTCCTACAGTTATGTCCAATGGCATAACTCCCTTAGCTGAAGTTACTCCTTCATTGAAGCTGGTGAGAATGACTTCTGTAGGAATCATATCACCCTCTGTCTTTGCGAGCTTTCTCATCATTCTGGATGGAATGGTGTTTATAGCTGCTCCATTGTCGATAAGCACTTTTGCCACTGGGACGCCGTTAACTAAAGCTTTAACGTATAATGGCCTCAGGTGTTTTGTCAACTTCATGGCTGGCCGTTTAAAAACAACCTTTTCGGCAGCCTCTATTTCTACCTCTTGCTTGTTTTCTGTCGAATTATCCCCTTGTGATAGGTCGACGTGCAGTATGTCGCACTGATCCTCTGTCTCCTGAATCTCCTTCTTGCTTTTTTCTAATGCTTCCTCATCAGTTATCCAAGCTGTGGGAGGAGGCATCATTTTTGCTTCCTCATCAGTTATCCAACCTGTGGGAGGAGGCATTATTTTTGGAGGTGACCCGTACTTCTCAGAGCGAGGTACTCTCTTCTTCCTTTTGGGTGTCCCATACAGTACGTAGAAATCGAAAGGACGCCCAGATGGCTCCCCCAATAAGTCTACTTCGCGGACTCCCTTTTGATGTAATTGCTTAAACAGAGTATTGCGCGATACTCCTCTCTTTTTCCTTTCTGCTTCTAGATCAATTTCCTCTTCAATGTCTGTCATCCCATCGTCCTCTTCATCGTTGTAGGCCTCTTCAGAAGTCTGGCCTTCTTCACACACCAGCATGCAGGCTTCTCCTTCGTTGTCCTCCCTCTCTTCTTCTTTTTCCTTATTTTTAAACTCATTGGCCAGTAGGTAATTATTGGCCATGACAGAAGGCAACGTACCGAATTGGATAGCAAGGGGCTCATCTGGATCTTCTTCATCCCTTTTATCTCTCTCAAACTTTGATCTCCCAGAAGAGGTCTCTGCCAATTCTTTCATTGATTCATCTGTACCAGTTTCTTTATTACTCTTTAGGACGTTTTGATTGGCTACCTTGAGTAGTAAAGATACTTTAGGGTGTGGCATTCCTTGTTGCTGCCTCATCATCCGTCCGTAGTTTCGCTGGAAACGCCTTTGTTGAGTCCTGGTCATCTCATCGAAGGGTATTGCTCTTCCTGCAGTGTACTGGAATGAATGCCATACATTTGGCTGGCGAGGTTGGGGCTTAAATGTTCTTCCAACATCTATTAGCTGGCAATTCTTTCATTGATTCATCTGTACCAGTTTCTTTATTACTCTTTAGGACGTTTTGATTGGCTACCTTGAGTAGTAGAGGTGCTTTAGGGTGTGGCATTCCTTGTTGCTGCCTCATCATTCGTCCGTAGTTTCGCTGGAAACGCCTTTGTTGAGTCCTGGTCATCTCATCGAAGGGTATTGCTCTTCCTGCAGTGTACTGGAATGAATGCCATACATTTGGCCGGCGAGGTTGCGGCCTAAATGTTCTTCCAACATCTGTTGGTCTGAACTGCCTTTCAAAAGGCGGTCCTCTATAGAATGATGTACCTCGTCCTCTACCAGGCTGAACGTTTGGGAAGAAAACAGGGCGACGAGGATGCTGCCATGTCTCTGGTTTCTCCGTGTTTCCATTTACTTCCCTTTTACATCTTGCACTTTACACCTTGCACACAGGACGTTTTCGTCCTTTTTTGGTTCTTTTCCTTTAATACGTTCAAAGACACTGGGATATGGTTTAGGATCTTCTTCTCCGTCATCTATGACTAACTTGAATTTTGGTAACTTGTTTTTGAATCCAGATGTTACCATGTTTACCCCAAGTGGCTGTGGGAAAGGATTCTCGTCCACTGCCATCTTTCTCTTATCGTCGAACGTAATTCGTCCTGACTCAATAGCATCCTGCAATACGTGACGAAAAACCAAGCAATTGTTAGTCAAATGTGACCATGCATTATGCCACTTAGACAATTATTTGAGCTCACCTCTCTTTATTATAAAAGGATTAGCTGCTACAACTTCTAGTTCTTCATTGTATCAATGGCACCTCTATTTAAAGATTAAGGAGCTCACTCCTAATTCCTCCTTTTTTTCTCTTTTTAAAATTATTTTCATTAAAATTAAATATTATTCAGTTTTCCATCATGTTATCCCTATATATTTAAATGAGTGACTTCCTGTTGGCATTATTTCTATGGATGTTATCCCAAGCTGTAATGAAAATTTAAGCAGATCATTCAACTTTAGAAAATGAGAGCCAAATAGGAGCTAAGTGGAAAACTTCTCATTTTCAGGGTAAAGATTCATATATGATCGAGGGTCCTCATTTATTATTCATTTTTTTGTGTTTAAATACAATTTAAAGATAACAATATAATAACAAAATCAAATAAAGTAAACTATAAGTGTTGGAACAATTTAGGAGTGTAGACCATATTTTTCATCCCCGTTCCATTTGTCTGATGGAACGAGGTGATATGAGAGCTTGATAATTCGTTATCCTTACCTCTGATGTATCATTTTTTGACCTTGACTTGACCAAAAATTCTCCAAAACACCAACTTAAACTCAAATTAAAAATGCACTTCAAAATAAATCGGTATGATTTTTCTAATTAAATATACTAGTTATTGCAGTAAGGATAAGATTTCGTCAAAGGAGATTGCTATGAATTATTTATATTCCTACATTCTTTATTCAAATTTTAAGCATATGAACATTAATATATGCCCTCAAAAGGTACTTTCACGATTGTTTATAGGGATGTCAAAAGGATCGAGCGGCTCGTTGGCTCGTAGGTGGTTGGGGCTCGTCATTTGAGCCCGAGCTGAGTAGGGTGCTCAATCCCATGAGCTGAGCGTGGGCCATGTGCCCTCGAGCCATTTTTGATGAGCGGGCTTGTCAAAAAATGTATAAAAAAAAAAATTTAAAAACTTTTAGAAAATCACGAGCTGCGGGCTTGTCAAAAAATGTATAAAAAAAAAAATTTAAAAACTTTTAGAAAATCACGAGCTCGCGAGCAATTATTGGGCTCGGCTCAGCTCGCCACGAGCCCAATCCGAGCTCGGGGTTAAAGGGCCAAGTTGGCTCGATTCGACCCATTGCCATCACTAGTTGTTTATAGAATGGAAGTCACCAATGTCACTTCTTAAATTCACCACTCAAAAATTAGAGAATCTTGAAAAATTTATTAATTCAAGTCAAGGAACCCAAAATATAAACTCTCGTCTATAACTTTTCAGTTATTAGCATCAAAACATGAAATAATCTTACTTTTCACTTGAGAAGATTAGAAATTTTGAATTTCAAAATGTTTCGCGCGTGTTAATTCGCTAACAATTAAAGAGGATCAGACGATTGTGTAAGGGACGAAACCTCTTGAGACAAAGTCCCAAAAATGGGTGTTCTTTTTATTGGCGATGAACTTTACAATTGGAAACGGAAAACAACGTGCCTCCAAGGGGCGCAAGCACACGAGTTACAAAAAAGGAAATGTTTAAGTCTAAAAGCTAAAGGAATGAAAATTACATATTCTCTGTTCGAGAGTTTTGGATTCGGTCATTTGCTTCTAAGTTCTTTCTCCCTTTTATACTTCATAGACGATCCCTTTGTGATTAACTGCTCTAAAAAACTGCTTGATCGCCCTATAACTACCCACTTTCTTTGTAGTGGCCATTTGTCATGAAACTGTCCTTTTAACTGCTGCCATTATCTTGCATCGTTCAACCGCTTTCGATTGAACCCCTTGAGTCGTGGAACGTGATAAAAGTTACTTTAGCAACTGCCTCAATAACTGCATCATAATGCGTTGTGTTTTCTGATACCTTGGGCGACTTGAAGATTTGGGCGAGACTCTGGACGACCGTTCGTTCAGACTCTGAGCGACTTGCAAACTTGGACGATGTCGTTACCGCACTATTGGACTCCTTATTTGGGCATTCACCTTGATTCGTTCAATTGGATTTCGTTCTTTGGGCTATCTGATTTGGAGATCTTCCAATAGGGCTTTACTCTCTGGGCTGTTCGATTTGGGCTGAATTTTTATGTGTCAACAAAAAAATGCGCTACTACAAGACTATTTTCCTAGTTTTGGAGACATTAAGGCCCTGTTTGACCTACATTTATTTTTTAAAAAAAAAATACATTTTAAATAATGATTTGATAACATTTCAATCACATATTCTTCAATAAAATAATATTACACGTAAATTCAAAACTTTTTTATTTTTTAACTTTACATTTTTATCAATATACTAATTCTTATGGAAATAATTTGACTCAAACAAGAGCTAAAAGAACAAGAAAAAGCAATATCATAATAATATTAAAAGGATGTTTGGTGGGGATTAAAATTAAAATTTTTAAGTTGTGATAGAATTTTTTGAAATGTATGGTTGAAGAATTGTGGAACCCATAAAAGATATTGTTAATATTGATTGTTTAAGTTTGATAAAAATTAAAATTAAATTTTAATCAGAACCAAACATCGCCTAATTTTACATAAAAACAAATACATCCAAAATTTGACATTGCCCTTATTTGAGACTGTACCCATTTTGGTTTTGATTAAAATTAATCAAAATTTTATTTTAATCTAAATTAAAGTCAAACAATCAATATTAGAGGGTGTTTGGTGGAAATTAAAATTAGATTTTTTAGTAGATTGTGATATGAATTTTTGAAATGTGTGATTGAAAAATTGTAGAACTCATAAAAGATGTGGTTAATATTAATTGTTTGACTTTGTTGAATTAAAATTAGATTTTAATCCTTTCCAAACAGGCGTTAAATCACATCTTCGTAGGTTAATTATATGAATGGTTATTGAACTTTTTCCTATGTTACTACTTAATCACTGAACTTAAAAATGTAACTCAATGGTCACTGGACTTTGCCAAGTGTTACTAGTTCATAATCAAATTTTAAAATGTATCTCAATGATCATCGAATTTTGCACCGTGTTACCTATTCGTCACTCGAATAGAAAAATCCGTTAAGTCCAACAAACGGCGTCAACTTGAGTGACGGATGGGTAACACAGTGCAAAGTTCTATGACCATTGAGATACATTTTAAAGTTCGGTTATGAAGTAGTAATACTTGGTAAAGTACAATGACCATTGAGTTACGTTTTTAAGTTCAATGACTAAGTAGTGACATAGGGCAAAGTTCAGTGATCATTAAGATATATTTTCAAAATTGAATTATTTGACATCATTCAACCACACATTCTTCAATAAAATAATATTAACGCAAATTTAAAATTTTTTCTTATTTTTTAACTACACATTTTTCATCAATACACTATTCGAAAATTCATTTTATCCCTCGAAATTGAGATCAAACACGAGCTAAATTTCTCAAATCGACCTCTATGAAAAAAGAAATCAAAGATAATGAAGGGAAAAAAGAAGAAAAAGAAAATCAGAGACATATAAATTAAATAAAAATAGAATTATTGCTAATATTCATCCATCACGGTGAAAAAGTACGTTTGATTTTTAGATTAACTGATATCAGTTCACTGTATCTCAAACTCCGTATAAATAGATTGAAAGATAAACAATTGGAACACTAAAAGAAATTGAAAAAAAATTAAATAAAAGTACAAAAATGTTCAAATAGTGTCAATGTAACTGAGGTCAATTTGATTTTTGAACTATGTTACTACTTAGTCACTAAACTTAAAAACGTAACTCAATGGTCACTGAATTTCGTCAAATATTACTACTTCATAATCGAATTTTAAAATATATCTTAATGGTCATCGAACTTTGCACTGTGTTACCTATTCATCACTCAAGTTGACGCTGTTTGTTGGACTTAACGAATTTTTCCATTTGAGTGACGGAAGGGTCACACAGTGCAAAATTTGATGACCATTGAGATATATTTTATAATTTGATTATAAAGTAATAATACTTGACAAAATTCAGTGATCAATGAGTTATGTTTTTAAGTTCAATATAACAAACTAATATCGTTCAATGACCATTCATATAATTAACCCCATCTTCGCAGATCGGATAACTTTTGGATCGCACATATCAAAGATTCTACTAAAAAAAAATTAATTTTAATCTCACCAAACATCTATATCTCGCTCGCTCGCTCGCTCGCTCTCCCACCAAACAACGTTTTGCCATACGGAAGAATTAAGATCACCCTCTGAGTCACTGTTACGCAAAAATCGGAAATGGGAAGGGAGGTATCAGAGAGCTGTTTGGAGAGTCTACTCACGGAGATAGTCTCTTCCTATTGCAATGGCTTTTATGCCAACAAGCCCGAGCTTGCTGCCCGAAGGATCGAGGCTATTGGCTTTCAGGTCGGTCACCAACTCTCAGAAAGGTAAATTTCATTGCAACTATTTCGATTTATGCAATTACTAATTAGATTTCAGTCCATTTTCATTTGATTAATATATGCCACAGATAAAATTTGATTTGAAATGGTACTTGAGCTGTGGCAGTTTAGGATTTATTGGGCTTCCAGTTTCTGTCTGAAATTTTAAACATAGAGGGAGTTACGCAATAAGTGGGTACATTTTCACAACACAAACTACTTCAGTGCTTTTTCGTATAGATAATTCTGTAGCACCGACATCGGTTTCTTATACTTGTTTACAACCATTCATTTGTGATCTGTGGAGTAAATTTTCACTAGCGTAAGTAGTTTAGCGAAGCTACTCCTAGCATACTGCATTTTTTACTAGCTGCCGAATTGGGTTCTTGTACTTTTCCGATCCATGCAGTAGGTAGGTGGCTGGCCTTTTTCTTCTATGTTTTGGTGGAGGGAGGGTGGGTGAGTAAGGCAATGACCAGAAGCAAATGAGAGAAAATAATTACAAAAAGGTATTCTGTTCTACCAATGCAATAAAGTAAAACTAGGTGGCCAATTGGGTTCTTATACTTGTTCAATGAACCATTCATTGCGGTTTATGCAGTAGATAGGGTTGACCTTGTCTTTGTTTCCTTTGGTGGAGGAAGGGTGGATGAATAAGGCAAAGACCAGAAGCAAATGATAGCAAATAATTATAAACAAGTATCCTATCCCAACATGCTTTTCTAGAAATCATTCTTGATCTTGACATAACACTTTTTGCTCTTACTTTCTTGTTATTCTACCTATACCATAAAGCAATAATTAATAAGAGTTTCAACATATCATTTTCTTTATTCTTGTTACAGCATTCGGTTCATTGTTGTTGAATTGTTATGTGTTGCTTACATCTGCCATCACTCATAAATCCGTCACCATATATAATCTAGCATCAAGCAATCATCATGTTGTGGCATTGAAAGTGCAGTAATGTTTTCTAAGTGCAGTATACTTCTCAAGATGACCACCAATCAGAGTTGCGTATTATTATACCCCGTCTCCGTTTTGAGCTCTTTTTATGAGCTTCTTTTCTTGCCATTACTTTTTTATTGTACTCTACTATATAGCATTTAATCCATTATGCTTCATGATTAAATGAGAGAATGGTATTTTGATTGATTAAATCTGATACCCAAGTGATGGAATAATGTCGTATCATTAAAAGGTTTATACTAACTTTCCTATTGATTACTTATAGATAAATGGTTTAGGTGAATGTTGCAAAATGAAAATTACATACTTTACAGAGAGGACTTTCTTTAATAATATTCAACGCCATAAAATATATCAGCAAATCTTGGTAATGTTTCGTTTTTTATCTGCTTTTTGTCGATTAAAGAAATAGTTGTTGGTGCTGGATGATTTTTTATTCTCAACATTAGGTCACACACTAAGACATGCATATGTATTGTATGTTGTATGCAGACTGCTAATCTTTCTGGCATTCTCAACAGTGACTAGATCAGCATATCTTTCTTGTACTAGTTTATACATATTGATTCAGTACGAATAAAGATGCATGATGGTATTTTCGTTAGCACTTTGGTCCAACCAATCATTGGGCTGTCTCAGGTTGTATATTTCACGTTTGTATGTTTTTGGTTGAAGTTGCCTCTACTATTGCACTGTTTTCATATGTCTTGTTCTTCTGCGCAGCTCTGGATAACAGTTTGGCATCTTTGACCTCAGAAATTGTACCAAAATTGTAAACTTTGACTCATAAATATAGTACAAGTTATATTCGAAGTGTAAATATTTACAGATAAATCAGACAACAAAACATAACTGAAATAAACCATGAATCACCTCAAAAATGTAACACGGCACACAAGGGCTCTTCCTATGCTGCATATTCTTTTCAGTCGTATCTACCTCCTCGTTGCTGTCCCTCTTAAAAATAATAAAAGAGGAAAAGAGCAATTATTCTCATCCTGTACAAGTACTTCCCAATATTTGGAAACGTATCTCAATTCTTCTTAGATACACAAGACACATTGTGCTTTTATATACAAATCTAGGCCTTTTCCCTATAAATTTGCAGTTGGAGACATGAATCCTTTTTTGCTACTCTGTTCAGTTTATTGCTAGATGCTATGCTTGTGTATCCTCTAACTTTTTTCAATAGAAATGTGCACTTGACTTGAGTAATTCCTTCTGTTTTTAATCCTCTTTTGTCCTTATTAGATTTTGTTCTTTTGAATTTTTTTCACTTTCTGTTTCTTCTGTTACGGTAGTTTGGCACTTCCTGTGAATATATGTTTTCTGAGTTTCTTATGAGAATGGTGGTAAAAACTGATCTTTTCTGTGAAGCAGCCACATGAATTTAGTTGAATGATAACTTTATCCATTGTACTTAAAGTAAATAATTTGCACGAGAAATAAAGTTGGGATCTCTCTCTGAATATTTGATGTTTCAATTCACCAAATTTGGCGATTTCCAGCTTTTCAAGTTCTGATGTTTATGCTCATTCTGATGTCATGCCTTTTCTGACAGATACACAATTGATGGGCCAAGGTTTACTGATCACCTGGAGGCTATCAAGTTTATCTGCAAGGACTTTTGGTCTGAACTCTTCAAGAAGCAAATAGACAACTTAAAGACCAATCATAGAGTATGTACGAGTATCTGAACTGTATTTTAGATTAATTAAAGGAAGATGACGATGAGTTGGGTTATCTTTCGCTGCAGGGTACTTTTGTATTGCAAGACAATCAGTTTCGGTGGCTAGCACACATGTCAGTTGATCCATCACGGGATGCATCTGCTTCTATTCAAGACCCTTCTGCAATGGCTGAAAATAGAGCAGCGCAAGCAACCGGCATGCATCTTTACTTTCCTTGTGGAATTATAAGGGGAGCACTCTCAAACTTGGGAATACCATGTGCAGTTTCTGCTGATATATCGAACCTCCCTGCTTGTGAGTATATAACTTTATTTAAATGCCAGAGTTAAGCTTTTGTAATATTTTTCTGAAGAAAAGACAGTCTTGGCTATATTACATATCAATAACCATTAAAAACTATTAGGCCACTAAACTTCAGTCTTTCCCATATATATACCTGCTTAGGAAGGATTCTGCTGTGGATTTTGATGAGGATCATATGGAAAATGAGTATGATGACGGGTTTGGCTCATCATTTTCAATAGATCCAGAGGCTTCCACCTTGAGTTGCGCCTCATGTGAAGCCTTAGTTAAGAGCTTCAAAGCTTATGCTTTGAGTGCTATTTATCAAGGCTTACACCTTGACTTGTTCAGGCACATGTAACCCAGTATGTGTGCACTTCTTAATTAGTTTCTCTCTTGGGATTTGTCAATTGTCACTGGTCCAAACTTATTGGCCTGTTTTTTGGTAACCTAGGATGCTATAAGGTTTCTTGGGTTATTTTAAACTTATTCGTAAAATCCCATATATGGCATCAAGATATGGTCTTAGTGGAGCATTGTCGGAATTCTCATTCAAGTTGTTATATTTTCACCAATGAAAGTGTGGCAACTTGTCTATGATGGAGCCAGCCTAGATTGGATCACAATATGCTTCCATGCTCATGCGATTATTTTTCGAGAAAAAACAAAATCTACAAAGCATTTTAAGCAACGCAAGGTCTTAATTTATTTATTATTATTATTATTATTATTTTTTGGCCCTGTATGAGTAGAGTGCATAAAGTAACAAATTACAGTTTGCTAAGGCAATGTCTCCTTTGTTGTGACACAATAATAATCTTGGTGATAAGATTTTGATATCTGTCATTATCTCCGTTTCTAATGCTGTCCCAAGTTCATAGTTCATATCCTTGGGAGTTCTAGCTAGCTTGCGACCCAATATAACTGCATCTTTCAAAAGATTCATATTGTTCTCTTGAGACACAGATTCCTATTTGAGATGTAACAACTTCAATACATAAGAAATACCTTAGGCACTGTAGATCTTTATACTCATATTTACATGCAAGATGATGTTTCAAATTTCTTCAGATCCTTGTCCATAATAACAGCATCAATTTACACTTAGAATGGTAGCTTTACAATTTTGAGTTGTTTGAGGAATAGTGTATTGTAACCTTTGCTTTGTGGTTTGTGCGTATTCGACTTATGAACAAATTTTGTAAACTCTTCAAATTAATGGAGATTGCTTTAAATTATAGAGAAATAGTTTCAATCTGAACACCGTTGTCCCATAAATTACCTAAGAACTTTGAGGACATCTGCAAATATTTCTACTTCATGGAGATATGCATTCTTCACATCCAGTTGATGCAAATATTACTCTAGGTTAGTTGCTGAGGGCAATATTACCAGCATAAAATCCATCTTTGTATTGGCACAATTATCTTCTGGTAGTCTATTTCATTGGCCAGAGTGAATCCATTAGCATTTATTCATCGTTTGTCAGCATGCCGCTTCTGTGAAATCCCACTTACATCCAACTGTTTTCTTTTGCGGTGTTAGTTTCACATATTCTTGGGTATTGATTTTGCGTAAAACGTTCAGCTTTTCAGGAATTGCTTCTCCGCACTTTGGATCTTAAGTTTATTGAGTACATTTAGGAACATCCACGTGAGATAGATTACTGATAAAAGGCTTGAGAAATCAATGATAGGAGACAAACAAATTATTGGATGATGAGTACACGACCATAAATATCAGAATAAGAAGGTAAAATAAAATCAAGATTACTTGTGTTTCTTTGAATCCCTAAGTCCATGTTAGTAGTTTGGCAATGCGACGAGAAGTTTTCCCGTCCTTATTTACTTTGTTTAGATTATACTATCATGGTTCCTACTGCAAATTATGGGACTTGGATCCCACCTTGAAAGTATGGGCTTTCGGAGAGTGGTTTATATATAGACTTGAGCTCTCCAAATTTAACCACTAGTTTTTGAGGTATGACTCTCCCATGATTTATAACAATGGTATTAGAGCAGGCACCATGTCTTTCTGCAATTGAGTGGCACCATCCAACCATAGCAGTGTTCGTCTGGGACTAGTCTTGGGCTAGTGCAGAGCCAGTTTGAAATGGATGCGGGATCTCGGTGGTGTGTCATGGTTTTCATTGCAAGTTATGAGATTTGGATCTCACATTGAAAATATGTGTTTTCGGTCTGTTGTTTATATAGATTTGAGGTCTCCAACTTCAACAGCTAGTTTTTGAGGTAAGGCTCTCCGAAGATCTATAAATATACCTACAACTCGTTTGAGCCTCTCTATCTATCTTTAGAGATTGGAAAATATTGTCTATTTTGAGTGAGAACTTGAAGGACTGATAAAAGATTAGAAAGGACTAGTAAGATAGTTGAGAACTGATTATAAGAGATTAATTAGGTAGAACAGCCTGAGATTGATCATTTACACTAATTTGATATTTGGTAGAATAAAACATGTTTACAAAGAAAGTTGTGTTTCATAGTAGCATATTTTCCAGTAGAAAAGCAGTCTCAATATTATACCTTGAAGAACATCCACGATTTTTAGCACAAGATTTTGAGACTGGCATGTCTACCATTTCACTACCAAGGCATCTGGAAAGTAAATCCTATTTCATGAATATGATATCTATCTAGTGTAATGTATGGAGTATATGACAAGGGTGGGTGTTTTTATTGATCAGCCAGAGTTGGTCATCCAATTGCTTCAATATGAGTTATCTAGAGAATGTTTTTCCTATATTTTGATTCAATAGAAGCTCGAAGAAGTGAATAGGGTCACAAATAACAAGAGATATGGAAAAAGCTGGTATGAATACACTTATTCCTAATCTTTAATGGAATGGAACAATATAAGGATCTATATGTAAATATAATATCTATTTATGTACGCCCAAATGACCCCTTGAGAATGTAAATAACCTTGTTCCAGTTTGGTCTGGTATGGAATGACCTTATAATCATGGAATCGACTTGAAGTTCAAATTATATGTTCATAGCCTTAGCCATTCCCATAATGATCGAAACAGATCTAATTTTTAAATTCCAGTTAGTGAGAGGGATCTTAAACTAATAAGTAGACCTTAGAAGCTAAAAAAAAGTTAATATGAGCAATTGCAATAGTCGGATTCATCGATATTCTTGGCATAGTAGATGTAATCACACAAACATACTCAATTTGATGGAACGAAAACATATATAACTATGTTGTGTAGGTGAATAACATAGATAGACACCTATCAAAAAATAACATAGATAGAGCATGTTTATTTCTCATTTTCATAGTAAAAATGCATTTTGTAATGGTGATTGTTGAAAAATGTGTGGTTAAAAAATAAGGAAAAGTTTTAGTTTTGCGTGTAATATTATTTTATTGAAGAGTGTATGGTTGAAAATAAGAGAGAGAAAAATGTATTTTGAGAAAAATGGGTACCAAACAAGGGCATGGACATACCTCAAAGACCTAGTTTCTAACTTATAATGTGCTTACAAATGTGAAGAAATGCAACACATTCAAATATCATAGGAGGAAGGACAAGACCATGAGAGTGAAGGTTTTAGCGAATTTTAAACTCTAGAAGGCATTTAGTTGAACAAGTACGTTGCACTCATCATAGCTTCCCCCAATTCTGTTTGGTTACACTCAAGGTAAACATTAAGGCCTGAATTAACTTCTTGGTAATCATACTCAATTCAATGGAACGAAAACGTATATAACTGTAATGTAGGTGAATAACATAGAAAGACGCACATCAAAGACCTAGTTTCTAACTTATAATGTGCTTACAAATGTGAAGAAATGCAACACATTCAGATACCATAAGAGGAAGGACAAGACTATGAAAGTGAGAGTAACATTTTTTGATGAGGGATTGTGCCCTTCCCAGCAACCGTAGTCAAAGAGCCATTTACAATCTTAATTTTTTGATGACGTGCATGGAGTGTAAGTGGGAAACAAATTGGACAAACCAATCATATGATAGTGGCCCAAAAATCAATGATTCGATTACAGATTTTTAAGAATCCTATGTAGACCTTTTAAAGGGTAGCCTGCTTGGCTAAGTCTGAAAGGGAAGAGGTATTTACAGATAACTGGACTTAGCTCTTGTTTGGTACGAATTAAAATTCAGATTTTAATCTAAGTTAAAATCAATAATTAATTTTAAACCTCACATTTTATGAGATCCACAACTTTTCAACCACACATTTCATCAACTTTTATCAAAATCTATTAAAAATCTGATTTTAACCTCCACCAAACAGGACCTAGACTAAATTTTTTGCTTCAGCTCTGCTAAGCCGGCATTCTTAGTGATAACACAAATAAATGCTTTATAATCCCTAGGAAGGAATATGTCATAAAGGGGAATAAAAAACTCTTGTGGTTCCCGATACCATTTGAACTATTGCGATAAAAGCTCAAGCTCTTGGACAGGGGACAAATAGTTTTTGTTGTGAACAGTCACAGGTATCCGCTTTTGTTTCAAATATCAGTTCTTCCTTAGACTTTGGCGCTCTTAGTTTCTCAAATGTATATCTCACATTTTCAACACCTTTTGACCTTTGCTTCAGTTCTGCTAAGCCTCACAGAAATTTCTTTTGGCATTCTTAGTGATAAAACAAATAAATGCTTTATAATCCCTAGGAAGGAATATGTCATAAAGGGGAATAAAACACTCTTGTGGTTCCCGATACCATTTGAACTATCGCAATAAAAGCTCAAGCCCTTGGAAAGGGGACAAATAATTTTTGTTGTGAACAGTCACAGGTATCCGCTTTTGTTTCAAATATCAGTTCTTCCTTGGACTTTGGCGCACTTAGTTTCTCAAATGTATCACATTTTCAACACCTTTTGACTTCTGTGGCACAACTCTTAAACCTTGTTAGCTCCCATTTGGTCTCCATTAATTTTCATTCCATTACATTCTATTTTTCTCTCACCTGTTTTTAATCACATAATCTTCTATAAAATAATATTATATGTAAATTGAAAACTTTTTTTTCTTTTTCTATCACTCATTTTTCAAAAAAAATACTATTCCACGCATTATCATTTCCAAAAAATGGGGGCCAAACGGGGAATGTAGACTTTATTTTTTTGGAATTATTGATCTTGAAGGATGGAATTGCTTTAAACCGAACACCTTCTAAGAAAAATTCTTTCCATTTATCTGGTTCTTGAGTAAGTTAAACACCAATGACACCAATATCCTGTTACAAATGTGATAGCTTTCCATTGGGTAAATGTCTTTCCATTTAGCAGATTATGCATGTGCACACTGGCACAAATTAACATAAATTCCATGTGAAGTTCCTAATTTTTTCTTTATTGTCAATGACAGGTTCCTTCATGGTCCGTATAAAGGTCTGATGAGGTTCTTATGTTAGTTTTCTCCTACTCAGAATCAAAGCAGAATTGTTGTTGATACTATTGTTTTTGAAAGTCGAAGGGGAGTACTATAAATTGAGCATTTTCCCTTTTATAAGATGATTTGGGTGTATTATTCATATGCAAAGGGTAACTTGATTAATAGTGGTTGAGACATTCTCTATGGTATGCTAAATTGAATTTTCAAGCGGCTATTTTGGGCCAAAATCCATGTTTGGTGGTGTACAAGTCAGGGTATGAGTACCATACTTTGGTACCATAACTAGTTTACAAAATAGGTTGGTGTATCGTATCGTACGGATGGGGCAGCTCCTTAAGAAAAATGACTTATCAAAACTATACAAGCCTTAAAGTCAGTTGCCGCCCCATATTGCACCCAAACAAACCCAGCTCGTGCAAGGATACCCTCCAACAAGTTGGTACCAACATTCCTCTTAAGGGGAAGTTTCGAGTTTGAACAGTTGAGGATGCGAAAGAACATCACATTAGGTCCAACTTTCACAGATAGTAGTTTCGAACATGAGTTTTACTTAAGTTGAATGCTAGTACCAATTGGGAACAAAACTGACTTGTTTAAGGAAACTATTTTTGATGCAAAGTTTTTCGACCGTTAAAAGACAGCATACATGCTCCCACTCGATATACCAGTAACTCAGCATACATGCTCCCACTCGATATACCAGTAACTGAAATTACAATGAAAGCCGTGGTTTTCTGAGATGAAACATAAATTAGTGAGATTTGACTATGAATGTATTAATAGTGTATCAAAAACAGTTTAAATATGTTAAAACCTTTGTTGGTCACTTTACAAATGATCCCTTGGACCTTTGAGCACAAAAAGAGGTTTCATCTCTTGCTCTACAGCACCTACCAAGTAACCCACTGTTTCTTCTCAAAAATGCAGCCAAAGGGGATTGATTCTCTTTACATAATTGCAGCCAAGCCAATAGAATCTCCTTCATCGACATTGGTTTCACGACTAGAACCCAAATTGTGAGGCCTCGCTGTAAAATTATAGGTATGTCAAGATCAACATTTCTTAAGAACTAAATTATAACAATAATAGAGATCACTCACTGACCTGTAACATTTGTAATTACATTCACGCTTTTCTGAGACGCGAGAGCTTTTAACTTGTCTCCAGCTGCCAATACTAATAAACTTCTCATGTGCTGCTTTTGCTCTTTGGGACTACTTGTCTTTGTTAAAGCTTCTTCGAAAGCAAGCAGATCTTGGGGCGTACTGCCAAGAGAGAGCAAAATCTGCAACAGCAGATTTAAGAAGATTACTTCTATAAACTTCAAAAATACGGATAGAGCAAATGAAATAAGGGTAGGTTTCACTGACCTCCCTGGGTTTTGGGTCTCTATCAGACAGGTAGACGAAGATTTCCCGACAGAGACCAACTAATTCAGCACTTATTATAGCATTTGACTCAAGTGTCAAACCTTGGATAATTGCAGAAAACAGGTCTTTACATACAAATTCTCTGAGCTCCACATCGTTAGTAGAAATTGCAAGGAGAATTACTAGTCCACAGAAAGAAGAAACCCTTGTCACAGCTTCACCATGTGGCCAACTGAATGATTCCAGACATATCTGCAGGACTGGAAGCGCAAGGCTTTTATTCTTCAGTGTAAATCTGCAAACAAATTACAATTGAAAAGATCTTAAACAGTACAGAGTAAAGAGAAAAAAAATACCCCTCCAAGGAAAAATATGCAATTGCCATACCCAACCACAGAGCTTGAGGTAAAGGTATCCAAGCCTTTGAGAGAAGAAACATCCCCGCGGCTGATTTGGCCAGCATGCTCTAATGAAGGAAGCCCAGCATTAAGTCCAGGAGAAGCAAGAACAGCAAGGAGAGAACAAATCTCACGAGTCAAACCCCGAAGAAGCTTCTCCTCCATTAATTCCACACTCAAGTTTGACCCATCATCTATCCCATGGAGATCTGGAACCATTGCTTTTCCATCTCGTAAAAAACTAGACCATGAACAGCTAAGAGCCTGCTGAGCATGGATAAATAATGGACGCAGGAGGTTTTGCAGCCACATCTCCCATTCATTTGGAGGACAGGATCTAACTAAGGGAATCAGCACCAAGTGAACAAGCTGCTTTATATGCCTGAACTCCATGTATTGTATATTTTCCATCAGTGCTGAACTAACAGAATGAGAGTCTCTGCCTCCGAAAAATGAATCACCAATTGTGGCTGATAAACCTAAAACACTATAGCTGGAGCAAGAAAAAGTGTATTAGAGTAAAATAAACATCAACCATGGTTCATAAAACGTCCTTTGGGGAACAACTTTTCCAATTATGTCTACATGCTTGCAAGAAAACGACCATGTTCTTCCTTCATATTGAGAAATAAACAACTTAAAAGCTGAAAGTACTGTCTACTGCCAATGTCATTCGCAAATATAGTCATCTAATGCAAAAATGACTGCAGTGATAAAGTTGAAGAGAAATAGAAGGAAGGAGAACATTTGAAGAACACCTAAGCATGTTAAATGTTGACAGAAAATTTTCTTTAGTGCATGGAAATTAGCATTACATATCACACAATCATAGAGATGATCAGTCGTTAGTACGATCAAGAAAAAAAACGTAACATGTTGTACATCAAAGGTTATCATAACCATTAATTCTGCAAGATCAGGAGTCAATGGATTTAAAAAAGCAACTCTGTTGAAATTAGATTGAAGAGAAAAAAATAATAAGGGGTACATGCAAGAAACTATTCCCTAAAAAATTTAGATACTAATTTCAGCTTCTAAAAATAAATAATCTCCATGTTGTGCAGTATCTAAGTATCAAAGCGTGTGAAGAACGAAGTCAATGAAATACTACATGAATGAATAAACTTTGATCAGGGAAAAAACAGTATAGAAAATTCAATGAAAACCTATAATATCCAGCATGCTATGTTGACATCAGAAGAACATTCATACCCGCTATCTCTTATTCCTTTCAACCAATTTCGTAGGTCAGTTTCAGCTGGCTCTGAATAGCCTTCCATACTGATATCAAAATGAGATCCATCAGTGAAAGCTAATGCACCCTTGGGCTGTTTAAGGCTTCCTTCCCCAGTAAAACTGGATCTTTCAACGTCGCTCATAATCATTGCAGCTTTTATTTCTCCAGGGAGGGCTTGAATCACAGGTGGAGACCAAAGAGAATGGATTGCACGAAGTAGCTGATTATAAAAGACATGCAATAACTATATGTTATCATAGAGAATAGGAGGGTCATAGCTAGATGCTATCTTGTAACATAAATAGTAAAGAAAATTGAAATAGAATGTTGTTGGAGCAGCATATTTACTCTAAGGAGAGGTGGCAGCATCCACGAAAGATGGGAAGCCATTGGATGTGTAACAGGAGAATTTTTTATTGGAATATTTTGTGAACTTATACTGCCTTTTCTAAAACCACTTCTCTTTAGTGCCTTCTCAAAGAATGTGACAGTGTGGAATATTGACCACATAAATTGAGTCTCAGTACAGAGGCGAACTAAGGTGGTTGGGTTAGACAAGTATGCTTCTTGCCAGTCTGGCTGCATCCATTGCCTGTGCAAAGGTTCAAGCAACCAGACCAAAACTTCCTGTTGCTGTTGAACCCTGCACCAAGTTTGAATTTTGCAGAAGTAAACATATGTGCAAACTCTAGGAGTGACACAAAAATGATCTCTTTCTTAAAGAAATTACCCAGCAACAGATGCCATAACAAGACACGCTTCAGCTAGAAGGTTATGCTCTGCCCAAAGCAAAAGGCCTTCCTTTTGCAAATATGTCATTTTGTCAGCAATCCCCTGTGAGATAATACCACTAAAATGAGTGAACAACTTGAAGTCTTGTAGTGAGCACTAACTATCCGAATTCGTTTAATTCACCATTATATTACAATAGTGCAAGTATTTTCAGATTGAAACAGTTTCCCTCACTAGTACAGGCAGAAACTGAATGTTCAATGAGCTTAAAATTGATTTATAGGAAGTACAATAAGAACAGTTCATAAATCAACAGGTTTACTGAGACATTGGGACATCAATATTAAAGAAAATTGTATTTATCTGGTGAAGAAAAGAGAAGGGACTGAGGCGTATTGCCGAAACATGAAGACAACAGACAACCTCTCTCTCTTCTTTTAAGACTAAATTGTAACTAACAATCAGTTACTGACCGAAGCAGGCAAGCAGTTGATATAGGAATAATTGCCTCCACCAATGATGATTGACGCCAGGTACACATACTGTATTCGTAGAAGCAGCTAAAATACAATGCATAGTATCAGGCCATAACCAAGTCTTTCACTAATTTTATTTCTTTGACTGATTTCCGTCTTGACACTAAATATACTTTTCTATTAGCTTTTTCTTTGATATTACATCTCTACATTGGGTCTTTTCTTTCTTCCACTTCAGCTGTGTATATCCTTCTTTGTCTACTTTTAATTTATTGACATAAATAGATCTTTCTGAAGTTCTGTATTGGACAATGCCTTAATGTCCTTTGTGAGAGAGAGAGAATATAATTTTTAACATACAAATCTACTGAATTTTGCATAAATATTTATAGTTGTGGCAAAATCATGAAGACCACCTTCTTGTAAGTGGAACCACTGCCAATTACTTGTTTATCGCCCTTTACCTAAACTTGATACATAATGGAGGTCTTATTTAAGGTAGAATACTAATATGCATTACTGAACATTTCTTCCCTCTCAAATAAATTGAAGTTGCACCATAATGCATTAGTTCTACTCCTCGATGTTTAGTACGCGAGATTCGTGGTTTATGCATCACCAGGAAACTCCACGACTATTATCTCTGAAGTTAAACTTTGCCTTCCCCATCCTCCTCCACATCAATGGCTTTAACTTTTGGGACTGGTTAAAATCAACATTATTACTTGGTAGCCCGGTCCCACTCTATAAGCTATTTTAACATGGTAGCAATGATAGATTTCAGTGTACAACTTTCAAATTTCCTGTGAAACTTTACTTACCAAGTGATGATTTTACGCCACTGCATTAGAATGTGCTTCGACATAGATAACTTTTTCATTATTCTAACACAAATGAAAATGCAATTAATCCATACTCTTCAACCAGTATGCATCTCCTTCCAATTAACAAGAGAAAATGCATTACCATCATGTGAGGCAGAAGGCTTTCATTGGCGGCCTTTGCAATTCGAATAAAAGATGTACATATCTGCAATCTCGCATGCCGAGCAGTACTAGTTGAAGGATCCTAAAAAAATCAGTTGGATATTATGCTTGCATAAGGTGTATATCTTTACCATATCCAATACTTAAGAGGAGGAAAAATGACAACCTTAACCATAAAAGGCAGAGAGGTCAAAAGTTCGAAGAGTTTATTGATGACAATGCCAATGGCATCAGGCCGGTGCCTCAGAAGTGGACCCAATGCATCTAAATAGTGACCAAGAACTTCTACAAGTTCCGGTTCAGTCCATTTTAAAGAAATAAGATGTTGAAGTAGACCTTCAGTTGAGAGTAACAAGAATTTTCAGGTGAGAACCCTAGATAAAAGCTTTTAAATACATGTAAATAGAAATCAACGAAATAAAATTATCAAACCTTCAAATATTTGACATAATATAAGATGAACTTCATGGCTACTATTGCCAAATTCATTTAAACCATCAAAAACTACGCTGACAACATTTTCTAGAACCAACTGCAAGCTTTCCATCACAGCCAAATCCTGCATTTAAAAGCCGTAAACTGGTCAGGTAAGTAATAGGGAAGATTGGTTCATTGCAGAGCACACACTAATGCAATTGTGAGTAGATTTGAGATTTAAACAAGTGACCTGGGGTGGGGGGTTGGGTGGGGGGGAACCAAAGAAGTGTCTGCAGACCTACCTTAGCAGGTATTGGGACAAGGACAGGACTTCTAATAATTTCAGTGATTCTCTCAGAAACTTTAGCAGCAGCAACAACGGGCTTATCAGATGCAATAAGACGGAACAGCTCCAACTGCACGAAAAAAGAAATTGATAAAACTGCCAATAATGATTTGGAAAACAACAATATATTCTCTTGCAGCTAGTTTAATTTAGTCTGCATTCCTTTTCTACCAACCTGACTTACACTACCGTATGCCATGCTAAAATGCTTCTTCTATGAATTTCTTTCATAATCAATAATAATAAAGTGCTTTTGTATTTTGTCCAATATTCTGCCTTTCACCCCCCCAACCAAGACCAATAAGACGGAACAGCTCCAACTGCACGAAAAAAGAAATTGATAAAACTGCCAATAATGATTTGGAAAACAACAATATATTCTGCCTTCCTTTTCTACCAACCTGACTTACACTACCGTATGCCATGCTAAAATGCTTCTTCTATGAATTTCTTTCATAATCAATAATAATAAAGTGCTTTTGTATTTTGTCCAATATTCTGCCTTTCACCCCCCCAACCAAGAAGCTTCTAGGTATTCCTCCGACATCTACTACAGACTATTGCAAGGTGCAGTGGTCAGTATAGATCTGATCATCCCAAATATTCATAAATAAATTAATCACAAATTCAGTGGAAACAGAATCACGGAAAAAATTGTTTTGGCTGGGACATAGATCAGAAGACTATGGAGGCTATTGTAAAGAAGCTCAACAGTCAAGGTAGAAGAATACCATATCCTTACATGCTTAAAAAGAAAATTTGGACAAGAGCATGTCCATTCTTCAATTACTAAATTTTATTTGAAGGACGTAATATAATTTTATTATGCTTCACCGATTACCGGGATCTAAAGGGAGAGGGGAGAACACAGAAATACTTGATGTTCCAAAACACAATTTTCCTTGTTTTCTTCTCTCTTATATTTTCTTAGTTCAATGCGTGTTGCATTGCTTTAATGCAATGAACAGGGTTGATTTTTGCATCAAAGTGGAATCTTATAATTGAGAAATTTCACACCAGTGAAAAATAGGGATTGAATGCGATATTGACTATTATTTAGTTTGCAGCAGTAGTGTAGTATTTTGGATTCAAAAATATCCCTTGCCAAGTCTCTGCAGCCTTCCACGTGTAAAACAACACTGACAGATGACAATACGTACATATAATGAGAAATCCTACCAAAGAGCCAAAAACTGAATAACTTGCCATCCCCTTTAAATATCTATTAACCAAATATTCAAGACATGACTATGTGTGCAGCTTTAAACTATAAATAAACCTGTTTTACCAATGGTGGAAATGTTGAAGTTCCATTCTGTCCCAAAAAAGCAAAACCTGCATATCTCGTAAGAAGCTTTCCCTCTTGTGCAAGTGCAGCATTACTACTTGGCAAAACCTCAAAACCGCTTTGGACATACCTTTTGATCCTTTAGAATAAGTTACTAGCAGAGAAAATTCTCCACCAAGACAATGACTTATTTTAGCTCATGGGGTAGTAATACGCTATCACACTCTCCATAAATCCCTTTACCAAATGTCACAATTCATTTAGGAATGGAACTGCATGGCACTCCCATTTTAGAGAAGCTAAACTTCACTTATTGAAAGCATAAATAGTCCACACATACAGGCAGAACACTAATAAGGCCAAGTTTAAATAGGCAAAGGTCAAGGCTCAGAATACCATTTTCCAAATGTGACAATATGATTAGGATGAGGATCTAAAAGAAGAGTTAGCTTAATAATTCAGGTAACCTAGAATGGTATCCAAAACTATCTTCTGATGCTCTTTCTTCTTCCTTGAAATCCAAAAATTGATTCCCATGCTTGCTTCGACAACTTAAATATAATGCAAAATCCAGCCACAAATCCAAAATCTCATTACAGGTTACAATATCCACACTTGAATACTTAAGAATGGATATTATAATCATAACCATTCAGTTCTCTTCCACATGAACACTACTTTCTATTCTGCAGAAGTTAGTTGGCCACATAGTACGCTAGTCTCTTTCTTATTTCCCCAAAAAAAAAAATAATAATAATAAATAAATAATAATAATAATAATAATAATAATAATAATAATAATAATAATAATAATAATAATAATAATTATTATTATTATTATTATTATTATTATTTAGCGATAGGGAGTGAATTGGTGGAAAGCCAGTTTAGAGATGCTGAACTTAAGCAAGAGCAAGTTCGATGGCTGGGCAGCTTACAACACAGAAAAGCAGGTAATCTATGAAGTCTTTTGGCTCCCATTTTGTAGAGTTAAAAATGGATGGAATAGTATTTTTTTGAAAAATGAGTTGTTAAAAGGGAAGGAAAATTTTTCGATTTACGTATAATATTATTTTATGGAAGATTATGTGGTTGAAAATAGGATAGAGAAAAATGTAATGTAATGTAATATAATAGAAATTAATGGGGGCCAAACGGGGGCTTACTCGCCTATTCTTTTCCTTCTTTAAGAATCCAGTAAAATCATTGAAAGCTACTGTAAACTAGTTCAAATATAAAAATAGCCATGTAGAACATACCAGCCGTGAACGGTATTGACTGAAATCTATTTTGCTGTCAAAATCATCACTCCACAACTCCAAAGTTCCATCATGAAGTGCCATCCCAGGATTAACTTTTTCTTTCTTCAGCATGCGTTGGAAAGATGTATCCAACATAGCATTACAGATATCATCATTTACTAAATCTAACATCTTTCTCTTTTCACTATGAGCTTGTGTTGTGCCTGAGCTCAGGTTGTTGTCTCTTATGCCAGCAGTCTTAGATTTGAACAGCAAGTCACGCATCAATGCCTGTCATAGCAGAAATAAGCGCAAAAAAATTATTCAGAAACCTTATATGCCAATAAATTTCGTTATCCACACATCAAATTTACATGTAAATCATACCAGCCAAAAGAGTAGAGATTGATAATGAAGCGCAAGCTTAGAATGTTGGAAAAAACCGAGCATCTGAAAGTCAAAAAACAAATGGAAGAGAAGAACCAAAGATTCAGATCCAAAAACTCAATTAACTTTTGTCAGTATATGTTCAGAGGTGGAAACGCATCAAAGAATGCAAAACAAGCAAACACCACAAGGGCCACGCGGTAAAAGAATAAGAAAAATTCTCAAGTTCACAAGATTGACAAATTTAGAATGTGTGAGAATGGTATTTGGATTCATGAGGATCTCCTGATGGGAAAACAAACTTGGGCTAAGTTCAAATACCCTACATAAAGACAGAAAACTCCATTATTTATCCAGAAAACATAGTAAATGAGTATATATAGAACGCATCATCAAATAAATTCCATTACCTCAACTAGACCACAGTTTTCCAGAAAGGGAAGCATGCAGAAGCGCAGAGAGAGAGAATTATAATACTTTAAACAACAAATTTTGGATTGAATATATATTCAAACAACTCCAATCCTTTACACTTTTAACAGCTTAGATGATTTCAGAAAGCTGTTATCACCTGATATTTCAACTTTACTAGAATATCTGAATGGATGTATTAGAAGTTCTTAGTTCTTTAGAACCTATGTGGTTGTATTCCAATTGCGTTCCTTGTATTATTCTATTTCTTATTCACAACTTTAAAGCAACTTATATTGGTGAGTCCATGTCTTGGATGAATAACTTAGAAACCTGCTAGATGCATGAAACATGTGTATGACATAAACTACTGTCTCTGCCTTGACTTTGTCATTTAACATTGTGTATTATAAATAAGAAATGAGAAATTTGTGCATTTTACAAGAAATGACAAATGAACTATTCAGAAGCATTGAAACATGTCATTGCAAAAACTAACAAATGATCGTAAACACAAATCTCCTCAACATGGATATTAACCAATATTTTGCAAACAGAACTTACATAAACCACCAAACCATAGTATACTGAAGACTGGAACATAACCTGTTGAAGGTAAAAGGAGAGAACTGTGCTATCACAGACCAAGCACTGCAAGTGGGTAGAACCCAATGAAACCATACTTTCACATATGTATTCCACGAATTCAAATTCGCTTTCATCAAAACTAGCACCAGAGCTCGATTTCAGCAAGAAATCTTTTGCAATATTCATTAAAATCTGAAAAACATTACACATTGCAGAATCAAAGTCTGAAGTGGCTTCTATTGGTCTTTTCCTGCAAGCCAAACAAATAATAGTAACTATCGTCAGATTTGTTCCAAAGTTCGTAATTCTGGCAAATGACATGAAAAGAAAGAAACTATGAATCCTACCTTGGTGAGACAAGTTTGAAAAACTCACATGCATGAAGACGAAAGTCAGGAGCATTGAGTAAGAACCCGCAACTGTTTATATTTGAGCGTGCGCACGCGAGAAGAGAGAGAAAGAGAGAAAGTGAGAGGAATTCAGCTCTATCTGAAAACTGTTTATTGCCGAAAAAAATAAAGGAAATCATACCCTTGTATAATTTTATATTTCGCAAGCTCTGGTAAAGGAGCCCACTCAGCATATGCATTAACAGCATTAAGAGTAGCTGTTACAGTTGCTGCATGCTGTTTTGCAATATCCATTTGTTGCCTACTTGCTTCAGCAAGTGCAGCTCCATAATGTGTCTCTAATAACTAATAAGGAAGAGGGCATCAAAATAAGACTAGAATAGGTTCCTATACTGATATTGGCAGGCAAAACTTACAGTGTATAACAGTGGCAAAATGTCAGTCAAAGATTGAGCTAATCCACGTAATAAAAGCCTGCGCCTATCACCTAAATTAGGAACATCGAGAATAAATTAAAAAAAGGCAAGCAGAAAAGAAATGCATATAAACAAATCCTGAAGATTAAGATAAATGCCAATAGAAAACACAAAATTCAATAAAATATTGGTTCAAGACTAAATATTCTCATTTATAAAACAAAAATTTAGAACAATAAATTAAAAAGTGAAGCTTTCAAATCTGAAGGTAAAAAAAAATTGAGGCAAACAGAACAGCCAAAGTTTTATTTACAGAATATACACTCGTGCCTCCATCCACAGACCTTCTAAATCTTCATTATGAACAGTAATGTCTTCGGGAAGCCACCTTAGCATCATTGCTACCAGCTCAGCCTGAGTAGAAAGAAGCTTCATAACTATCTACATATAGGACCAAAGATCGTAAACAAGTGAATCTACAGCCAGCACACAAAAAATGATGTGGATTACTTGGATAGGACCAGTGCTAGAGAAGGGAATTATTATTGGAAGAAGTTCCTGCCATAAACTTAAGCCTTCTCTCCGAACCATCTGCAAAAAAGTGAAACAAATGGGCATTAACAACAAGAAAAGAGGCAAAAACTTGGCGAAAGTCGAAGAGGGAATAGTGAAGAACCTCAGCAACAAGAGCAGCTGTCTGACTTTTCAAAGCCCATTCTTCGCAGGGGTTTGCAATTTCAGACATTAGATTGACAGCCGTACTTGCAAAGTTCCTTCGCTCTGTAGGGGTTAACTCGTCCCACCGCAACCGCACTAAATGCTGCAATCGACATGAAACATTGATAGTGAGGACTTAGGATGTCAAATAAATTGAGGCAGGTGGTATATACTCACCCTTATTCAAAGATCATGAAGCCCCTGTTTGACCCCCATTTTTAAGGTAATATGCATTTTGGTATAGCGAAATTTTTTGAAGAATGTGTTAAAAAATAATGAAAAGTTATGGGTTTACATGTAAAATTATTTTATGGGAGAATGTGTCATTAAAAATGAATTTTGAAAAAAATAGTTTTTGGAAAATTGGAGCCAAACAAGGACTGAAAAAAAAAAAAAAAAAAAAATTCTCTGGGGACCTCCCTCACTCTCTTTGCATAGAAAATTTCATTAACTTCTATAAACAGAAAACAATCTTTCCTAGAATCCTAAATAAAGACATGTAATAAATAGGGATACTGGACAAAGGTTGATTTGATAGGTGTTAATCATCCTCTTTAGACAAAAACAATTTTTTCCATCTAATCTCTTAGAAACAGTTTCAACCATCAGAGACCAGAAATCTCAGCAAGGGTTATCACCCAAATGATGACCTATTTATTCCAAATGTCACTCCCTGCTGAAGGTGAAGCGTTTAAAAAGACAAAGCCATACTTCAAAAGTATTCCTTAGACGCTTTTAGGTGAAAAAGTGTGTCACTAGCGGATTGTAAATGAGACATAGACACTTCATCCCTACCCACTTCAAATCCTTCAATCAAAGTATTTAAAAAAAAAATGGTGATCAAGGGTACCAATGTCTTAATCCCTTGATATCCTAACACTCTCAGTCTACCACTAATAAAAACAACAATATGTAGTGGATGGGAGGATTCCTAGTGATGTTCTCATGAATTAAGGAATTTTCCATTCAGTACTTTCCCTATTTCACGGTTAAGTTGGCTGACAATAAGGCTTTGCTTTATTGATAGTTGTAGAAAAGGACCAAATATGGGAAGGGGACACGTTATAGTAATAATATTGTTGTTTTTGGTAGGATAATTTTCTTCCTAACTTAGAAAATTAGTTTCCTTTTTTCTTATTCATCTTATGTGTATATATATATTGGTTGTAATCAATACTTTTGATATATCGAAAAGTGAGAAAGTTCCTCTCAATCGTGTTTCTTCATGGTATCAAAGCCAGAGGCTCTAATCGAGCAAACCATGGCAGAATTCCCCGCCCACAGTACTGCATCTAAAATGTCGGACGCCAAAACAGAGGGTAATTCCTTAATTGGTCACAATGCATTCGATAATTCCTCATTTCAGCTCACTGTCGAGAAATTGAACGGGAAAAACTACCGCGAATGGGCCCAGTCGATAAAATTGGTAATTAATGAAAAAGGGGAGCTGGGCTACCTTACCGGTGAAACGAAGAAACCGACCGACGCTGCCCTGCTGCAACGATGACACTTTGAAAACTCTATGGTAATTGCTTGGCTAGCGAACTCGATGAAGCCTTCTATAGGGAAAAGCTATCTATTTCTTCCTACAACAAAAGATGTATGGGACGCTGTAAAAAAAACTTACTCAGACGTCGAAAACGCTTCATAAATCTTTAAACTGAAAACTAGCTTATGGCAGACCAAACAAGGGACAAGAGATGTCACAGAATACTTCATGGAGATGACATCTTTTTGGCAAGATCTGGATCTCAGCAGTGAAGAAGAATCGAAGTGTCCAGATGAAATCACCTTATACAAGAAGAAGTAAGAAAACAAAAGGGCCTATGAATTTATCGCCGATCTGAATTGCAAACTCGACGAAGTCCGAGGCCGAATTCTTGGATGCCACCTACTATCGTCCACTCGAGAGGTGCATGCGAAGGTGCGTCGTGAAGAGGCTCACCGACAGGGGATGATAAAGGAGGTTGTCTCTGGAGAAGTTTCAGCCTTGGCTGGGAAGAGAAATGGAACTCCAAAGAATACGTTTTTTGGGCTAGGAAGTAGTAAGCGTACTGGGCCAACATTTGGGCTAGAATTTGAACACATTAATGCACTTTCAAATGGAAGTGACGGTTTGGGCTTTTCAATAGGGGTTATAAATGGGCCAACTCAGAAACAACGGGGTCATTCTTGGTACGAGAATTGTCATAGGCCGGGTCATAAAATAGACACATGCTGGTTAATTAATGCGAAACTCAACGATTGGAAGCCGAAGTAAAACACGAGGAGTTGGGGATATCAGGTTGAAACAAAAAATAATCCAACTTCAAGCGGTACATTTAATTCCGAGCAACTGGAACAACTCTATCAATTGTTCTCGAGCTTTCAAACATTTAGTCAGTCTTCCCCTGAAGGTCCGTCTAGCTTACTAACCCACAAAGGTAACTTTCTTAAAGCCTTAAATGCTTCAAGATAAACAAATGCTTGGATTATTGACTCTGGTACATCCTATCATATGACGGATTCGTATCATCTATTCACTTCATACTCAACTTGTCTTGGCAACATTCGAGTTAAAATTGCAGATGACTCACTCTCATCTATTGTAGAAAAATGGAGTATTCGAATATCTAAGTCTCTAACATTGGAATCTATTCTTCATGTTCCTAATCTGTCTTGTAACTTATATGTCAGTCAATTAACAAAAAATTCCAATTGTTTTGCTAATTTCTTTCCATCTTATTGTGTCTTTCAGGACCTTTCATTGGAGAAGATGATTGGCAGTGCTAAAGAATGCGATGGGCTGTACTACTTTGAGGAAGCTGATGTGAGTTCATTAGGTCAACTTTCACAATGTAATTTTACATCTACGTTTACAGATAATGAAATCTTGTTATGGTCCAATAGAATAGGTCATCCTAGCTTACAATATTTAAAACATTTTCTTCCTTCAATTTTCTTCCTTCAATTTTCATGAATAAAATACATATTGCATTTCAATGTGAAAATTATGAATTTGCAAAACATTAGTGTACATCTCTTAAAAAATCAATGTATAAACCATCCAAACCATTTGCCATGATTCACAATGATCTATGGGGACCTTCTTGCACTCCTAACCGTACCCAAACAAAGTGGTTTGTCACATTTATCGACGATCACAATCGAGTATGTTGGGTTTATCTAGTTAAAGAAAAAATCGATGCTCGATCAGTATTTATGAACTTTCATTCCATAATCCCGACACAATTTCAAACACAACTTCAAATCCTTCGCATTGATAATGGCACTAAATATTTCAATGCTACTTTGCAAGACTATTTAAAAACACATGGAATAGTCCACCAAAGTTGGTAAGCTGATCAACCTTTCGCACACTAGGCTAGACATTACTTTTGCCGTCAGCATGGTTAGTCAGTATATGCATTCTCCTAAGGAGGTTCACCTGGAAGCGGCATATAAAATTCTCGAATATCTAAAAGGAACTTTTGGAAAGGGTCTGTTCTTTGGAAAATATCAAAAGAAAGAGTAGAAATATTCACAGATGCAGATTCGGCTGGATCAATAGAAGATAGAAAATCTACTATTGGCTACTGCACATTTGTGTGGGGAAATATGACAACTCGGAGAAGTAAGAAACAAAATGTGGTAGTTAGAAGCAGTGCTGATGTTGAATTTAGAGCAGTTGCACAAGGAATATGTAAAGGATTTTGGATAAAGAAACTCTTGGAAGGACTAAAAGTCAGAGTGGAATTTCCATTAAACTCTATTGTGACAATAAAGTAGCCATTAATATCTCTCTCAACCCAGTACAACATGATAGAACCAAACATGTAGAAATGGACAGACATTTAATAAAAGAAAAGGTGGACGATGGGATCATTTGTATGACATATATTCCTACAAAAGATCAAACGGCAGATATATTCACAAAAGGATTATCTAGACCAGTATTTGACAATCTTATTCACAAGTTGAACATGATCAACATCGACAATTCAACTTGAGGGGGAGTGTAGAAAAGGATTAATTATGGAAAGGGGACAAGTCATAGTAATTAGTGATTATAATCCTGTAGTTTTTGGTAGGATAATTTTCTTCCTAACTTAGACGATTAGTTTCCTTTTTCTTATTCATCTTATGTATATATATTGGTTGTAATCAATACTTTTGATATATCGAAAAGTGAGAAAGATCCTCTCAATCGTGTTTCTTCAATAGTACCAAAGGACTTGTAGGAAGTTATGCTACTAGCACCTCACTGCTTTATCGCGGGTCAATTGGAGACAAGGAATTAGGGAAGCTTTCAATGAATTGAGAACAACGATTAAAGGCCTTTCTTCTCCTGTTTAATTTTGTAAAGCACCTAAACTTCCAACTTGCACAATTAATTGATGGATATTTTGGAGAAGAATTACAACAGTGTGTTCCCGTCCCCCTTCCTCTTCTTCCTTACAGTAAGCATATCCTCTCCTTACACAGTGTTCGTTTTGCTGCTAATTGATAGAATATGGATTCATTAGGAAAAAGAGAAAAATGAAAAGTACTCGAGTCGAAGGTAATTTTTACGTGGTATCTGAAACCAAAAAATATGAGTCTACATAAATAGAAGCACGTGCAGGATTCAGCAAAAAATCAGTAATTGGCAATTTCAAAAACAATTATGCATGTTGAAAGACTAATTATAAAAGTAACTTTCATACTATAACATTAAGGGCTATAATCATCGTTCGCAACAATTTTTTTACCCGTTTGCATCAAGGATAACAAGAATAATGTACATGTCAATTTCACACTATTTAATCAATTAAAAAACACTAACAGAAGCGAATATATCTCCTTGTGAAAAATAGAATACTCCTCTATAGAAAGAAGGAAAAAAGTTAAAGTCAGCCAAGTTCCTTTCGTTTTTTATTTTTATAAAATAAACTAAAAGTAAATCTGAATGAGAATGGACCTGGAGCATTTTGAAAGCATGCAACCGGATTTCAGAAGACCAATCTCTCTTAACTAAAAGAAAGGATGTATTTGCCAAGATATGGACATCCCCGGCTTTTATCTGCAACACAATAAGAGTTAACATATTAACAATGTGTTTGAAATTGGAAGGACTTGGATATTAAAATGCTTTAGACAGCAGTAATCAAATGAAAGAAAATCTTTGAATAGAAATTTGATTTTAAACTAATTATTTATGTGGCTGCAATGACCAAAAATAACATTAAGGCAAGAATTCCAGAATAAAAGTTAGCAACAGATGCATTCAACAACAGTGTACTTTAAAAAGCAGTATGGTGCAATGCTACGAAATCCTATTCCTCATGCATGGTAAGCATGTTTGAGGAAGCAACACCCAAAGTGCAGACCAGAAACTAGCAAATCAGCTACATCTAAGACTAGGTTTGGCTCAAGTTTATAAACGCTCAAAGCAACATTTTACCCACAGATTTCGAGGGACCAACAAGTACTGTCCACTTATCTACCCACCCATTTCTATCTATTTACAATTTAAACTATTTATAAACACTTCCCAAACATGTTTAGTAATTCACTTCACTAAGAAACTTAACAGATGCATTTGCATTTTACAGACTATCCAGAATACAACAATATTGGGAAGTCTTAGAAAATAAATGTAGCTTTGAATTGACCCAAGGTTTACTGCTTGCTTCCATGAACACCAAAATGAACCCACCCTGACAATACGGATATGGAAGCTATAGAAAGAAGCGAAAGAAGGACTTTCCATTAACCGAGCCCATCAGTAATAAGAATGGGAAATCAGAAATGACCATGATGTGACTTCCTAAGAGAAATTATATACTGAAGGAATTACAGGTCCTAACTCTACATGAAAAGGTGTAGATTAAGTTGCAGCAGTATAGTATTTTTCTCGAAAAGAGTTTAAGAACAAAAGTCAATATTTTGACAAGTTCTACAAATTTACATAAAGTTCTAAAGATGTCTACTATTCAGCGTATAAAAGTGAAATTAACTTACAATGTCCAGGATTTATGAATTTGAAGCATTGAAATCTCAAGCAAAAGATATGGAAGCTGAGAAAAATATTAAAATTAAATTCCAATACTTTATTACTAAGCCTAACATTAAGGCTGGTATCATAGCAGAAACCTCCCACAAACAAAAGAAAATAAAAGGCTTCTAAGACTTTGATCAAACCTTGTGAACTTTAATATCCAAGATTTATCAAAACGAAAAGAATAGATATCTTTGCATGCATATGAAAGAGTTTACATTTCAACAATTTTCACCCCAATGATCTCATGGTCATCAATAAACATTTGGTAACGAACCTTCCCCACCTCCCCCAATTATCAAATGAACACAGCTGAATCCAATAAAGTCCCGTTTCATACTTTTTTCAGCTGGGCAGCCAAATATCACAAGTAACTAAGAAAACAAGAGAAGGTTGGATAGATGTATCATCATCCCTAAAATTTTCATCTGGGGATTTTTCTTATTTATTTATTTTTTTCAAATTCATGTAACAGAGTAAACAATGAAATGCAAACAAAACTATGAACAGATAAAAAAACTTGAAGAAGTACTGTACAAAACCACAGTCCCCATATGCCCAGGTAATTGAAAGGATCAGCATTTAAACTTATACACCTTCGTCACCCACCATCCATCTATACTTTATTTCACCTTAAAACTTTTGAAAAGGAAAACAGCACAAATTGAAAACCACAGTTACCGAATTCAGGGGAAGTTTTTTTAAATTCCTGGCAGACAATAAACAATGAAATGCTAACAAGACCTTAAGTTGATTTAAAAAAAAAATAAAAATAAAAATAAAAATTGAAGAAATACTGTACAGAATCACAATCCCGCATGCCCGAGTAAATGAAAAGATCAGCTTCTAAACTTTCACACCGTGGTCACCAATAATCTATATATAATTATTTCACCTTAAAACTGTTAAAAGGAAAATAACACAAATTGCAACCGCAAAATGATATTAAAGACAGCAACTAAGATTACAAAAGAAAATAAAACATGATGAGCTTACAGATTCTAAGTAGGAATAGGCAACATTGCGAGCCTCTGGAGAGGACTTCCAGTCAAGGGCAGCGAGTATGGCTCGAGCCACGTTGTTTGCTATTCCACTTTCCTCCATTTTTCCCAAGTAATTTCAACTTCACCGAATGAAACAGGAAAAAGGGTTTCTCTAAATTCTGAGCAAACAAAAAAACCAGACGATACTTCTTGAAGAAGAAGAAAGGAGAATTCAGACAGAAGCCACTGAGTGAATATAAAGAGAAATTAGAGGGAGGAGAGGACGGCCATACTTTCCCTTTTAAAATTAAGCCCGTTTGCCCTGTTTCGTAGAAATGAAACTGAGTGGAAAAGTGTTTTTATGTTAAAAAAAGAAAAAGAAAGTATAATATTATTTTATGGAAAATTGTATGATTAAAAATAGATGAGAGAAAAATGATATAATGGAATGAAAATTAATAGGGGCTAAACGGGGGCTAAAACGATATCGAATTATTTGCCTTTTTTGTGAGTGCAGAGCATGTGTGATTAAAAAATATAAAATATTAAATTTTATGAGTAAAATTATTTTATTGAAAAATGTAATATTGGAAATGATTTTGGAATAAAATGAATTTTTGGAAAATGGGGATCAAATTGGGACGCGCTTAATATTTTTGCAATTGTGTATTAATATCAATGTCAATCTTTCTGGTTAATTTCATCGACACTCATTTTAAATTTGAACAAAATTCCAATTGAAATTAATTTTAGAGCTCGATGGATTTTTTAGAATAGATTTTGTGATAATTATAATATATATCCCTATTAAATATATTAAAATTTTAAAAATTTACTATTTTCATTCGGGTCACATTTCAATATTGCTCTTGTTACTCGTTTAAGCCATATTTTTATGAAATTCTTATAATAAGAATGAATCTTTGAATAGTGTATTGATAGGAAATGTGTGATTAAAAAAGAGGAAAAAGTTTTGAATTTGCGTGTGATATTATTGTATTGAAAAATGTGTAGTTAAAATGATGTTAAAACACTGTTTAAAAATATATTTTTTTCAAAGAATGAGAATAAAAAAATGAATGTATTTTTAAATTTATATGCCTTTTTTGATTCTCATTCATCCACATAAAATGAACTTCTAAAAGAATGGGATAAGGCTTATTTTGTGTTTTTTTGTTATTTTAGTTTTATCGTTATGTTAGGTAATTTGTTGTCAAACGACCTCCCCGATCTATGATGCTATTCGATTTTAATTTTCAGTCGGCTTAACCAAATGGCTAAACGAAAATTGTAACGTCACAATCGAGACAACACGACCCAAAGATTAATTGGGTCATTTGAAGTAATAAAAATATTTTAGTATTATTTATGGCCCAACCCACTTTCTTGGATGGCCAAAAATGAGAGAGAATTTACTTGGCAGCCCATTTGTCTACTTTTGGACCTTTACTTGACCCAACTACTAACCTAGTTCTACTTACCTTATTTGGGCTACTTGGCTTAATATTGGGTCTCTCTTCTTAATTGCAAGAAACTGTCCCGCCTCTTTCACTTTGTGAACTCTTAGCCTCTGTTATTTTTTCTACTTCTCTGCCTCCTTTCGATCTCTAACTTTTGTCGTGATTATATATGAGATATTGTATATCATTGTGGTCTTCTAAGTGAACTATTTCTTTGGCTACAGAAAGTGGAAGCTTGGTTTTATCTTGGGTCGTTTGTTGTCGGGTTGTGGTGTATTGATTGGAATAAACTGGGCTTGAGCCAACCTTGGTGATCATTATACACTTTACACGTTCAATGATAATTTGAATGCAATCATTATGAGAATATGAAAAGCATTAACAGTTACCCAAGTATATGAAGAGATGAGGATTTAGACTTATCATGAACAAAATTACGAATTTGATGCTTTTACTATTTAGCATTAATGAATGTATTTGTTGATCGAAGAGTGAAGAGACCAGTTAATTTATATGCCACCAAATGCTTGTTGATCCTTGTGCAATCGCACTCCTCGTCCCAGCCCAAAAAACAGATCAAAAAAGGCTGACGTGGACTTTTAACCAAATAAAACAAATGCATTTTTGCCCAGCACACACGCACAGTCTCTCTCTCTCTCTCCACGAGCCAAAACCAAAACGGAAGCCCCAAATTCCAAATCCTAAGCATAACTCCCCATCTCCGGTCGCGTTCCCAGCCGCAGTAATGACACGCCCATCTTTGACAAACGTTTCATTGTGGGTCAACCTACCATATCCAGTTGTTGTCAAAGCCCTCAGGCTCTCCAACCGTCGACGTGTTCTCTGTATCGGCGTCCAACGAAATAAGTCAATCTTTTTCCAGTGTTGCTCAGGTAGTATGCTATTTATTTCTTCATAAAGTGATTTTTCTTGTAGCTGTCATGCGTTTAGTTGGGGTT
Organism: Olea europaea var. sylvestris; assembly: GCF_002742605.1. NCBI lineage: Eukaryota > Viridiplantae > Streptophyta > Magnoliopsida > Lamiales > Oleaceae > Olea > Olea europaea. The sequence goes on along the minus strand of NC_036243.1, from coordinate 24,444,275 downwards.
TTCGACGGATTAGTAGGGGGTATTTAGTATTTAATCAATTTCGAAACTATATGAATTGGTGCGTTATTAACTACATTGAATTGTGTCTAAATTTCGAACTATATTGAATATTGAATTGGTGGATTGGTGACTTCATTTTCTTGTTGGTGGTTGACATGAAGTATTCGACAGATTTCAGTGGGGGGTTTTATTGTGTTTAATAAGCTGCGATTAATTGTATTATTAAATTTTTCTCTTTTTTATTACGATTTGGAGTGGAGCTTAGATTTTTAAGTGATAACTACTCATCAACATTGAAGCCTCTTGTAGTTTATGCATATGAGCAAGTCCCCATTTGATACTTCAGGAGAAAACAGAGGTAGCATGATAATTTGTTCTGTGTAATATAAGGGAGGTAAATTTATTTAAGAGGAAATCATAAGCCATTGTTAACTGTTTTGAGGTCTCAATTTTAATTTTGATGTTCTTTGACACGACAAGCCAAATTATTACGTTTCTTGTGGACGATGTTATTTACCTGAAATATATATTTGATTTGTGTACATAATTCAGCTAAATTTGAAATGAAGATGGTAAGCTTGAACCCAATTCCTTCCCCATAATCTTGCTTTATCCTAAGTAGAAACCTTTTAGATTGTATTTGTACATTTTTCTCTGACTTTATCTAGTCGAATAAGATTACTGACTTCATCTTTGTTGTTGGTGGTGGATTCCATGTTAGTATGTCCATTAGGAACTCTGGAGTCTTGTCATAGTTGTAGAGCTAAAGATCACTTCTTTGCTGAGTATAGAAGGGAACGCCCTTGCACACTATGTAAGCATGGATTCGAAAAATATTTTGTTGTGAAAAAGGAGACTAAAAAAAATGGGAAATTATTTTTTTACTGCAGTAACAATTGTGGATTTTAGGGGTGGATTGTAAATGAAAAATCAAGCGATCCATCGATGAACCCTGCGAAGAATGAAACAGTTGAAGAAATGTCCCATTCGTTCCAATCTCAAGTTTGAATAAGTGACGATAAATAGCTGCAGATTTCAATGAATGTGACAGTCCAAGCTGAATAAGTAAGCGTGCAAGGGAATCCGAAAGGGGAGCAGCCTGCTTGATCAGTAGATAATGATCGAATAGGTTTTTCAGAAATTTTTGTATGTATGTGACTGAGTTATGTACGAACTCTTGTAATAAAAAGGTCTTTACGAAATCTTACAACTGCATTTGATTATTTAACACATTGTCTTTGTCTAGTATGAATATTTTTTGCAGTAGAATTAACATGAGCATTGGTATTAGCTTGTCTTTGAGCTGGTTGAGGTATTAGCTTGTCTTTGATATGGTTTAGAAACTAGCATCCACAATAGACATTTCAGGATTATCATCAAAGAAAATGGTTGGGTATTAAAATCCAATAGTCTCTTTTCTCTTGAAGTATGTTTCTACTAAAATGCCCATGTACTCACACATTGTCATAAAAATCGAGAATTTAATTAAAAGCAAAATTTAAAATAAGGCTAGTAGAATACAGGAATGTTCACAGATCTTTTTAATTTGTTTAAATGGATCTCTGTGAATACATACCAAGGCAATTTTGTTTATCAATAGTAACGTGCTTTGAGCAAATCAGATGAGTCAAAATCAAAACGAAAGCAAGACTATTTTGTTTATTCCGCAACTAATACAATAATGCTCATTCCGGCAGTTCAGATGTTTCCAAATCTCGCCCATCATCTTTAGGGAATTAGTTTGCGAGTTTTCTTTTGCCTTTGAAAGAAAAAAAATATTACTATATTACCACCTAGTTTTCATAGAAAAGAAATTCTTTTTTCTCTGTATATACACGAAAGCGACACCAGTAGAAATAAAAACTAAGATTTTGCCATCATCATGCATATGCTTCAACCTGTATCTGAATTCTTTTGCATCACATCATCACCCGAGAGAAAGAATAAGAACAAAATCGCAAAAAAAAATAAAATAAAATAAAAAAATAATAATAATAATAAAAATACTTAAGTGCACAGATACACACCCTCAATGCAGACACATAGAAAACAAACATTAACAAAAAGCCTTCTTCTAATAGAAAGTCATCATGCAATTACCAAACGTCGAAGAGAAGAGTTACAAATTTATTTGATGTCTCTCAATACAGAAATTAATACACATATGGTTCTGAATATTTCAAGATATTTAAAATGGCTAATACTAATGCATAAACATAACTACTTCCTGCAAACCACAATCAAATGTAATAACTTCATGGAAGAGTTACAAATGGAATAACCACCATCAAATGCCTCGGTCATCTTCATCCGGTAAGCTTGGATAGTATAACGGCACATATTGACCTACATTAACATACAATGTAAATGGTTAATGGCGCAATCATGATTAAATGAAGTTCTAATTCATATATAAGAGAAATCTTTATACCTTGCGAAATATACATAAAGTTCGCTGACGACGGATTGATCAAATTGTACTTTGTGAGACATGTTGTGAGAGGGAGAATGGTGTGGGGATGAAAAACTGTGAAAGTGAGAATGGCATTGGTGTGAACATGGAATATTGTTTCTAGAGGGGTGTTTTATGTTGACGCTCACAGTATTTGATAAATCAATGCATTGAGTGTTAACACACATAGTATTTTGTGAAATGAGATTACTTCCTGCGCTCGATTTTGTGGTCGTAAGCTCTTTACATAGAAATTTTATCCACTCCATGATTGAACTTGAACACATTTCATCATTTGCTGAGAGGTTTGCCACCTACACAAAATTGTTAGACATTCATACTCAATTATGCAAGAGTGCTAACTAACCCGTCATAGTTTATCGTGACCCTCGTGTGTGTTCTTTGAACATCTCTCCTTTACCTTCGCAGTATGTACCTTTCTGGAATATGTGTCACGTCATTCCATACTAGCACTATGATCGCATGTCTACAAGTATTCCCCAAAACTCAAACAAATAACAGGTGCAAACAATATCACATTTATTTCTCGCGAATGACACGATAAATGTCTTTCTCTTTCTAGAACCCTCGTACATTACTGTCTCTCTTACTTTATAGGTCGCACAAAAACATTCGTCCGAAGTAGACAACTCGTCGCAGTACACCTTTCCTGTGAAGTCTTCTTGAACTTCATGAAATTTCGAAATGATGTAAACTGATTGAAATTATTGCTCCATTTCAAATTGTGTTGTACATGGCATCATTTGTGAAAAGGACCTGAAATCAGCTTGGACCTCTTTCTCAACCTTATTTTTAAATGAACATAGCCATTGAAGAACGTATTCATACTCTCACTTCTCTGTGTAGTTAACATCCCAGCCCAAAAAGTGATTTTCAAGAAGCAAGGAACCCAACATCCTTTATTCTCGTACAATCCCGATAGCCATCATTCTCATGCAATCTATACATATCAATCATTATTCTCCAATCATCTTTGAATTCTTCACTGGACTGTAAATCATATACTATCGAATGCTTATCCATGTGGTAGCCAAAATTCTCCGACAACTTCTTCAAAATGTGGTACAAACATCATCTATGTTTGGTATTTGGAAATACAATCTAAATTACATATTGCATTGCCCTGTCTTGATCGATAATTATACCATGTGGAGTTTGACTGTGCATGCACTGAAACCATGTTTTGAACAACCATACAAAAGTATTTGTATCTTCATTCGACACCAAACCACAACCCAGCACTATCGATTGTTCGTGATGATTTACACTAACAAAAAGAGCGAACAACATGTTGTACTTATTAGGAAGATAAGTAGTATCAAATGAAACAACATCACCAAACTCCTTGTATGCTTACCTATACTGATTATCTGCTAAACACACTTCTCAACCACGACTCCTCGTCCAAATCAATATTAAAATAAAATCCCGAATATTGTGCTTGCATTTTGGAAAAGTAGGATTGAATTGCTGCAACATCTTCTCTAAATTCGTAATCGCCTCACGCGTTCTACATAGTTCCAATAATAACTTTCAATACAAGTCATGTTCTCATATCCAATTGCTTCTACAACTACGGAGTTGTAACTTTTATGCAGCGCAATTCTTGCCAAATCATTCACCCGAAGCATTCATTTCACAGCTGCACTCAATTGTCTATTGCATCGATATAACTGGGATTTAGAAGGACTTGTATCATGATTGTGTTTGAGGTTTACTGCAAATTCTCTAGTTTTCTAGAACATTGCAAGATGCATATATTGTAGCTTTACAACCCATCTTCACTATTGGATGCGGCTTCAAAGAATCGCTACTATTATCGATGCTTCCACCTTCACGGCTACATGTCAACGTCAAATATCTTAAAACTCCATCCTCCCCCTTTTTCAAACTCCTTTTCTTAACTAGAAAACCTATTGTACAAGCATATTTTTTGTAGAAATAATACATATCTTGTTCATTTTTGAATAATATTCCCACTTCGTGTACAATTACACCATCCCCTTAATGTTTCACCACCAACTTCGCTCACGAACTCCGTAACATTCTCATTCTCTAATGGCTCCAAAACATCGTCGTGCTTGTCTTCAACATCGTTCATACTCTATCTTACTGCAAAAAAACAAAAAAAAAAAAAAAAAACAAAAACAAAAAAAAAAAATTGGTCATGTTCATTTCATTATATTATATTGCAAAGAAAATTACAAGTCCAAGCACAAGTTAATACGGTAGCAGAATTACAACCCTATTGCAAAAGTGATACTGTAAGGAAAAGTATCAAGGGACCCATTAATTATAGCTAGGCTTCAGTAATCATGTTTAAGTAAATACAGTGTTTAAGATGGCACCGGCCATGGCCGGCCTCTTCAATAGTAAATTTTCACTAAAATGTCATTTTTAAAATTGGACTCTATGAAATCACTACTTGCTATAGAGAAATTTGAGTTTATTTTAAGCAAAATCTTTTAAAGCTTTTCTTACAGAGATCAAATAATTCCCAAAAAAAAAAAAATGAATACATAAACTAAAAAAAAAAACTACTTGTCGGTACCTTCAAATTTCTGGTATCGTCAAAATGGTTGTAATTGCAAAAATTTTCCCCAATGTCGATGCTCAAAGAAAGTGAAGTGGGAGTGCTGCTGTGTTTTGGGTTTCCCACGACGTTACCAGAGTTCAAACCTACTTGTCGGCACCTTCAAATTTTCGATTATTGTCAAAATGGTTGTAATTGCAAAAATTTTCCCCAACGTCGGTGCTCTAAGAAAGAGGAATGGGAGTGCTATAGTCTTTTATTTGTTTCCTTTCCTCCAAATTTCATGGACATGTCACTTTTTTGAAACCCTGTTTTCTAATCTGTTTTTGTGCCTGTCCAACTAGCATTATTTGATCCTTGTGATGGATGAAAATTTCTCCCTTATCTCTTCTAACATCTTTCCAACGTTGTCTCTTCCATTGTTTACTAAATTATGTTCATTGGAGTTCTAATTATTGAATTCGAATGGTTTTTTTTTTTTTTTCATTGTCAGGTAGGAAGAAGGAAAAAAGGACTTAAATCATAGTCTAATTGATTTTATAGGCTTATTTGTCATTTATTAGAATTTCATACATAGACAAAATTTCGAATCAAATCATTTTTTCTCGAGCAGTACGAGGACAAAACTTTCTATACATTTCTACATCTATCTCAATGAGCCATCTCTCAAATCGTTGCAATTGATGTTCAATCCCGAAGAGAAGGAAAAGATCTTCGAAAAGTGGGTTTTTATGATCCATTGAAGTATCAAACTTATTTAAATATTCCTACTATTCTATATTTCCTTGAAAAGAGTGCTCAACCTATAGGAACTATTCGAGATATTTTAAAGAATGCAGAAATTTTTAAGGAACTTCGACCTAATCAAAAAAAAATTCAATTAAAAAAATATTTAGGGGTAGTGATTTGTATATAACTTTGTATAACTTTTCTCTACTTTTTTTTTTATTTCCCCATTAATCCTGCTTTATTCGTATCTATTTCTCATTGCTGGCGACCTGGTTGAATTAGGAGTAGTAGTAGGTATTATTATAGAGCAATCGATTGGAGAATCGAGTTTTTCTATCAATGGATAGAATGGAAAGACGAGTACAAGTTTTTTATTATTCGTCTATAAATATCCAAATTTTGATACCCAAGACCCCATAGGATCAAATCAAATCTTTTTTGAACTTCTATACGTGTAATTCCCTTAACACCTTTTTTTAATAATATGTGATAAAGAATTCACATGTATATTATTTTATTAAGAAATATATTTTTAATAATAAGCTATTTTTCTTTTTCTTCTTTTTAACCACACATTCTTTTTCTATTTCTGTCAACTACACATTTTTCAAAAAATTGTTATTCCAAAGTACATTTTCCCCTTATATTAGTTGAGCCAAAACATGGGCTAAATTAAAACAAAAAAAAAAAGATTATTAAATAATTTTTACAAAACAAGAACTTTAATTAAAATTCAAATTCACATAATTGCATATAAAATTACTCCAATATTTTCTTGAAAAAAGATGAAAAGACATAGATATAGGACCTTTTTTCTTGAACATATAACAAGTCAAACTATTGAGAAGTTATTTAGCATCTGTTTAGTAACTATTCTTTCAAAACATTTTTTTAATACTTATTTTTAACGACATATTTTATAATAAAATATTTTTCACGTAAATCCAAAACTTGTCCGTGTTTTTAACCCCTCATCATCTAAAAAAATTATGGTACACTTGGTTTGTTGTTTTCAAATCATTTTCAATTTTACAAAATAATGAAAACCTGTTTGATCTCTTATTTCTAAAAATGCATTTTCGAAAATAATATCAAAATTATAAATAAAACTCAAAACACATTTTTGATGTTTTAAATACTTTCATTGAAAATTTTAAAAATACTCAAAAGATGGAAAACAAGTATTAAAATAAAATTTAAAAAATTAAAATTTTTACAAAACAAAATATAAATTCTAACAAATAATTTTTTTGAAAACTAAAATTCAAAAAATAAAAATCGATAAATTAAAAAACATAAAAATAAAAATATTGAGAAAATTAAATCTAAAATTCTAAAAATTTATAAAAAAAATAAAAAATAAAAATTGTCCAAGCTCTTAATGATTATTTACATAAAATTTCTAAAAAATGAATGCAAACAAAAATATTTTTAGTCCACGTCAACAAAATTTATTTTTATTTCCTATATTTTAAAATCAATTTATTATTTTAATTTTAATTTTGTAGTATATATGAAAACCTTGATCCAAGACCAAGTGCATGTCGCAATCCGTAGAAGTCACTTAAAAAAAATGTAAAATTTACCAACTTTAAAATGTATATATTACTTAATCAACCTTGAAATTAGATGTGCTACTTAAATTGACAAATTAAATGAGGGGTAAAATAATAAATTTATATTTTCTATAATAAATCAATTAAATAAAAATAGAAAATGAACTATTCATCTTCTCCTACTCCCTATCCCCTCATCCCCACCAGCCCCCCAAAAGCGAAAACCAAAAAACTTGTCACCTTCGCCACTACATGTACCGCATGATAAGTGTATTTCGTACACTTATTTAAGCCATCAAATTATAATATTTGTTGGATATTTTGATGAATTATAGTTTAACTCTGTGTATTGTGTTGTCAAGTACAAATCGGACATAAATGGCGAAATTAGAGAAAAAGGACTGAAAAGGGACTCAATTACAAGAAATTTAAAGTTTAGGGACTAAAATACAATTTATCAAAAAGATGATGATTCAAGAGTTCTAAGAGACAATTTGATGAGAATAGAAGGCAATAGGATGAAAAGGAACGAAGAACTAAAAAAGCATACATGGAAAAGTTCAAAGATCTATTTGCACAATTGGTCCCAAAAGCTAAAGTCATATATATGTGCATGCAAGCATTTTGTATACACGGCCATCAATAAGCTGAATTGGAGTATGTGCGCTACTATGCCATAGGTACGTATGGCCTTTCGGCTGAGAAAGATTTTCTTTCCTTTTTCTTGCTTTGACTCTTTATGATATGATATGTTACACCTTTCTAACATACAAAGAGCTATCCATAACATAATTGGATATTATTATCACATATTTTATCATTGAAGTGACGTCAAACAAGAGCTTTAGAGATAATTAACACAAGGAGTTGAAGATTCAAGGCACAAATCGAAGGAAAAGTGCAAAAAAATTGATTTCTCAAACTTCCACATCCATGCTTTGAATTGAGGATGTCTTTTCTTAACTTCTTGTGGAATTTAGAAACAATTATGTTTGCCTAAACTTCTCTTTTATGTTTGATGAATAAAATTCTCTTGTGTATTGGATAAATGATGAACATTTTGAGTTATATTTCTAATTCAAGACTTATCGTATTTTAATTATTTTTTGTATTTACAATTAAGCATAAATGAATGTTTTGTTATTTGATTGCTTAGCAACCAATTAGATAACTTATTGCTTATTCATGGTGTTGGAAGACTCAAAATAAGTATAATATTTCATATTTGACACGTCGGCATTAGGTATTAGGAATAATATTTAGGGTGTGTGCAATCGTGTATGATAATCACGTGATTGAATAATTACATTGTATATGAATTTGGATTTGAAATACGGTCGGGTCATGCTAATGATATGTTTAATGTATTTTTAAAAAGAATATTAGATATTAGTGGATTATTGATTGTCATGAATACTCGAATAACACTAACTTACACATAAGTCGAGAATTTGAAATAGAAACAAATAGGTGGATTTTGAAATTCAATACATTCATCTCATTATATTATAAAAACAATCTTTTACCGTGTTCTTAGTTTAGTTTCGAATAATTACAAAACAACCAACTCTTTTGTGTCACGTAGATCGAATTTGGTAGAAATTGGTTCTCTATAATTAACATCTATCCCTCATGAGATGATAATGCTACTCATCACATTATTATTTGCCAATGAACTCCCTACGCTTGCTGATTTTTTCGAACAAGTTTTTGGCAAGTTTGCGGAGAATAATTTTGTTTAATTATAGTTTATTAGTTTATATTAGACTTGATTTTCCTTTATTACATGCTATTCATCACTTTGCCTAAATTCTTTTGTGTTTTTTTTTGTAAGACTCAAGCAATCACCAATTTTATGCAAGATTCTGAAGAGGTTGAGCTCACTCCATTAGATCTTAAGATCGAAAGAACATTCAAACAATTCAAAAAAGAACAAAAAATAGCAAGGAACATTGTTGAAAATTAAAGTCAAAACCAAAATCGGGTTTAGGATCCACTTTAGTTACCACAAATAGTTCAGCAAAGGGTTGTCGCCAATGAAGGCCCTATATTAGTTGAAGATTATGTGAATCCTATGCCTGAATCCATGACATTCACATTCGACTAGATGTCATCAATCTCTATCAAAATCATTAAGACATCAAATGCTTTGGAAATTCTTCAAAAAAATCTACATGAGCATATACGAGCTTTTCTGATGTTGTGTAAAATCATTAGCCATGGAGAGATGTTGGCAGATGCCTTTCGAATGTATTTATTCCCTCACACCTTAAAGGATGGTACAAGAGAATGGCTTTATTCCTTAGCTATCGGGAATATTATGTCATGTAATGATATGGTAAAGAAATTTAGACGAAGTTCTTTTCACCATCTCAAGTTCATAAAATTCTGAATGAAGTCCATGTTTTCAAGTAGAAGGACCTCGAGAGCTATCCAAAGGCATGGGAGAAGTTCAAGGACTTATTTAAAGAGTCTCCAAATCTTGATATTCATAAGCAGGTGAAGGTATATATCTTCTACTATGGACTACGACCAGGACATCATAATATGGCAGATGCTTCATCAAGAAGTTCAATGATAAAGATGGACATTGATGATGCCCACGAGCTATATAAGAGGATTGTTGCAAATCAAGCTAATTAGTTGACCGACAAGGACTTTTCTAATAAATCGGTTAGTATTCATAATGTTGAGGCAATGACAACATTGGCAACACAGATAAAGGTGGTAACAAAGAAGCTAGACAACTTGACTCCGTCTATGAATATGGTACACCAGCTATAACTAGTTTGCATAGGTTGTAGGATAGATCATACTACTATAAGTCATCTACTAGCTTCCATTCATATAGTTCAGTCTGCAATAGTCAGCGACGTACATAATTCATAAAAACAGCAGAACAATCCATACTTCAACACGTATAATCCAGTTTAGAAATATCATCCTAACTTCTCATGTGCTAATAATTAGGTCAAGAAAATTAAGTTTAGGGTAACCCACCAGATTTTCATCAGCAACAAGAGAAGAGGTTATCTTTGGATGATCTACTTGTCAAATACATCATAAAGACTGAGACTGAGATAAATACATCATATAGACTGAGACTGAATCAGCATGCCTCTATTAAAAATTTGGAAAATCAGTTGTGGCAGATAATAGCTACTTTGTCCAATAAAACACATGGTACCCTATCGAAGGACATAGAAAAGAACCTACGAGAGCAGGTATTGGTAATTGAAGGATGAACTATGTAGTTATTGAACTAATTCCTTTGTTTGAGCTTATGTACCACATATTCCATTTCCTCAAAGGTTGCAAAGGCTACCAAAAGATGAATATATTCAGGGGATTATAACTGAGAGTGGAATTCAGGTGCTAAAGATTAGCACAAAAAGGAAATAGACTGGTACTTACCATTGGCGAAAAATATTTGGAGCAATCTAAAGATTCAACAAAGATGAATCAGTAGAAGCTTTCAAAGAGTACATATGTTAAGGCAATCGTTCTTGTCAATACACTTGCACCTATAGTTCTATTTTCTTAAAGGTTGCATGATATCAAGTTGGAGAAGCAGATCGCAAAGTTCTTGGAAACCTTCAAAAAACTACAAGTCAATATTCATTCCATTGAAGTAATCTTGCAAATTCCAAACTATGCCAAGTTTTTGAACGGATGTTGACTAAGAACAAAAAGTAGCTCGAAAATGAGACAATTACAATATTTGAAGAGTCCAATGCAATCCCCAACATAAGCTTTTGCCTAAGCTAAAAGATCCAGGGAGTTTCATTATACCTTGTTCTATAGGAGATTCACAAGACATTAATGCTTTAATTGACTCTAGAGCAATTATTAATTTAATGTCCTTAACCATTTGTGGGAAATTAGAATTAGGATAACCAAATGAGAATCAATCACACTACAGCTAGTTGATAGGTCAATAAAAGACCTTTGAAGAGCAGTTCAAGACAAGCTTATCAAAGCCAAAGATTTCATTTTTCCAGCTGATTTACTAGTTCTTGAAGAGAATCGAAATATGCCAGTGATCTTAAGAAGACCATTCCAAAGAACTGACCTGACTTTGAAACACGTGAGACAATCTTGAGAGTGAAAAGTGAAGTAAAGATGACTATGTAAGTCATCGCTACAAGAATGGAGTTGACAGACTACTTGGAACAATAAAGAATCAATATGGAAATTTCCAACGTTGAGGGGTCAAGGATGAGGCTGAAGATATCTGTAAGTGCAACCATTACAATGATGAAATTTCTCTTTCCTAGTCACATTGAGTAGCCAAAACAACAAAATTAAGCTAATGACTATAAATAAATGCTTATTGGGAGATAACCAAATCTTCTACCCTTTTATTTATTATGCTTTCTAGATATAGGATATGAAGTTTATTTTTATTCAGGTGTCATCATCCATACAAAAAATTGAATAGTAACTTTGCTGACACAATTTGTGATCGTAAGCTATCGTAGTCCCTAATTCATTTTCCCTTCGTCCTTTGGTTCCTTTTAGATTATGAGATGTTTTGGCTAAGCATTTACTATGCTGTGTTATTTCGTCACTATTATTCGAATTGTAATTATTTTGTGAGACCATGACACTGTGGAACGCTTAAACTAACACTAGGCAAAAGGAAGATTGCAATCAAGTAGACCATCTAGCTCTTGCTCTTCTTGTTGGCCTTCGACTTGACCATTGGAGTATTTAGCTTCCCCCCTTTGCCC
>NC_036243.1:24408828-24424387 GCF_002742605.1 Olea europaea var. sylvestris | reverse complement strand
ATTAGCCCATTAGTTTAGGTTAATTGGTAGCCCACTTAGCGAACTTTTGGCCCAATTGGAGTGACCTAAATTAACCTTATATATATGCCATCTTCTTGCAACCGTTTTCTTTGGTTGTGGGAGTGTATGTGTTGAAAGAGGGAAGGGTCGAGAGAGAGAGAGAGCCGGCTAGGTGGTTGTTGGAGCGAATCCACCATTGTTGCTTCTTCTTCTTCCCATTACCACCACCATCCCTTCTCCTTTGTGGGGTTTGAGAGAGCTTGGGGCAATCCAAAGTGTAATGGAAGTTTTGGGTCGAGTTGAGGTAAATCAGTGTTCGTTTGATTGTTTTCTGAGCCCGAAATCAAGATTTATCGATGGATTTCCATGACATAAATAAAAGTGTAAGGATGATAAAATTACCAGGGGAATCTAACGTAAAAGACATCTTCCATCCCAATAGCTATAAATTTGTTTCGTTAACTGTTAAACTACTAAATTACTTTTCTTATCAAAAGTCAAACATAAATGCCTGTCACCACTTAAATGTGTGTGCATATATATACACTTGTTTAGACCTAACATATATATATTATGCACACAACTATTTACATTAATGGAAATGTGTGCAAACGAATATATTGGACAAGCAGTATAACTTTTTCGAATGGTAAAACATAAGTTTCATAAACAATTTCCGAATGAATGATGGTTAAAATTATTTCGATCACCAGCTATGTTATATTGGACTAGCATAGTTTGTTCTTAGGGAAAGGTAGGTTCTTGAGACTTGTATCCTTGAAGAACAAGCTAAAACAAGAGTAAGTTGCTGACTCGGATTACTACATTACCCGAAGTAATTTTTAATTTTCACCCACATTATTAAAAAAATCATATTATCAAAAAATATATAACATGTTTGGATAAAAGGTACAGGTTACATAGAAAAAGTGACAATTACCATGAAAATAATGGCTACAAACAACAAAAGTTGGGGAAAATACTATTTTCTTGGAAAATAATTGAAATCAAACACCAAAATATGGAAAAGTACAATATTTTATAAGTAAAAAATGAAGTAAATAAAACATATTTAATTGACAATTGTCATGCAAATAAGTTTTACACAATTCTATTGCCTAGAACTTATGAAAACTTCATTCTCGATTCAATTCTAGGAGAATTTTTATGAAAGCCTTTCATTAGCCTCTCTTCGATGGAAGTTTGATTTTCTTAGAATGTACAGACCTAAAGCAATTGATTATATTTCAATTCGTGACGATTACAAGTAGAAAGTCTGTATTTAGCCAAAAAGTAGGTTTTCCATAAGAGAACCAGGTTTAGAAAGGCTTTGTCAAGTCCATTCCATTGGGAGACGTCAAAGAAGTGAATTTATCGAAGCACATATTCTACATTTCCTATCTAAAATCAACTTTCTAGGAAATAGAAAATAAGTTTTTTATGGAAAATAATGGCTACAAACAATAAAAGTTCAGAAAAATGACTATTTTCATGGAAATAATGGCTATCAAACACCTAAAAATGGAAAAGTGGAATAAATATTGCTTAACATGCAAATAAGTTATTAGATCGCAATTCCCCCTTTCTCTGTCAGTTTACAGACTTTACTCCATCTTGGCCAATGTATCTTTAAATGTCACACTCCCAAAATAACCTTCCGAAAGTGTACTCTATTAGATTCATTAGCACCTTCAAAGCTTATTATTTGTAATAAGTACATGGGCATTGAAGCGAGTACACTTTTAAGGAGCCTATATGCCCACTAGTAGATAAAATTGTCTCCCAACCAGTTAATCTTTCGCAATTTGGCAATTAGTTCATCATAAACTGATTTTTTTTTTTTTTTTTTTTGCTCTTTACGCAGCATTGCACTCAAATATTTTTTATGAAATATTGACCAAAAAAGCCATTCTACCCTTGATGATCCGCTACCGATAAACACCACAATTCCTAGGTCTAATGTAGCTAGCCACTTTTCTCTCTATTCATAAACACACCGAGACATGTCATATTATTCTCTTCAGCCTTCCTTTTGACTATTGGAAAAAAATTAGTATATCATGTGCAAATGCTAGGTACGATATACTCTGGGTACCCCATCTTAAAGATATTTCTTAAAATGTCATTTGGATTCGTGCGATGTATCATAAAGTATCTTGAGTCATGGTTCCTGTAAAGAATGAAGATATAAAAGTAACGAATCAAAGCGAGTGGAAGTCGAAAGTGACAGCATGTGACCGCAACAAGATTGCAATTGGCTCAATGCGACCAACAAGCCATCCGGCATGTGGATGGTTGCTTTAGCACCTGTTTGAGATTTAACCCATTTTCTTGGTCCCTTTTTTCGCTCTAATTAAATTATTAATTCGAATATGAATGGTTATGAGTCAAATGAAGAAATGTAACTCTTGAGAAGTATTGCAATAAGAATCTAAAAATAGATTGATGAAATCATTTGGAAAACATAAGAGATATTTTTCTTCTACTTTTATATTCTTCTTATTGCATTTTCATTTTTTTCCCTTAAAACTTTGTGCACATTTTGTTCCAAACAATAAAAAACATAAGCCTCACTAATGGTGGCTTCTTCTTTCCTTTGTTTTTCTTGTCTTTTCTTTGCCTTTGTGACTTTCAAACACCACCATATTATTGTCCTTTGTGGTGAGAAATGGGGATATAACCATAAGTGGATTGAAGTTGTGGGTTTGTGATTTGATTGATTAGCAAGTTTGATTTCAGCCAGTAATTCCACCAATTGGAGGTTGATTCTTCAACATTTGTTCTGGCCTGAAATTGATCGAAAATTGGTCTGAAAATTGGCAAAAATAAAAAATCAGACCTGTCCAATTTTTTCAATTTTCTGACGAATTTGTTTGAGCATTTTTTGATGAAACCACTTACCTTTTGGATAACCAAAGACCACCAGCAGTTCAGCAGACCGAGGTGCACCATAGTGGGTGGTGTGTGGCGGTTGACGGATGGAGCTCCGACAGTGGCGCGTAGCGAAGCATGGGGCCTCCTCCTTCGATGGTGTCTTTAGGTAGTTTTCTCCAGACGACGAGACAGACCTTGTGGTGATGTTAGTTTCTGTTTTAGGTGCTGCTGTAAAATTTGGACGATTTTGCCCTTGCGTGTTCAGGATTCAATTTTGCACAATTGGTTGCTGGTGACTTTGGGGGTGAATAGTGAAGGTCCAAAAGTAACAAATTTGTATCTTTCGTAATTTACGGACTCAGATAGGTCCGCTTTGGTAAATTGGCTGAAACTTTTACATTATCACACTAGCAGATCATCGTGTGGGTGATCATTAGGATTGGGGGTTGTCATTGCTTGGCAACCATTTCTTGTGCTAGAAAATTTAGGAATTACCTGACCTATTTGAAGTTGATTGCAAGTTGGTAATTGATTTTATGCTGCTATTGTCATATAGTCATTCGTGAGACTACATTGCGTGAGAATTTGAATTTTTTGTTAACATACGTGTTGCATTGATTACCTTGTTAGAATACCTGGACTTGACCTGTTAAAAAATTCCCTTGATTTAAGATCATGAATCTTACAAAACTTTGGGAACTTAGAACGGTGTATATTGCGGCCGTACGATTACTTTGTATGACCTATCTGTGCATTTAGTTGTTCTATTTTCCCAAAAATGTCTTTATGTTTCGAAGTTGGTGTTTTCAATGAGAAAGGAAAATTTTCAATTTGGCAACAAAAGATGAATGCGAATTTAGTTCAACAAAAAGTTTCAAAAGCCATAGATGGAAAATTTCTCGTAAATTTGATAGAAACACAAAAGAGGAATACGATGAACTTGTTTACACTTCGATTATCTTATATTTATCTGACACTATTTTGAGAAAAGCTGGGAACTTGATTCTACAAAAGAACTTTGGAAAATGTTGGAGGACTTATATTTACTTAAGTCCACTCCTAATATGCTGTACTTGTTTGAAAGATTTTTCAGTTTTAAAATGGATCCTTCAAAAGGTCTTGACAACAATCTGTATACTTTTAACAAACTTGTTCAAGACATTGGTAACTGTGATGAAATGAAGTCTGAAACATATAAAGCAATTATCTTACTTAATTCCATGCCTCATTCATATAGAGAAGTTAAGAATGCAATTAAATATGATAGGGACACCCTAACACCCGAGATTGTCATAAACTCACTTCGGAGTAAAGAAATGGAAATTAAGGCTGAAAAAGAAGAGAAGAGGAATGGTGAGTTACACATGATAATGAGTAGGATGAAGTTTAAGCAAATGAATTTAGGTAGAGCTCAAAATAGTGGTGATTAGAGTAGTGGCTCAAGTGATGAAGGTAGTAAGAAGAAGTGTAAAGGACAAGACAAGTCTAGTAGTAGACGGTGTTATAGTTGTGGTAAGTCTGGACACTTTATTAGGGACTGCCTCAAGAAGAAGGATAAGCAGAAGGGTAATGTGAGAGGTGAGATGAATGTGGTTGAAAGGTTGAGTTATGACTGCAGTGAGGTTTATTGAGAGTAAACCTAGTTACTGCATGTGCATCTGTATGTGATCCTTCTCCATGAATGTGTGTTTGCCTAATTTGTTGCATGATGCTATGCTGCATTTCAATGTGTTTGATATGTGCATTTGCTTGAATTTGAGGCAATATGATTACTTGGTGTAATTGCTTGCATCATAGTAGGTTAGAATGCATCTGCAATGTGTTTGATGTCTTTTGGTGAGGTAGAATATAGATGCCTAGGGGTACATTGTGGTTTGTCTCGAGGATGTGGAGTGTGACATTTGGATCACGAGTGGAAAGATGATTAAGTGTCTAGAATCCTTTACTGTAAAGAGGCCCTGATCAGGTGGAGGTAAGAGAGACACTTCTATCACTTTTGTTAGGTGGAGACACATTATCAACGTAGGTTGGGAGAACTGATGTGTTGATAGAGGATTATTTGGTGGACTTAGGATCTATTGTGACCTACTAGTTAGACATGAGTTGAGTGATCAATTTAGTGAGCACGGTTGGCGATGAGAAGAGATATGTGTTTTCGAGGTGTGAGCAACACGAAATGGGATAGGATAGGTGTTGCGAGATCTTTTTGTAGGGTCATTTATGCATTTGTTGCATATGTGTTGGCCGTGTGTTTGATTAACTTGGTGTTAATCTTTAGTTCTATGTGAACGTGCTTTTGAAAAGATTTATGTGTGATATCCTATAATATATCATCATCGCATATGTATTTGCTCTTGATTGTTTACTATCAATATTTGCTTCTATTTGGGTGTTCTTGACCTTAGCACAGGTGAGTACATGGAGCAGGTATGGTATGTGTTTCAGCTAGAAAGCACGAGGTAAGGTCTATGATCCAATTTTATTGGCTACCCTGATTATGCAAGTGCTAACTGTCTGTTTTTTATTGCTTGCAGATTTATTAGGCATCAAGGTGAAAATTTGTTGGATTTTGATACCCAATAAATCTCGGGGCAAAGATATTAAATATTGTCAGACTATATTTCATAGGCCGAGGCCAATGAGTAAAATATTATCAACCAATCAATTCATATACTTGACCTGAAAACAACGTGGGCTATTAGTTACAACTTAATTGATTTTAATGTTGCCTTAGCCCAAATTCATTTATAGGAGGGCTTCCTTGTTTCTTGGCTCATTACTTTGTATCTAACTAGTCCAATTGTATTTCCTTTTGGATGGCTTAAATTTTAACCCGTTTAACTTTTTTATTGTTCTAAGTTAAAGCCTAACCCTAGCCTATTTATAAGGTTATAATTCTATTCATTTTCTTGTGTGATTTGTGCGTGAGAGTGAAGAAAATTTCACTATCCCCTTTGAAGAGAAGAAATTGGCCCCTTTGTGTCCAAAAATCGGTTGATTACTTTGTGTACTTTGTGGTCTCTTCATAACCTATCTTTGTGGTGTTTTCTTCTTGCCTTTGTAGCTACAAATCATCACCATTTTCTTGTCCGTTGTGGGTAAGATTGAAAAGCAATCGAGGTAAATATATTGGTTGTGGATCGGAGCAGGTTGGTTTGGTTGATGGTAGAGAAAGATAACATTGGATTGAGCTCAGAAAACACCGATTTGAAGATCCTTGGATCGAGCTTCCAAGATACCGACAAATATGCCAATTGATATTCTTGTCTCTCTTCCTCTGAAAATGGTGGGGCTTTTCTTCCGTTACCATTTCGGCATGAGAATTAGTAAGAGACAAGAGAAATAAAAAATGTGAAAACGATGAAGTATTTGAGTACAAAAGCTAGGATCTACCTGAGGCCCCGCTATTTAAAGTAGTGCTTCAAGGGACATGTGTCATCATTGCATGATAGTTGGGGTTTTCCCAATCTCTAACATTTCCTAGGACGCAACAACCAGAACATGGCAACTCTCATATATCAGGTTATTTGCTGTGGGATATGGTTATAACTTTCCTGTGTCAAACATCCAATGGAGTCCTAGGCCTTAGGAAAAACCTACAAGTCTCTTAGCTCTGTACTAAAATAGGCGAGCAACCACTACTGTCCTGTGGATGAGCGAGGCATGAGCTGACCTTTAGAGTACCTGGAGCTAGTTAATGGGCTCTATACCAAGACGAGTACGCCAAATACATGATAGTGACCACTACTTCCATCATTATAGGCCAATTATCACATGTGGCCAAATGGATAAGAACGAGTACAAGTACGGTTTGTTTGGTAGCTAGACAATGGCCAACTCCCTTGCCACCTATTAGACTAGGTTGACTTTTATGGTGATTGGCAAGGTCGAATTTACCTCGATTGTAGAGGGAGATAGTAGCTATTGACTCTTCTAACTGCTTTCATCCTTTCCATGATAGCTGCTAATATTTCTATCATCTAATTCAATAATTTTATTGCTGGAGAGAGAGATATTTTTCTCATTTGCTTGATTCTTCTTTCAAACAGCTGGATATGAGAGAACAATGAAGATTTTCCATTTTGTTTTAAAAATCACATTTTCGGGCCAGTTATAGGTGTGTTGATAGACCATTCCATTTCCTCTAAATCAAACATGAACGTTCCTAGCTTGGACCATGTAATATGGGTTTGATATAGGCATAAACAATGGCGGGGCGAGTTTGTCCTAGTCCACCAGTTTTGACACCTTTAGGGTTGTGATAGTCTTCTTGGAGAATCTTGATATCAACCCTCTAAAAACGAACAGATCTTTTTCAATGACCATTAAAGCGGAACATTTAGAAGAGAAAATTATAAATTAATTAAAAATAGAGGAAATACAAAGGATCTATGAAAATGAGCATAAATTTTAGCTCGATTATCAACTTTTTGTCCATGAGTACAATTCAAAAGCATTTTTTGATTCTACTCATATTTTTTAGATGAGAAATCAAACTTTCTGGGTTAAATTCCGTTGCTTAGGGGTTCGTTTTTGCATTTTTTTTGGTTTTCAGTTAGTTTAAGGGTACTTTTGTCATTTTAGTAATTTTTTTTTTCGTTCTTATTGGATTAGTTTTGTCATTTTGTAGTTTATTTGAATTGATCTATATAATTAGGAGTTTGTTTAGAATTTGTTTTGAGTCTATAAATACATCTTAGGTTGTAAAAATAGTACATTCATTTTTTGTGTTGACCTTGTTTACTGTTAGGATGATGTCAACAATAGATACCAAAACCACTCGTGTAACATAAGCAAAGGATGCTAGTCGATAATACTCTGGGTTTGGACGTGGAGATACTTTTTAAAATGAGACAAATATGTTCGGGCTCCGACAATTTACTTTGAGATCGATTATGTGATAATAACCAATCATCAACAATTTGACTAAAGCTAGATAATCTTAACTCAAGCAAAAACAAATGTATAATTAGCAAGAAAGAAGACAAATAGTAACTTCAAGCGTATTGATTTACATTTGTCTTCAAATCATGCATAGAGGAGGTATGGTGTTACAAATGAAATGGTGTCCGTTTGATAAAAATCTACATGGCCTCATTTCCTTAACCGAAGTATACAATCCTAGGCATCAATTTGAACTTTTTAGCCCATGGCGCATTTAATGCTCTTGCTAAGAACAGTTATCGTATTGCAAAAACTGATAAGACTTGACATTTTACTCATTACAAAGGTCGCATTAATCATTTCAAAAGGATTTCATACATAAATTCAAATTCCTCATGTGTGAGACGTCACTTACTATAGTTGGGCTTCGACTTTGGCTTATACCGAGCTCTGTAACTTCGGCAGACAAAATGCATTTAGCTTTAGGGCATCATTTTTAACATAGGATTGCTTCGATAGATGTGGTTCTCTGACAAAAATGGGTTAGCTAGTTCAATAATCGACCAATGGGCCTCGATGGGCTTGTCACATGGAGCCACATGTGGCGAGGCGTAACATTTTGATTGAAAGACATTTTAATTTTCCCAATTATTAGTGTATTCCAATATTTATTTGGTGGATTCCAAATGGGTATTAAGTTCGTTTGAGCGAAATTTGAGCAAACACCCATTCCTGTATTGTGAACAAGAGTCTTTTATTATTGTTCAGGTTTTCGTCCTACGTCAAGTGGTATCAAAGCGATGGCAGATGATCAGATTAACGTTGTAGAGTTGAAAATTTGCGACTCATATGCAAGAATTCGGCAATCAACTTAAGGATGTGCTAGCTGCCATAAATCTTGGAGTCGATAATCCTAGGCAATAACCACCTATCGACCTTGTTTAGGTTGTTTCTCCTGTCAATTTGGTCCGAGTTCTGGCCCTAGTTCTTTATCATGGTCATCATGATGACTATGATGGTTACAAAGTTAAGGCGAAGATTCCTATTTTCAATGGGAGTTTAGATGATGGGGCATTTCTTGATTGGTTAAATGAGTTTGAAAGGTTTTTCAAAATTATAGAGTTTAGTGAGAAATGAAAGGTTGCAATTGTGGTGTGCAAACTTAATGGAAGGGAAGGAGTATGCTGGCAAAGTATATACGATGAATATTAGATGTTAAGACAACATCCTGTAAGAGATTGGATCATGATGAAAGAATTGTTGCAGTAATGATTTCTTTATAGAGACTATATGTAGGCCTTGTATCGACAATTTTTAGATTGCAAACAAGGAAGCCATTCGGTGGTCGCCTATACCAAAGTGTTCTTGAGGCTACAATCTCATTGTGATGTAATGGAGGTTGATGATTATCAGATTGCACGGTTTGTAAGGGGATTAAAGTACATGATTTAGGATAAGATAGGGGTTCAACCCATTCATTCATTAATAGATGCTAGAGAGATGGCGTTCTGAATAGAATCATTACTTACACAGCAAACATGATGTCCTTTACCATTTAGGAAAAATTTAGATAATACAATTTAAAAGACAGCAAAAGGATCGCATCTATCTCAAACCACGACTAAACCGCATGCAATTGTAGTGGAATCAAAATGGCAGTACCAGAGAAAATCAACTATTCAGGCAGCAAATAATACTTGTGCAAAACTGGTTGTTGAGAAGTGTTACAAGTGCGAAAAAGCAAGCATAAATCAAAGAATGTCCTGATTGAAGACCTGTACATATGACAGAAACAAAGTAATGAAGATGATGAAGATCAAGAATATGTCGGAGAAGAGGGAGAGGAAGAGGAAGAATATGCAGATGAAGTTTGTGGAGAACAAGAAGGAGATTTTGTATGTAGTGCAAAAGTTCTTATGTTTACCTAAGCAAGAAGAATTAACTCAACGTAGGAAGATCTTTTATGCTAAGTGTTGAGTTCGAGATGTTGTTTGCAGTTTGATCATTGACAGTTGCAGTTGTGAGAATTTGATCACGAAGAAGCTGGTGGATCATCTGAAGTTGCCAATCGATCCACATCCAGCTCCTTATCAGATTGTATTAAGAAGTGTCAATCCATTCAAGTGTCTCAATTTTGTAAGGTACATTTGTCAAAGAAGACTTATTACAAATCAGAAGTTATTTGTGATGTTGTTGGGATTGATGCATATCATGTTCGATTGGACAAATCATGACAGATCGATATGGATGTCATAAATAAGGGTAGAGAGAATACCTTTAAGTTTAACTAGAGGGATAAAAATATTACGGTTGAACGATCATGAAGGGTACAAAAACATTCTAAAGTGGAAGAGAAAATATTCTTGGCTAGTACAAATTTAACCAGTGAAAGAGCATTTATACCTTGATGACAATTCAGCATCAAGTTATTTTGAAGTGAAAGGAAATAATGTAGGACAATTAGAAGATAAAATCATAAATCAATTAATAATGTTGTCACATTTCACCTGTTTTTGGCCCATTTATTACCTAGTCCTAAAGCTATAAATATGACTCTTGTTTGGGACAGAAGTCTGTCAATTGAACAGAAGAGAGGAGCCGTTTTATGTGAAATACTCTCCTTTGTGCTTGAGTTTCGACCTACTGCTACTCTCTTATTATTATTCTTCTTTATCTTCTCTTTTGTGGTTAATTGCAACCACTATTATTCTATCCATTGTGGGAGATATAAACAGGGCGACGAAAGTGAATAGAGGGTTGTGGGTTGAGCCTTTTGTTGGTGTCTAATATCGATTTTGTTAAACCGAGCCTGGATTGCATCAAATCGAAAATCTTGGAGCATACTTCCCCTACAAATAATGTGATTCAACACTACAATGTTGAAATCATTTTAAATTGTTGGGAAGTTTACTAGACTTTTGGATTCAAGTGCAGACTTTTATTTTTTAATATAAAGATTTCATCTTCCATTGGTCGAGCTCCAAATTTCCTCAATCAAAACTACTTTTTCCAAGGTTGTCTTTAAAGTTGTAGACACCAACAATTTTCTATGTTCTTGAAGTTAAATACTTATAATCAGTGTTCTAAAAAGTGTAAAGTGTGGTTATACTTGGAGGCCAAGCTTCAAGTTTTACGAGTCCAGGCGAGCCTATGTATAAAAAATCATTTTTTATTTTTAGTATAAATTTTTTTATCATTTTAAAAATTATTTAATAATTAAAATAATACATACCAAACATCTAAAATTATAGAGTACTATTTACAATAAGTCAAATATACAATTTTCAAAATTTTAAAATGCAAAAGTAAGACTGTTTTTCATAATTTCAACTTTCACGCTTGTTTGATTTGGACTAAAATCAAATTTTAATTTAAGTCAAAGTCGAACAATCAATATTAACCACATCTTTCATAGATCCCATAACTTTTGAACAACACATTTCAAAAATTTCTATTACAATATACTAAAAAGTCTAATTTTAATTCCCACCAAACATCCTCGTCCTACTTGAATTTTTTTAAGGTATTTTCATTTTTGACTTTTTATTGATAAAATCATTTAAAAATTTGAAACTAAAGTCAAATAATTGAGTTTTAGAAAAGTAAAAAAATAAAAAAAATTAATAAAGCGCAACTAGGCGATCAGTTTCAAGATATGGCGTTTCATCCAAGTCTCGTCTCGAGCCTAGGCGACACTTAGACAGACTTTTTAGAACACTGCTTATAATTGCAACCATGTCATTGTTTATAGATAAAGCATGTAAATTGTAATGATCATAAATTATGAGGATGAGGTCATCTGTGATGCAGTTGATATGGATGCTGGCCATGTCCTTTTACAAAGACCGTGGAAATTTGATGTTGACGCCACTTGTTAAGTTTGAGACAACACTTGCATATTATGGTTGAACAGGAAGAAGATAATCTTGTTTCCCAAACAAAGGCAATTCGAAGATATCAGTGCTATTAAAGGTGAATGGTAGCTCTTTTCTAGCGTTTTTGGGCCTGAATTTCATGAAAAAGTAAAAGAATCAAATTTTGGAATGGCACTAGTAGGTAAAGACACACCCGATGAATCATATAAAATCCCTTATAAAATTCACGCTTTTCTAAAAGAATTTTCTGATCTGTCACCCAAGAATTGCCTAACAAACTACCACCTATGTGGAATATTCAACATCAAATTGATTTAGTATCTAAATCTAGTTTACCTATCCTACCACATTACAGCATGAGTCTAGCTGATATGCCGAACTTTAATGACATTTAATTAAAAATTAGAAAATATATTAAATCGTGAGAGTATGCATCCTTGTGCAGTTAATGCTTTGCTTACTCCAAAGAAGGATAGAAATCAGAGATTGTGTTGTGAAGACAGTCGCGCGATTAATAAAATTTCTGTCAAATATCAATTTGGTGTGGTTAAATGACATGGTTTACAAATTGCGAGGCTTAGATTTTTCATCCCCCCCCCCACCCCCCCTCTCCCAAAAAAAAAAAAAACTTGATTAGAATAGCTGATATCATTAAATACATATTCGATTGAGAGATGAATGGAAAACAACATTCAAAAAAGGGCAGATTATATGAATGGCTTATGATGCCTTTTGGGTTATCAAATGCTCCAAGTACCTTATGTAGTTAAGGAATCAAGTATCTTGGCCATTCATTTGAAAATTCGTAGTAATTTATTTTAATAATATTCTTGTTTATAGTCAATGTGACGAATATCACTTGTTGCATCTTCGACAGGTATTTGTGGCTTTAAGAACTAACAAGTTGTATGTCATTATGTCAATATGAAGAAATGCAGTTTTATGACTCATCAGCTTTTATTCCTGAGATTTGTTGTCGAAGCCAATGGGATTCAAGTTAACGAATGCAATGTAAAGGCAATTTGAGAATGGCCAACCCCCCTCCGGTATGAGGAGTTCAAAGTTTCATAGCTTAGCTACTTTAATCGGCGTTTTATATGGAAAATTTAGTTTTATTATGGCTAGCTATTGCTCAAAGAAAGGTAAGTTCCATAGTGGAACGCACAAGATACAAGTTTCCAACAAATTAAACAAAGTTATGTACTACACGTCTACACATGTTCCAGCGTTGCTGAATTTTTGACAAAGTGTTAGGCATGATGTTGTCAAACGACCTCCCGGGCGAT
Source organism: Olea europaea var. sylvestris (assembly GCF_002742605.1). Classification (NCBI taxonomy): domain Eukaryota; kingdom Viridiplantae; phylum Streptophyta; class Magnoliopsida; order Lamiales; family Oleaceae; genus Olea; species Olea europaea. Next base: position 24,411,468 of record NC_036243.1, on the reverse strand, counting down.
GATGAGAACCAATTTTATCAGTCAACATGAATGACTGAACGATAATTCAACATCGAATAATGGATGAACCGACCAAACGTTGCTTTACCTATTGGACGGCTAATACTCTTTGTGGCTTGTTGTTTCTTTCCATTGGGACTTAACCCTAGTCGAGCCTACTTACCATATCTTGACTTACCTTATGTTGGCCACTTGACTAATATATATATTGGTGTTTTTCTCCCTACTCTAACCTGTCCATATAGAACCCGAGAGCAACAAGAGAGACTGCCGTGTTCTTCTTCTGCCTTCTTCTTCGTGATTTGTCTTCCATGCCAATTGCTTGAGCCTTTGTGACTCTTACCTGTGTGGTATCCATCCTAAGTGTGTGGATTGAATCAACAAGCAAAAGAGGAAAGCAACCATAGGAGAAGAGAAGCCGGCGGATCGGCTGCAACCTTGATTTCCGGCCAATCCAGCCACTTTTCGGCGAAACCGAACCCATATCCAGGTTCAGCAGGCTGAGGCGCTCCCTCGGCTGTGGCGCGTGGCGGTGGCGGCGGCGCGTGGCGGCGGTTCCGGGCGAGCTTCCTTCGAGCAGTTTGCTTATTTTATTCTCCTGAACGTCCTTCGGTTTTGATGTTGAATTCGATGTTTAATGGTTAACTGAGCCCGGAAATCACTTTGAGCAGCTTAAGGAAGATCCTAACACAAAGTTTTTGAGGTAGAGTGAGATGCTTTCGTTCAAGGCATAGGAGCTGTATTGTCTCACAAGAAATGGCCGGTGGAATTTTTCAGAAAAAATGGAGATGATACTCGAAAGAATTCGACTACTTATGAACTTAATTTTTTCAGTCGTTCGAGAATATTGGGAACATTACTTAATTCTAAGATAGTTTGTTTTGTTTACCAGTCATCAAACTTTGAAGTTCATCAACGTCAAAAACCAATGAACCACTTGCATGCACTGTGGATTATGCTATCTACAAAAATTCACATTTCGATCAAAGCATAAGTCCAGCAAATAGAATAAAGTAGTTGATGCATTGAGTAGACAGCCACGATTTACATAAGATTTATTGTTTATGATGGCTTGAGAGAGTCTTAAATAAACGACGATAATTTCAGAGATTTTTGGGCCAAATGTAGAACTTCAGGCGCTACTGGTGATTAGGAATTTTTGTTGAAAGGCAATTGACTTTGTATTCCCTGCTTTCACAAGAATATTTAATTCAAGAACGAAATGTTGGAGGACCGACGTCCATGTTGGTCGTTAGATAAAAAAAATAAGCCAGATAGAAGAATGATGTTTTGGCATCCACTCAAAAAAGACGTTCGTCGATTTGTTAGACATTGCCCTATATGACAACGGGCTAAAGGCCAAGGCCAAGCATGAAATGCTGACCTTTATCTATTCCGAAGATAATTTGGAAGGATATGACCAGGGATTTTGGTATTGGACTCCCTCAGACTTAATATGGATACAATTCTATTTTTGCAATCGTTCGGTTCTCCGGAATGATGCAGTTTATTCCTTGCAAGAGAACGTCAAATAACTCTCATGTAGCTCATTTATTTTCAAGAATGTTATTCATCTTTATGGTGTTCCTACTTCTATTATTTCCAATAGCAATATCAAATTTCTAAGTGATTTCTAGAAGACACTTTGGAAGAATTTGATACTTAAAATATAGCAATATTAGTCATCCACAAACTGATGGCCAGACCAAGGTGGCTTATCGTACATGGTAACATGATGCGATGTGTTTGTAGTGATGACTCTAAGCATTTGGATGTAGCTTTAACACAAATTAAATTTGCTTTCAATAGTATGCCTAACTGTTCAACTAAAAGATAAGAAGATTAATTCATTTTAAGTATTGAAGAAAATAGGAGACAATGCCTAGAAGACTGATCTTTGTGTGGACATGAACATTTCCTATGCATTCCATGTTGACACATCTTTAAAATTATTGAACACACGAATATTCTATTCCAACAATAAGCTCGAGGTCGAGAATTATAAAATAGTTTAATCTAAAAATAAATTCATTTTATTATAATATCTATAATTACGTACAAAATATACACTAAAATTTTATGATTATATTTATTTGGTCAAAAGAAGAACGGAGAAATATATTTTTTTCATTCTTAGAGAGGGCAATTCCCAAAAGTTATCTGTGTGATGAGAGAGTCACCAGCATACAATAACTGTGCACGCTTTAAACTAGCAACAAAGTTACTTTCTCATATGGTATGGAAACTATACATACTGAGAGTCGTAATTTAGGATAACAAACTCAATAACCATTGCAGCAGTTGTGGAAGCTCCAAGCTAAGAAAATATAATCTTGTAAGCTGGGGGAAACTATATCAATGGAACATCATTAATTCGGCAAATCTATACAGTCAACATGTTAGGCAATTTTGTTGTCAAACGACCTCCTCGGGCGATGATGTAACCTCGGTTGTTTATTATCAATCGGCCTCGGCCTAATGATTGATTAGCACATCGACACAATTAACGAGACAACATAATCCATTTTCTTATGAACCGTTCGAAGTAACCTATTTTATAGTGTTGCTCACGGTTCCCGCACCATTCCTTGGAAGGCTATATTATTATTGTTGAGGCCCAATTATTTGAGTCGAGCCTTG
>NC_036243.1:24406363-24408756 GCF_002742605.1 Olea europaea var. sylvestris | reverse complement strand
AAATGGTGTCGATGTTTTTGGTAAACTGAGCCCGATTTTGCACTGCTTGGTGTGGAATTCGGTCCTACAGGTGGTATCAGAGCTAGTTGAAGCTTTCCCGGCCTGAAATTTGACAAAAAACCGACGGCAATCGCGTTTTGGGGTTGAGGAACCGCGGCTGCAACCTTGATTTCCGGCCAATCCAGCCACTTTTCGGCGAAACCGAACCCATATCCAGGTTCAGCAGGCTGAGGCGCTCCCTCGGCTGTGGCGCGTGGCGGTGGCGGCGGCGCGTGGCGGCGGTTCCGGGCGAGCTTCCTTCGAGCAGTTTGCTTATTTTATTCTCCTGAACGTACTGACACTGTTTATTTTCTGTTACAGGTTATACAGAAAAAGTTGGACAATTTTGCCCCCGGTGGATCGACGGTTGAATCTGCATATATCTACTGAATCACTTTAGGCCAAGATTGTGGTCCTAAAGCAGTAGATTCGCATCTCTCTCGATAATACGGACTCAGACACGTCCGCTCTGGTAAATTGGCTTAACCCGTTAATTTTTCAGCATTAGCGCGTCACCGTGTGGGGTGACAATAGGTTGGGGGTTGTCATTGCTTGGCAACCATTGCTTGTGTTAGAATTAGGGTTATGTGCTCTTAATTGATCTTTTTGATTGAGTATTTGTTTTGGGTTTAAAATCAGTTTTGTAATTCTTAGTGATCAAAATTATTGTGGGACTAGTTATCTGCTAGACGTATTTTTTGTTGCAATAATTTTTGGGCCAAATGTAGAACTTCAGGCGCTACTGGTGATTAGGAATTTTTGTTGAAAGGCAATTGACTTTGTATTCCCTGCTTTCACAAGAATATTTAATTCAAGAACGAAATGTTGGAGGACCGACGTCCATGTTGGTCGTTAGATAAAAAAAATAAGCCAGATAGAAGAATGATGTTTTGGCATCCACTCAAAAAAGACGTTCGTCGATTTGTTAGACATTGCCCTATATGACAACGGGCTAAAGGCCAAGGCCAAGCATGAAATGCTGACCTTTATCTATTCCGAAGATAATTTGGAAGGATATGACCAGGGATTTTGGTATTGGACTCCCTCAGACTTAATATGGATACAATTCTATTTTTGCAATCGTTCGGTTCTCCGGAATGATGCAGTTTATTCCTTGCAAGAGAACGTCAAATAACTCTCATGTAGCTCATTTATTTTCAAGAATGTTATTCATCTTTATGGTGTTCCTACTTCTATTATTTCCAATAGCAATATCAAATTTCTAAGTGATTTCTAGAAGACACTTTGGAAGAATTTGATACTTAAAATATAGCAATATTAGTCATCCACAAACTGATGGCCAGACCAAGGTGGCTTATCGTACATGGTAACATGATGCGATGTGTTTGTAGTGATGACTCTAAGCATTTGGATGTAGCTTTAACACAAATTAAATTTGCTTTCAATAGTATGCCTAACTGTTCAACTAAAAGATAAGAAGATTAATTCATTTTAAGTATTGAAGAAAATAGGAGACAATGCCTAGAAGACTGATCTTTGTGTGGACATGAACATTTCCTATGCATTCCATGTTGACACATCTTTAAAATTATTGAACACACGAATATTCTATTCCAACAATAAGCTCGAGGTCGAGAATTATAAAATAGTTTAATCTAAAAATAAATTCATTTTATTATAATATCTATAATTACGTACAAAATATACACTAAAATTTTATGATTATATTTATTTGGTCAAAAGAAGAACGGAGAAATATATTTTTTTCATTCTTAGAGAGGGCAATTCCCAAAAGTTATCTGTGTGATGAGAGAGTCACCAGCATACAATAACTGTGCACGCTTTAAACTAGCAACAAAGTTACTTTCTCATATGGTATGGAAACTATACATACTGAGAGTCGTAATTTAGGATAACAAACTCAATAACCATTGCAGCAGTTGTGGAAGCTCCAAGCTAAGAAAATATAATCTTGTAAGCTGGGGGAAACTATATCAATGGAACATCATTAATTCGGCAAATCTATACAGTCAACATGTTAGGCAATTTTGTTGTCAAACGACCTCCTCGGGCGATGATGTAACCTCGGTTGTTTATTATCAATCGGCCTCGGCCTAATGATTGATTAGCACATCGACACAATTAACGAGACAACATAATCCATTTTCTTATGAACCGTATGCTAAAAATGATCAAGGGTGCTTTAGTTTCCATTAAGGGAATTAAGAAAAACGATATATACATTACTACTGGGGAAGTGGTTAGAGATATGAATTCCTCTATCTCCTCTGTCAAGATTGATCACACACACATGGCACAATAGGCTTGCTCACGTAGGAGTCAAGGGACTTAAGCTACTTAATGAAAAGGGTGCTTTTGGTAATGATTGTGTG
>NC_036243.1:24388437-24405694 GCF_002742605.1 Olea europaea var. sylvestris | reverse complement strand
AAGTTGGAACCTAGAGCTAGGAAGTGTGTTTTCTTAGGATACCCCGAAGGTGTTAAGGGTTATAGATTATGGGATAGAAGCCAAAACGGAGTTAAGATCATCATAAGTAGAGATGTCACGTTTAACGAAAAAGAAATGCCGTGTATTAAAGGGAAAACTGAACCCGAAAGTGAAGTAGAATCGGGTGAAGAGAGAGACCAATTTAAGGTGGAGTTAGGAAAACTCAGTCCACCTGTCCCTACTGTCTCAAATGAGGTGGAGACTCAAACTCAGGAACCCGAAGTTGAAAATAGTAACGAAATAGTGACAGAAGAACACTATGAGGAAGAAAACTACATGCAATAGTAACATAAAAAAGGAGCTTTGCATTCAATTGTACCAGGTCAATTGATAGAAAGTTGTTACTAATAAAGAGGAATGTTAGCACTTACCTCCACAGTTACTAGAGGGGGGAGAGAGAGTTCTATTTGAGTTTGAACGGCTAAATATACAATCTAGAAGATATCGAAATTCGATATTTTTTCACTCTTTCCACCACCATAAAGATAGAATTTGTATAGGTCATTTTTTCTTATTAAAAGTACGATTCAATTATTTCAATAATACTTTTTTTTTCATTTTTCATTATGTATTTAATTTATCGAATCATTTAGTTATTATCAATGTACATGTACATTTGACAAATTCATTCACATTTGTGCTTTCATTAATGTATGAATCCCCTATTATTAATTTTTAATTAATTAACATTCACATTCAATAATGCATCTTATTATTCACGTCCATGTATGCTAATTAAAATCCTGTTTTACTTAATTTAAAATTAAATAAATGATGTAAGATTCATTGTTACATATATATTCTTTGATATTAATTCTAAATTAATTAATATTTATGCATATTCAAATATTACTTTTACAACACTTATAAAGTATTTTATGATAAGGTACAACGTACATTCAACGTTGACTAGTTCCACTAAAAGTTGCATTATTCGACTGCATGGAAGAAGCTACTTAACTTATTAACTTGACAATTACATCATAGAACATGTTAATTTAATATTCTTTGGCACGGTCCAATATTATGTTGAATTATATTATTTAAAAGTTTAACTTGTTCGAGGTAATACACATTTACTTATATAAATTCTATATTCAACAAAAAGAGTGGATATTGCATGATTGGAACAATGAAGACAGTGTTAAAATATTGAAGAAATGCAAAGAAGCAATTTCAATAAAAAGCAGAGAAAAAGTGATAATTATTGAAATGATTCTTAGCAAAGACGAAAAGGGGGGCAGGTGGACTGAGTTTTCCTAACTCCACCTTAAATTGGTCTCTCTCTTCACCCGATTCTACTTCACTTTCGGGTTCAGTTTTCCCTTTAATACACGGTATTTCTTTTTCGTTAAACGTGACATCTCTACTTATGATGATCTTAACTCCGTTTTGGCTTCTATCTAAGGAACAATCCCCTTGCAATGAGCGTGAAGTTGAATACATGAGTAGAGTACCTTACTCAAATGTGATTGGTTCCATAATGTACTTGATGGTTTGCACTAGACCTGATTTAGGTTTTGCTGTTAGTACTCTGAGTAGATATATGGCTAATCCGAGATCTGAACATTGGGAAGCGCTAAAGTGGCTGTTAAAGTACTTGAAGGGTACTAGTAACGTAGGCTTAAAGTTTAGTGCTAATAGAGAAGGCATAAAATTAAAAGGTTTTGTAGATGCTGACTATGCGGGTGATAGGGATGGTAGGAAATCTACTTCATCTTACGTGTTTACCTTATCTAATTCATGTGTAAGTTGGAAATCACAGTTACAACATATTGTTGCACTATCCACTACAGAATCAGAATATATTGCCACCACTGAAGCTATTAAAGAAGCTCTATGGCTTAGAGGTCTACTTCATGAATTATGTGTTCTGAATGATTATGTGGTAGTGTATTCCGATAGTCAGTCATCCATACATTTATGTAAAAAACCTGTTTTTCACGAGCGCACTAAGCACATTGATGTAAGACTCCACTTCATTAGAGATATAGTATCTCAAGAGGTGGTAAGACTTGAGAAAGTTCATACCCACTATAACCCATCTGATATGGGGACGAAGGTACTGCCACTGGCAAAGTTTAGGAGTTGCAAGGAACTTCTAAACATTGGTACAGGTAAATGATTTCCAATTTTATTGTTTTTCTATTAGAGGTGTCACTAATGGGAAACAATTTTCTTTGCAGGTCCTTTGACACCAAGGTGGAGGTTGTTAGGCAATTTTGTTGTCAAACGACCTCCCCGGGCGATGATGTAACCACGATTGTTTATTATCAATCGGCCTCGGCCTAATGATTGATTAGCACATCGACACAATTAACGAGACAATACAATCCATTTTCTTATGAACCGTTCGAAGCAACCTATTTTATAGTGTTGCTCACGGTTCCCGCACCATTCCTTGGAAGGCTATATTATTATTGTTGAGGCCCAATTATTTGAGTCGAGCCTTGATCCACCACTTAGCCCTAATTGTAACTTACCTTTTTTGGACAATATTCTTGGCATATATTCCCCTCACTCTCTCGGCCTCCATTAGAGTGAAAAACCCCCTCTTTGTGAGCTTCTCTCTCTCGGCCTCTTCTTCCCCCCTCTCTGTGTGACCTTTGTGGTTGATATATTGTGGGTATTTTCTTGGCCTTCTTCTTCCCAATCCATAGCAACCGGACCGGTGGCGGCATAGGGTTGTATTGGAGTTGTCTCAAGAAATGGTGTCAATGTTTTTGGTAAACTGAGCCCGATTTTGCACTGCTTGACTGTGGAATTCGGTCCTACACAACACAACTGTCTTTATTTGATGTAACTTGAAAAACGAAGTTATGCTCACAAGGTAAGGGAGACAATGTAAATCGGATACCATGAATTCTTTGAAATGTTCAAATGTTCATCAATCATAGGTGGTGGACAACTAATTTGTTTAGCGTGTAAGGAAAATGACAAATTTGTTTTATTTAACGTTTGACTTGAATACACCCTGCAGTGGCGGACGAAGACATTTTAAATTAGTGGGGCACAATTAAACTTGCAAAAAAATACAGATTTACGTTTATGCAAATACCACTATGTTTGTCATCCTTTTTATCTTCAGCCTCATTTTTCATCACTTTTATTTTGAATATTCATTTCATTAACATTGTGATCATTAAAAAAAAAAAAAAAAAAGAGAGAGCATATTTACGTTGAAATTATTTTTCCATCATAATTAATTTAAGTGAAAAATACAAAAATAACAGCAATTATGAATGTTAAATTATCAAATGCATTTCAATTCAAACAAAGACAAAAAATCACAACAAGAATTCATTACCATAAAATCATCAAAACAAGATAGAAATTAGATCCCTAATTTCATTTCATAAGAAAATACAAAAGAAATCATAAAAAAGAAATGATTTCCCGAAAATTGAGGCATATAACTTTTGATAAATGAATCTCTAAAAAAAATTAAAACTTCATTCAAAATTTTCAGATTTTCCGGGCGGGAGATCTTTTGCTTCAAATCTGATTTCACTTAAAAGAAAAGGAAAAAAAATGGTGGGTCAAGTGTCCCACTAGGACCCACTGTGGGTCCGCCAGTGACACCCTGTTCTCAAATGTTCATCAAAATTTTGAGTTGGTAGGGATTGCTTTGTGAAAGACACAAAATAAATATGCAAACCGCCCGGCGGGGGTACCTGATTTCCAACATTGTGCCACCATCCAGAAATTTGAAGTTTTTAGGCCGAGCAATCCAGAATTGAGTGTATTTTTCTCTGCAGAATATGTGGACCTCAAGGCTTATAAGAAATCCCCCTATTTGCCAATTACCAAAGCAATCATTATATGTTCTCAAGATCAAATTAAGAGTGTGTTTCAGCTCCATCTTGCAAAAAACAAGTTATGTAGTAGTATTTTTTTGGTGAATGGGTGGTTAAAAACTAGGGAAATATTTTAAGTTTATGGATAAAATTAGTCTATTGACTATTGAAAGAATGTATGGTTGAACACACTTGAATTCTAAATGATGAAGTTGTTCATTCATCATTCACATACATTAATTTAAGTCTTCTAGGAACCTTGAAAAGATGAAAACTCCTTGTATTCTCGTGCGGATTAGGCAAGTGAACAATCTGTAGTAAAACAACAATAACATCTCATCAAAATTTAAATATTGAGATCTTTAAAATGTAATAGAATCCTTACTTAATTACCTTTCCAGCTATATATTATATGAATGGAAAATATGTTTTGAACTTCTCAGAATTCTGTTGACATTTACCCCAAAATCTGCCTATTGGAAATCAACTCCCTATTGAAAGAATCTTGACTTCTCTATGTTCAAGTGTTGTGATTACTGATGAATTTTTTCGCCTTTCGAGATTCTCCCACCATAAAGAGGCTTGTTTTCTTAATTATAAAGTAACTAATTTTGCACATCGTTATAATCAAAATGTCTTTCAGTAATATAAAGCCAATCATGATATTTACCTGGTGGCATTCTTCCTTCAAACTAAAGGAATGTCCCCTCTAATGTTGAAGTCACAATCAAGATGATAAGAAGAGTCATCACTATGGTTTTGACTTTCATTACGAAATTGATTTCTTATTCTTCACTTACATGTTCTTTCTCCGAATTTTTGTCACCATTATTATTTTGAAAGAGCTCAAATAGAGCCAACCATTGCTGAAGTACTTGTCTTCTCAATTCTTCATTTTCGATATCATGAACATCTCTTTCTCAAGATGGCATGCGTCAATGTTTCCACCACGAAGACAACTGCAACCAACCATGATAACCAAAGCTCTGAGTACTGTCATTAATTACAACACTTGAACAAAGAGAAATCAAGATGTTTTCAATAGGGAGTTGAATTCCAAGGGGCAGATTTTTGGGTAACTTTCAAGAGAATGTTGAAAACATATTTTCCATTCATATAATATTTTCTGGAAAGGCAATTAAGTAAGGATTCTAGAACATTTTAAAATCTCAATTTGGACATTTCTATGAGAAGTTATTTTTGTTTTACTCCAAATTGTCCAGCTGCCTAATCCACCCAAGAATGACTTTAATGTACGTGAATGATGAATGAACGATTTTGTCATTTAAAATTTATGCATGTTCATTTAACTTGATCTTGAAAACATTTAAAGATTACTCTTGCCCGTGCTTGGAGGGTTATTCCAATTCACAACATAATTGTAAGTCTTAAAATAATTGAGTTAGAATATATGAATTAAGTCATTTGAGAGGTGTCTATCACTCCTTTTTAACATGGGATCACTTTGGTCGATTTCAAGAGTTATGAGTTTCCTTAGCCATGTATACCTTATTTAATTCCTTCGGGTGGTATCTCTTAGGTATTTATAACTTGGGTCGTGAGCCATTTTATCCCTTGTTCTCTTTTCATTATCAATCTTTTCATTCCAACCCTGTATCACATGACACATTAAATAGGTGGTGAGAGATATTGGTGGATCCCAAAATTGATTACAGTTGTAGGTAAATAGTGTGCCTTGTGTGCTTAGGAGATCAATTTCATATATATGTTTGCTAATAACGTGGATTTAGGACTTGTTCGGTAGTGATTATGAGAATTGATTTTTTGACCGTTAGAAAGAAAAGTGGGTCTCACCTGTGAATAAAGAAATAAAAAATGATGGTTGGAATAATGAAATAACGGTCAAAAAATTGATTTTTTGGGGAGTGAAAAATTGCTATCAATCAGCGGTTAATAGTTATATTGCAATTATAGGTGCATTGCAATTAATTATGAATTCAATATATGTTAGAATGTCTGGTGCATGGAAAACTACTAAACTATAATTATCAAAGATGTCGGCGTAATTTAAAATAAAAATCACCGCCAAGGCCTTGATGGTTTTCTGGCTTCAAAAGAGAAAGAAATAGATGTAGAACAAAAACCTCAATATACATTTTGTGTAGCCATGTTCAATAGACCGTATCAACAATTATAAACAAACAGAGAGATACAGACAATCTCGTATTATTTACTTCTATGGTTCTTGTTAAGTTAAAAATATGAATTTCTCTATCACATCAACATAGAAATCTTGTTCAAGGCCATTGAAATATTAGAAAATTCATGTGTATTTGTAGGTAAAATGAATAAAATATCAAGCATGTTTATGATATTTAATGTTAAAATTTTAGACATTAATTTAAGGACTGATAGTCTATTAAGAATTTTGTTACGATTAATCTCCACATATCTGGTTTATTAAGTTTAACAACATTGAATGAACCCCTTTTTAGGAAGATAATTTTACAGAAAACAAATTTCTTATATAAAAAACCATATCAAAGAAATCTTAAGACAGCCGCATGTTGTAGGCAGCTTTCACCAATAAACGACTTATAACATGACAATTCAGACAACAAAATCTGAATATTGCTTTCAAAACTTAAGGTCCATTCCTAAATCTGAAAATAGCACAATTCCTAATTACTTTATGCAAGCATTCACTGAAAACAACATAAAACATAATAGTTCAGATAATTAAATCCGAATGAAAAACAAGGCACTGTGAAAAAAAAAAAAAAAGGATATAGCTAAAAAGTACTAAATCTAGCCACTTTAAATCCAGGAGTCTGCCCTTAGATCTTCAGAAACCAATGTTATTTGGAGCTACTGGCACCAGCAGCAAATGAAAAATCCTTTCCTCCCCCAGAGTCGGGCTTCGTCCCGTGAAGATGTGGACTCACCAAACCAGACTTGTGTTTCTCCGTTTCAACTGCAACATCCTGTATGAACTTTGCATAAGACTCCCTCAACTGAACAAGTTCTTCGTAACTGAGCTCCTCAATAGGGCGCGGGAACGAATATTGACTACCCTTCTTTTTCTCTTCCAGTTCTTCTTGACGCCTTTTTTCAGCTTCTATTACGTCCTCATTTATGGTAAGTTCCAGGTTCTGTTGGATAATTTTTTCACTCCGATAAACCTGCACCACTTTCTCTGAGTGGTTAAGTACTCGAGTATTTCCAGTGAGGAATCTATCAGCAACTGTGTTCACATCCGGGTGGCCAAATGCAAAAGGCTTTCCACTAGGCGAGAAAAAAATCATGCCAACTTCAGCACCGGTCAAAGTGCAAAGCTCGCTAGCCTTTTTGAGAAGACCAGAATGCCGTTTGGAAAAAGTAACTTGCAAGTTTTTTTCGTTTCCAATTTTTTCCATGGCCACCTTTTGGCGACCCTTGCCTTTTCTGGAGGACGCTTGACTGGATGAACTCATGGTGAAGAACGAGCAAAATAAAAGAGCAGGAAGATGAGAAATGAAGTTGAGATTTTATTTTCAAGTAAATGGTTTTTTATAGGAATCATGGATTATGGATCCCAGCTGGCTTCTTCAACTCTTGATTTACGAAATTCTGTTCAAAATGTATAATACTCTGCCGTTCTTCCAATTTTAATTGTAACTGTAATAGACAAAATCTGAATGCCATCAATACGAAAATTAAATTTCAATCCTAATTAAGGTCACTGTAATAATAGTTTTGTATATATAAATAATGACTTTTTGGGTAACATTTTGATGGATTTTGAAAATTCTTCTTAATTTAGGTGTCTCTAATAGAAATTTTAATGAATGTGAACCTTTAAAATTTTGGTATCCTAAATAACTAGTAGATTCATAAAATTTTCATTAATTAATTCCATACGTTATTATTTATCTCATAATGTACATTAATTGTGTGTGCAAATAGATAATCTCCCTTGTAGATACCACATAATTATTGCCCATCGTGGCATACATGATTGGTGATTATTTGATTCATGAGCCAATAAAAATCTATCATATTAATGCATTAAATATTCACATGTTATGGGTATGACATCATATTAATGCATTAAATATTCACATGTTATGGGTATGACACATAGGACGACTACCATAATGAACAACTACTAATAGCATTACTCGAAAATTAGAGCAGCGTGTGATAACAGAGTAATCTGTGTACAATAACTGTGTAAGCTCCAAACTCGAAAAACATTACTTTCTCATGTGGTTTTGACTGCTATATAAATCGAATGTCGACGTATATTAATTGCTATGATTGTGGAAGATCCAAGCTACAAAATTAAAGTTTCATTAGCTTAGGGAAAATATATAAGCGGAACATCGTGAATTCGGCATAGCTTAGCAGTAAACACTTGTCTCTATTTAATGTACTAGTTGTGTTAGCTCCATTCAAGTGACAAAGTTACGCTCACAAGGTAAGGTCGAAATCAGATGTCATAAACTCTTTGAATGAATAAAATCTTCATTGGTTATAGGTGGTGGAAAACGTTATCTAGATGTTTTATGAGTAAGGAAGCAGGGCTGATCATGTGATTGTCGAGGCTCGAGGCGCAATCCATAAATTAGGCTTCCCAAAATCAACATAAATACAAAATTCAACCGTGTATTAGGGTTGGAAAAAGGGTCTAAGGAAAGAGCGAAGGGAACAGATTAACAGAAGAAGCTGCCTAAGGAAATGAGGCCATCGCTTGGTCGTCGTTCGATTGGAGTTGGAGCCGCTTGAGGCCGGAGGTGGGGGAGGAGCAGTCGCACTATTACAGGAAAACCGGAGGGGCAATGAGTATGGAAAATATATTTTTCAATTTTCATTTGACTTCTTAAAAAAAAAGGCCAAAAATAGGCCCCCTCTAATTTTGAGCTTGAGGCGCAGGCCTCATTGGCCTTGCCACAACATTGGCTCTGCAAGGAAGATGTCAACTTTATTAATTTGAAGTTTGACTAGAATAAACCCTCTTACATGGGTATTGAACTTTTCAACATCTCAATTTTGTGTTGGTAGGGATCACATTGTGAAAGACACACAAAATGAATAAGTGAACTGCTGGAGGAATGCCAAATTTCCGAACTATGTATTGCCATCCAGAAATTTGAAGTTATTTGACTTATAATATAGAACCAAAAGTTGGATACACTTTTGTCTAAACAATATGTCGACCCGAGGCTTAGAGGAACACCTTTTATTTTCCAAACATGCACTTATGACCACTTTACATAAGTCAGTTTGTTCTCACCACCAGTCGAACCCCCACCACAAGAACCTACCGTTACTCTGAGCATGATAGACTCTTTTTCGACCCATCCACTTTCTTTTACAACTTTTCTTTCTTTCTTTTTTTTTCCCTTTCCAAAAGACACATTTGATGCCTAGGGTGGTTTTATAACCTTTCTTTGAGATTCTTATTCCCGGGGACAACAAAAGCCAAGCCCAAATATGTATCTTATGTCCTGTGTGACATTCAAACCCAATATAGATTGTGTGCCTTGACAATAAATAGTCATTCAACTGATCTCAATCTGTCATCATAGCATTTTATATAATTGTATCCCAAAAAAATTCTTTCATTTTATCGACATGAAAGAGGAAATAACGATGACATTAATTCGGCGAAAATGAAATATATTTTTTTACTTCATTGTCTATTGCATGGTCATAAATCTATTCATGATTATACGTCAAAGAGAAAAAAGTTGAAAATCATTAAATTCCAACAATTCTAGGTAAAAGAAAAATAAACATATAGGTAAAATGATTTAATTAGTTATTTGCTCGACAACATAAGATGCAAGAAGAAAAATAAGAAATTATCTTAGAATACGTCAAACAGAAAAAAGTTGAAAATCATTAAATTCCAACAGTTCTAGGTAAAAGAAAAATAAAATTATAGGTAAAATGATTTAATTAGTTATTTGCTCGACAACATAAGATGCAAGAAGAAAAATAAGAAATTATTTTAGAATACATCACCGGATTTGTAATAAAAATGTAGAAAAAAAAGTAGAATTCTTGCACCAATATTTCATTCCCCTTCCAATAAATGCTTCTAATTTTCAATTGCTTGGTGTTAATCTTTTTGAATTTCTCTTTTGAATCTTCCTTTTTGTTATCTTGTCTCTAATGTATCAAGAACCTCTCAAAAGTATGAGAAATATGTATTTATAGATGCCCCTCCATTTTGTGTAGGAGTAGGATTTTTATGGATTTTAAAACGGCCAAAAAAAAAATGCGCCCTAGACACTCAGTCGCAGCGCGTAAGCGCTACGAGACAGCGCCTAGGCGCCGCTTCAGTTTAATCATAGCGCCTAGGGACTGATGATAGCGTCTGGGCGCTGCCTCAAAGAGAGAGAGAGAGAGAGAGAGAGAGAGAGAGAGAGAAATTGGTAGGAGGTGGAGTAATATATATTAGCCAAACTCATACAAATCCAAAACCATTTTGAAACATATACAAACATATGCAGAGAGAAACAGAAACAAGGAGAAAGAAAGAGAAAGAGGAGAGAAAATAGAAAGGAAAAAAAAGGGGAAGAAAAAGAAAAAAATATAAAATTTTGTCAACATGTTAGGAATTAAGTGCTTTATACTATTAAACTTGAATTCCTCAATTTTGAAAGGTAAGTAAAACGTTACTTATTATCAAATTATATTTAATTTTATAGTTGTTAAATTGTTAGATTAAATTCAATTTTATTGAAGGAGTTAAATATAATAAACTATGAAATTAAGTAAAATGAAAGAAAAACTAGTTTTAATGATTGAAGAGACTTTAGAAATCGCTTAAACGCGAAATGATTAAATTTGAGTATCGTATATTTAATTATTGAAATTACTTAAAATAATTAATTGTTGATTTAAAATTTATACTAAGTAGCATGTATAGAAGTTAAAAATATTTTTTTCTCTTGATCGCCTCTTTAAGTGAAAGAAATTTTGTGTGGCGATGTACAATAAATTGTACTATTTCGGAATACACGGTCTTAAATAAGCTAGTTGCTTGACATTTTGTTAACCATCATTAATTTTATCTGATTGGCAACTATATTTATATATCTGCATGTCAACTAATTATCTGTATAGGTGAATTGCAATAAATTCTAAGACTTTGGCATAATCTAAATAAAAAAAGCCAATGCCTTGATGGTTTTTTGGCTTAAAAAAATGAAAAAGATAGAGTGAAAAACCTTAATATACGTTTCATACAGACGTGTCCATTAGACCATATCAACAATTATAGAACAAAAAGTTCAAGACTATTGAAATATCCAAAAAAGTTCTTAGAAAAAAATCATGTAGTTCTTTGTAGGGTACAATGAATAAAATATCAAGCTTGTTTATAATATGTAAGAGAAACTCGAAAAATTAATATTACAGACTAATTTAAGGACTATTGCTCTACAGGGATTGATTTTAATAAATTTTTGATTGATTAAGTTCACTACTAAAAAACGGAGTTTCACGAACGGATTTTCCGTTTCTAAAGCCTCAATATCCGTTGCTAATAATCTTCACTAACGAAATATTTGCAACCACAAATTCGTTGATAATTTGAGGGTCGCTGATAGTTATCAACAGATCATGCCGTAGGTAAAGAATAAACATTTTACCAAAGAATTTTTCGTTGGTAAAGTGTGAGTTTTTTACCAACGGAGTTTTCGTTGGTAAAAGTCTTAACCAATACCAACCGACTTTTCGTTGGTAAATGTCTATCATCACAATTAGCAAAAATCAATGTTGTAAATAACCGTATAGTAAAAAAGTTATTTATTATTATTATTATTATTATTATTATTATTATTATTATTATTATTATTATTATTATTATTATTTATTTACTAATTATAATATTTTTTTATTTTTAGCCAACTGAATTGAAAGACCAAAATATTGTTTAACTCCTTATTGGACCACAAATTTTTAGAGGAGAACTACAAAGATATTGTTGTAAACTTTCGATGTGGGATAAGTGAATTATTTTTACCAACAAAATATCTGTTGCTGAAAGATCAAAATGTTAAACGGTTATATTAGGCACGGAATATCCGTTGGTAAAGAGATATCATTTTTACTAACGGATAATCCGTTTCTAATTACCAATGGAATATTCGTAGGTAAAAGATCAAAATGTTAAACGGTTAGATTAGGCATTGAATATCCATTGGTAAAGAGATATCATCTTTATCAACGAAAAATTCGTTGCTGATTATTGTAGCTAAAAGTGAATTACTTTTACCAACGGATAACCCGTTTCTATTTATCAACGGATACAATCCATTGGTAATATTCGGTACATCACCTACGGAATTTCCGTCGGAGAAAGATCCAAATGTTAAACGATTACATTAGGCACGGAATATCGGTTGATAAAGAGATATCATTTTTACCAACGAAAAATTCGTTGCTAATTATCGTAACTAAAAGTGAATTACTTTTACCAACGGATAATCCGTTTCAATTTTCCATAGGTGAAAAGTTGTTTTTTAGTAGTGGTTTAAATGCTTTGAAGTTGCTCACATCCATTTGAAAGGTAATTATAGAAAACAAAAGGTATGTTTATCATAGAAAACTTAAGACAGTCGCACGTGTATAGGCAGCTTTCAACCAAGAAACAACACAACACAAAACACAACAATTTATACAACAACATCTGAAGTTTGATTTCAAAACTAAAGGGCCTTCTTAAATCTGAAGATAGTGCAGAAATTTTTAAATTACTTGCATTAATTTCATCAAAAGCAACAAAAAACATAATAGTTCATATAACTAAATCCGAATGAAAAACTTGACAAAACAAATCATAGTAAAAAAATGAAAAAAGGATAGCTAATAAAGAGCTAAATAGATGATAGCCACTTATTCGTAGTCAGTAAATTAATATACAATTGTTAGTTTATTCCTCCTTTTTATATTTACTTTTCATTGTTTTTGTGATTTTTGGAAATGGATTTGTGCTTTAATGGAGAATGAGGAGTCGAGGATCAAGAGATGAAAGTATGACGTGAAAATCAAGAGTTTTATGATGACTGCGGGAGGAGGCTTGAGGATCTAAAGGATGCAAAACAGGGTCAACAAGATTCTTGAAAAGAAGATATGGCACAAAGAAGAAGGGACCAAGATTCTGGCAGCTGTCAAAACTGGGGAAATTTCAGGAATTTTCTTATGCACGAACTCGGATGTCACTTCGGGAAATTTTAACACTCTGGCTACAAGGGGAGAGTATAAAAGCAAAATTTCAGAGAATCAACGGAGGAAATTCTTTAACACCTTTGGAGGATTAAAAAGAGGGGAAAGAACAAGAGAAAACCTCGAAGAAAAATTCGAGAAATTGAATCAAGGAAGGAACTCAAAGATAGCTTTTACTCTGAAAATCTGGTTTCTAAGGGTTATCTTTGATTTTATCTTTAGTTTCCTCAATTATGTATTGTATTTCTTAATCTCTTGTAGTTCTTGTTACTTTTCCAATATGAGTTAAGTTTGTAAATTTTGAGATGATTGATGTAGCTTAATGATAAGTGTGATTTCCATACATATTTGGATGGTCAAAAGAGGAAATTTGAAGAAATTGATGGAATTATACTTATTTTTGTTAAATGTTGATTGCTGTAAGAAAAGATCCAGTTTCGATTGCTATTAATGAAAAGAATTGAAAATTGGCATAAGAAGGTTGAAAAATAAAGAATTGTGAAGTTTCGGAACAAAGTTACAATACCTTGACATTTAATGTTTGTTTATCTTGGATGACTGGTATAGGTTTTAGGTAATTATAACTTATAGCTACAAATGTAATTGATATGTGATCTTTATTCCCTTCGTGACAAGGAATAATTAATATAACACATTCTAACAATCATTGTACAGTCCGATAAGGAATAGAGACATATTGATATGCCTTGCACATTTAAATTGGATGTTATTGTATTTTAATGCACATGTTCTCATCTTTTATAGAAATATGTAAAGGTTCAGTGTGAGGATATATTTAATTTTACTCGAGAAAGATTACTGAACAAAACAGGAATATTAATCATCAAGAATTAACATATGTTATCACTGATTTAAGTTTTGTCAAAATGGATTAATAAAGGGGGATTCGAAGTCCTAGTTCTTGCTTTTAACTTGGTTTATAAATGCTTCTTAGTTGTTACTTAGATTAATTTGGATAATTAGTTGTAAAAACCAACAATCATGATTAGCTATTTGATTAGAAAATTTATTAGTTAGTGTTGGGTTTTTTGATAGCCAATAAATCTGGGCGATGATGTTAAACCCATGTTGGATAAATTTTATTGACACCTTAGTGATGACTCGACCCAAAAACAACTCGGGATCATTTGAAGCAACTTAATTGAGTTAATGTTGCTTGTGGTCCAAAACATTTGGATGGCCCAAGTTGTGGCTTTGCATTTGGATGATATATTGGTTATTTGGACTGTTTGCCCAATTACCTTTTGGCCCATTGGTTAACCTAAACTAGCTCATTATATATACATTCATCCCTAGCTGTTTTGTGGTGTGTTGGTTTTGTGAGAAAAGAGAGAAAAACGTGAGTCTTGGCCTCCCTTTGGCTCTTCTTCCTTGGGGATCTAATTGCTACTCTATTTCTCTTCCGTTGTAGTTGCAAACCAATCAGCAAATGTCTCCTTTGTGGGGGTAAAGACTTGTGGCAAACAAGTGGGAGTTGTGGGTCGAGTAAAGCTCGGTTGGTGTTCATTTGGTTGATGAAACTGAGCCCGGATCAAGATTTCTCGAGGATTTCCGCGACTGTTAGAATTACATTAAATACTAGTCCTCAATGGAGTGATACTCTATTCACAACTTTTTACATGACTATGACACTATGCACTTGNGTTAGAATTACATTAAATACTAGTCCTCAATGGAGTGATACTCTATTCACAACTTTTTACATGACTATGACACTATGCACTTGCGAAATTTTAGAGATCAAGTTTTTAATGTAATTGTTGGGGACCAAAGGATTTAGTTAGTTTAGTTAATTAAGCTATAATATGAATGATTAATAATTCATTTTAGTTTTTAGTCTTTGTCTATAAAATTATAGATGTCTTGTATGGAAAGTTCGAGATACGATCATCTTAATCCATTTGATCCGAAAATCCAACATTTGGGCTGAGATGAAGAAAGTAGATAGATGCACATCAAAAACAGCAAAAAGTAATGGCAGAAAACATAATAAATAATGTTTGGGCTTTGGTTAATGATAACATAACAAATTTGGTTGTCATTGTGGTTAATGAGAACAAAAAAATCACTGGAGAATACATGGTTTCCTTCGGTGATAAATATTCAAATCGAGCATAGTATATCCAAATTTCAGGTAGCCAAACTTTCATTTGAGGATAAATGTGATCAACGTGTTCCAAAATGTCCTGCAATTCTTTGAGAGGCCAATCGACAATCCACACTCAGATCTTGAAATTTTTGGATATTTGTGGGACTGATGAATATCCAAGCATTTTGAGTGATGCAATCCGATTGAGGAACTTCCTTATTCACTCTTGAACTACAGTAATACTAGACTGAAGACCTATTTCCATATATATTGAGGGACTCAGCTACGGAGTTGTTGGATACATTCCCACCCAATAGCATCAACACGTGGAATGATTTATGGCATAAAATCTAAAGTAAATTCTTCCCATAGAAGTTGATTGCCAGCAAGAGGGACCAAATTAATACATTTTCTATGATTCAAAATGCTATTATGAGGTGTGGGGGAGATACAAAGGGATGCTTTGACAATATCTACAATATGATTTGCATAAATTGCTCAAGGTCTAATATTTTCTACCGTTGACTCTGCTTGTAGAGGGTCAATCACCAAGAGGGGGGGGGGAGAGAGAGAGATCAGTTGCTACAAATAAACAGGTACCTTCTATAGGTAATTAGCAATTGGAAAAAAAGAAAAAGGGTACCTCCAAATGTTAAGGAAATTGCTCTTGCCAGAGTATACGTGCCACTGATACCATTTTCAAAGAGACTACAAAAGAACAAGTTGGATAAAGAGTATGCAAAATTCTTGGAGGTCTTCAAGAAGCTAAAAATCAACATATCGTTTGCAGATATATTAGCACATATGCCTACCTGCTGGAAGTTCATGAAAAAGATACTTACAAAGAAAAGAAATTTGGATGATCAAGGAACTTCAATGTCGATTAATGAGTGCAGCACAATCTTACGAGACAAGCTGGCTCCTAAACCTAAAGATTCAGGGGGTTTCAGAGTTCTTTGAACTATCCGTGATTTCACTTTTAATAAGGTTTTGTGTAATAAGGGTGCAAGCATAACTTGGTACCGTTATCGTTTTCAAGAAACAATTTTTGGGAGAGGCAAAAAAAAGGCCCTCTCTTTCTAGTTGGCTTATCACTTATACTCGAGAGGAATTATCGAAGACATACTGGCAAAACAAATTCATATTTTCTGTTGATTTTGTGATCCTTGATATGGAAGAAGATGGAGATGTACCATTGATTTTAGGTCGACCATTCCTTATCACTTGTTGTACTTTGATTAGTGTTCAGAAGGGGCAATAAATTTTGAGGTTAAATGATGAACATTTGACATTTACCGTCTTTAGTGCTATTAATTCAGCTTAATTAAATAGCTCTTTCTGAATTGATATGATTGATAGAGCTAGAGCACCCTTAAGATTGTATGGCGACATATTATGAGTTCTCAATAAAAAATAAAAATTGATATTGCTAAGATTGAACAGTTTGCAGACTCTCAATTTGAAGACCTTGGTAAGGGACATACAAAGCCCTTGCATCAATTTAAAAATCTCTGACATTTGAGCTCAAGCAATTACCATCACGTTTTCAATACCCATACATGGGAGAGTCTTCCACTTTAGTAGTAATTATTTCTTTGTTAAGTGGATGATGAAAAACAATTGAGAGTTCTTTGTGATAATAAAAAAACTATTGGGTGTTTAACCAAAGTCATAAAGTATTAACCCTTCGTTTTGCACGCACATGGTACTTTTGGAAGAGTTCAAGCCATCAGAGGAAATCAATGCAGATTAAATCCCAACATAAAGGACGTGGTTTAGGCTGAGGTTCACAAGCTCCTTGATGCAAGGATTATGTATCATATCTCTTAACAATGATTGGATGAGTCCAATTCAGGTTGTTCTAAAGATGGAAATCTACAGCAGGCAAGGACAATCAGTGGATGGTGAGTGTGTATAGATTATCAAAAATTGAATAATGATATTCATAAAGATCACTTCATGTTGCCATTTATTGATAAGTTGTCCAAGAGGTTGGTTGGACATTTACACTACCGCTTTTTGGATGGGTATCAGGTTCTTATAGCCCAGGAGGATCAGAAGAAGACTACTTTCACGTGCCTCTATGTCACCTTTGCATACATAAGATGTT
>NC_036243.1:24380884-24381745 GCF_002742605.1 Olea europaea var. sylvestris | reverse complement strand
GCAGGCAGACAAGGTTCGGGTACTCGAGAGGAGCACGTGCCTCTGCCTATTCCTTTTCACACACCATCCGATTGGATTAAAAATGAATTAAAAAGGGACAATAAACAGGTAGGGACCTTGCCCTATCCCGACTCGCTCCTGCCCCGCTCCCGACCCATCCTCGACTTAAACAGGTATGGGGTGGAAAACTATCTAGTGGGGTGGGGTGTGGGGAAGGATGCCCCAACCCATACCCACCTCGTTGCCATCCTTATGGATAGAGCCTAGGCACTGGGCAGGCTCGTGTGTCATTACTTGTGGGAAAAGTTCTCTGCGGCTAACGCAGAGGTACAACCAAAACCGTAGATGCAACTAAATTGGGTAACCCATCACCTCAATTCGACGGCATGATTGGCTAATTCTTTGATGTTTGGTGGTGATGCTACCAAAAATCGTACCTTGTGGATCCCGAGGATGATGACCGATAATGGACACGAACAAAGCTTTCCAAGTACTTGAAACAAAGGCAATGAGGTGTGTGCTAGTCGCCCCTTCGATGCTTGAGTCAGAAAAGGGATTCAAAGATGAATATATGCTGAAAGTTGTGTACGTAGAACGTACCTAAATAATGGACCTGGGTCTTGTATTTATAGTGGTAGGTAGTGTACTCCTAGAAGGATTGAATAAGTTGGACGTTCTTATCCAATAGAGTCTGGCTTGAGAGAAGTATATTATTTGTAATATAATTGCATGACCAATGATATTATTGTTGACATAGAGTTCTTGTGGATGTAGGAGTCCTGGGTTGAGGTGTTTGAATCATAATAGAGTCCTTAGAAGGTAAGACTCCTTATGGGCTTGGATAAAGAGTTTGGTTGGAAG
>NC_036243.1:24379300-24380784 GCF_002742605.1 Olea europaea var. sylvestris | reverse complement strand
TTAAGCTTGCCATGCAAGTAACACGAGTCCTACGTCGTAGGGTTGAATGTTAAGCAAAACGAGGGAAATGTATAACATGTTCCTTACTCTTCCAAGTCCACCAAATTCCGTAGCATCGCTGTCCAGTGCAACTCTATATTTTCCCGGCAAGTCACAGCCAACTTTGTATCTGTAAGTTGCAGGTACAAGTCAAAACTTTAAGAATAACATACAAAACTTGGTATCAAACAAATCGAACCATAATATGTAAATGTGGAAATAACTCCATGATTAAGCAAGTCATTTAGTTCATAAAAAATTATATACCCTTCATATGTATTTACTTGGTGAAAGTTGAAGACAAATACTAGGTCTCCCCTCTCAAAGACAATGACCTGCGATGTAGAAAAAGGAATTAATGAATAAACACAAGCACTGAATTCTATCATATATGTCAGAAAACTGACAGAACTAGTAATCTTCAAGCAAACTGATTCTTTTTCCTGAAACTTTTCAAACAAGAATACTGGAATATAGGAAGTCTCGTATGCTAAAACTTGTGGCATCATTCTAAAAACCACTCTATATGAATATTTGTGCATGTGTGCAATGCACCACGAATCTTTGCATCCATAAAATTCAATCAAGTAGAGCACATTATAAGGATCCTATATAGCTTTGACAATATGTATATAAAGCATCTGTACCTTGTCATCTTCATCCACACTGCTCACTATCTGTTTTTCTGACGCAAGGAACGAAAATTTTTCATCGAGTAAATTCATAGCTCTGTTAAAATTGTTCATGAACTGCATTTTCAAGGACAATTGAGCAAAATGTTGGATTGAGATGCACATATTAGAATGAAATACATATAAATTTGTAGCAGGGCAATGGTTCATGAAAAAATGTAATAAGTTTGTAGATAGATTCAATAGAAAAGGCTATTACATTCTTGGTTAAGAGCAAGCATAAGATTGTAATTAGTTGTGAAGCACAGACACATGCCTTGGACACTCTGAGACAAGCGTTTCACACATCACATGGAGTGTCTTATTTTGTTTATTGGTTGAAATGCAGGAGACATGGGCCTGAAATGCCACAAACAAGTAACTGACACATCACTTACCATGTCCTATATTTTTCAATTTTTGATATGTGAGGGAACCGACCCAAACACATCAAGATTCGACGACACCATAAACTTTACGTTCTAAATCTTGGAGTGTTAAAATAGGAAAAAAAAAATGTTATCAAAAATTTGTTTAAAAAAGTCACATGATAGTGAGAAAAACTGTAAAAGATTCAGTTTTAATTTATTTTACATCTATTACACTCTCTTTCTGATATATGAATATTTCATTTGATTTGCAATAGCAATACATAGTAACCAAAGTTATTTAAATAGCCTTTCAAATTCAAAAGATTTAACCAAAGCCAATTTTAAAAGTAAATTACTCAATGTGCTCCCATAAGCGTTTGGGTCTAAAGTACTTGAAACCCAC
>NC_036243.1:24345333-24372036 GCF_002742605.1 Olea europaea var. sylvestris | reverse complement strand
ACCTGAGTGCATAACCCAGGAGCAGGTACTGAGAGAAGATTGCGCGAACTGTACATTTTAATCCAAAGGGAAAAAGGCTTAAACTTCTGAGCTGTAAATTCAGTTGTATTTATGTTTGGTACTTGGGAGTGTAGAGATTACACAACGGTTCCTCTCCAATTCCTTCTTCGCCAAATTTCTCCAGTGCATAGGGAAGTCGCATTTGAATTTTCGACTTTAGTAACTTAACCATCTGAAAAAATCTAAAAAAGTGGGTCCAGTTGGACAAACAGAAAAGCGCACTTGGTTTGATGAAATTATTGATCTTTTGCACTGAAGCAAAGCATAGGCTCTGCAGCGCCACGTGACAAATTATGCTCCGTTGAAAATAAGCCCCATTTTTCTATTAAAATACATTCTTCGATAATGATTTGATCTTACTTCAATAATACATTTTTCAATAAAATAATATTATAAGTAAATCAATTACTTTTCTTTATCTTTAACTACACATTTTTCATTAAAATACTATTCACAAAGACATTTTTTCCCACAAAAATGGGACTCAAACAAGAAATAATCGCACTGCATTTTCTTTTCAATAATTTTATTCGTAATCATTCACTTCAGCAAACATTTTACGTGACATATACATGACAGATAGTTATTTGATGTATAGGTTAACAAAAAACTCACATTAATGAATTAAATAATCATCTACAATGTATATGTCACGTAAAACAACTATCGCAGGAAACAATTAAGAATAGTACTGTTCTTTTCTTTTTCTTATTTTGGCTTGATCAAATCTGTGTAAACAATAATATGGATATGTTAAGATAATATAGATATGTTAAAATATATTTATAAGTTGTGTATTTTACGAAAACTTGCGATGATCATTGGTCCTACAAAATTTAACGGTTCATAAAATTAAATCTATGCCGATAGCAAAAGAAAAAGAGAAACTCGGTATGCTAAGCCCCATGTCATGCTAGTCTCTTTGTTTCCACTACTAATTTTGTGCAAGTGCTATGCACGCGCTTACGCTGTAAGGTTTTTATCCTCTGTTTGGTCTCCATTCTTTTTGTAGAGATAAGACAATTTAGGATAAGAAACTAAGAATGGACAAATATGATAAAAAAACATTCTTATGGTGGAAATCATGATTCACAGGGAAAAAAACAACTATTGTTCTTCATCTCACTTGATCCACCCAACACTAAAGGTTGATGGGACAATCTGTACTACTATCACCAAATATGATGGCATGGTTAAGGCATCAGTTGCTTCAGTTGATATTGGAGAACTGTTTGGAATTGTATTAAAGTGCTATGTAAGATGAACATCAAAAGCTAAAACATACCTTTGGAGTCGTTATGATAGGTAATGGGGAAATATTAATGGCATTTGTGAGCAATTTCCAAGGACCAAAGATTAGTCCAGTTGGTTGTGATGTGACAGACCTACCGCTCAACGCCTGTCAAAAAATGTTGCACAACAGGATACATAGATTGTTGAAAAATTACTACACTTTGCATAACTAACATTGATTAAATAGACTAAAAGTTTCAATTATGGATTTCAATGCGGAAGACCCTTAAGGCAATGTGGAAGATCAATATCCTATCCATTGAGCAAAAAGGATTGAACTTTCTTTTTGCATTTATTTAAGGTCATCAAAGACTATGAAGCAACATAAATTGTAATAGAATGGTAACCCCCCTAGAGTTAGATAGAATAAGATATTTGCCTTGCCTTTTATTTCAAAAATATAACTATGGATCTCTACTTTAATTTCACCATGAAAAATTGTCAATGATCTTGAATCATCACCGCAACTAAAAAGTCAAGCTTTTATACGAAAGAAATTTGTTTATGTGTATACATCATCACATCCCTGATTTCATAAAATTTTCATAAAACCAAAACCTTAGCATGCTCTAAGAAATCATCTTATTGTAAAGCTTAAATTGTTAAGAAAAGATTAACTAACATATTTCTTCAATCCAAGACTCCAGAAATTGAAGAATTAATTCATTTAATAACTTGAAATTAGAAATGACCTTTAAACAGTCACATGTATCATCACAATATTGCCAGAACAATTAATTCATCTCTTAATTCTCTTTCCCTCCATTTCAAGTTAACACCCCCAAACGAAGAACAACGACGAAAAAAAAAATCTGCGCATACTTCCGAAAGTTCAAGCTCCAAGAAACTTGATCAAACTCTAAAATAGAGATAAAAGAAAACGTAAGAAAACAGAGTGTAGTGGATTACCGACGATGAATCTCTTCTTGGAACCTGAGTGCATAACCCAGGAGCAGGTACTGAGAGAAGATTGCGCGAACTGTACATTTTAATCCAAAGGGAAAAAGGCTTAAATTTCTGAGCTGTAAATTCAGTTGTATTTATGTTTGGTACTTGGGAGTGTAGAGATTACACAACGGTTCCTCTCCAATTCCTTTTTCGCCAAATTTCTCCAGTGCATAGGGAAGTCGCTTTTGAATTTTCGACTTTAGTAACTTAACCATCTGAAAAAATCTAAAAAAGTGGGTCCAGTTGGACAAACAGAAAAGCGCACTTGGTTTGATGAAATTATTGATCTTTTGCACTGAAGCAAAGCATATGCTCTGCAGCGCCACGTGACAAATTATGCTCCGTTGAAAATAAGCTCCATTTTTCTATTAAAATACATTCTTCGATAATGATTTGATCTTACTTCAATAATACATTTTTCAATAAAATAATATTATAAGTAAATCAATTACTTTTCTTTATCTTTAACTACACATTTTTCATTAAAATACTATTCACAAAGACATTTTTTTCCACAAAAATGGGACTCAAACAAGAAATAATCGCACTGCATTTTCTTTTCAATAATTTTATTCGTAATCATTCACTTCAGCAAACATTTTACGTGACATATACATGACAGATAGTTATTTGATGTATAGGTTAACAAAAAACTCACATTAATGAATTAAATAATCATTTACAATGTATACGTCACGTAAAACAACTATCGCAGGAAACAATTAAGAATAGTACTGTTCTTTTCTTTTTCTTATTTTGGCTTGATCAAATCTGTGTAAACAATAATATGGATATGTTAAGATAATATAGATATGTTAAAATATATTTATAAGTTGTGTATTTTACGAAAACTTGCGATGATCATTGGTCCTACAAAATTTAACGGTTCATAAAATTAAATCTATGCCGATAGCAAAAGAAAAAGAGAAACTCGGTATGCTAAGCCCCATGTCATGCTAGTCTCTTTGTTTCCACTACTAATTTTGTGCAAGTGCTATGCACGCGCTTACGCTGTAAGGTTTTTATCCTCTGTTTGGTTTCCATTCTTTTTCTCATTTTTGTTATTTTCCTTATTTTCAATCACACAATCTTCCATAAAATAATGTCCTTGTTTGATCCCTATTTTTTGGATAAAGTGAATTCTTGGTAGCAAACTGGCGGGTCTTCAGATTTCACCAGATCTGATGGAGAAACAAGACTTAGTGTAAGCTTTGACCATCCATAAAGATCTTTGAAAGTTCAGAGAACCAAAATCTGAAAGAGGAGAAATTTTATTGCAGAGAATCAAGGACGAATTTTAATGTTGCTCGCGCCATTTTTTGAAGACGTGAACTGAACTTTTGCTGGAATAACACTTTCCAGAATTATGCCAAAATAGAAGAAATTAGAGATATGCTTTCATTTGTGCAGAACACAGAACAGTGTTTTAATATAATTTTAACCACACATTCTTCAATAAAATAATATTACACGTAAATTCAAAAATTTTCCTTATTTTTTAACAACACATTTCACATCAATACACTATTCAAAAATTCATTTTCCCTATCAAAATGGGGCTCAAACAAGGGCAATATTAAAAAAATATCATTCTTTTCTAACCACACATTTTTAAAAAAAACACTATTTCAACTATTAAAATTTGAAAAGAATGGGGCCAAACGACTTAACCAAGATGGAAGAAACTTATTTTGAGGAAATATAATACATGATGAAATAATTAAATAGGGATCCTGAAAAAAAAATATAAATTGAACACAATAACAAACATTTAGAACGAAATAAATTAACATTAAAATGAAGTTAATAACTTTTAGGCCCTGTTTAAGCCACATTTAAAAAAAAAATACACTGTTCAACAGTGATTTGACATCATTTCAATCACAGATTCTTCAATAAAATAATAATACACGTAAATTCAAAAAATTTCCTTGTTTCTTAACCGTACATTTCTCATCAATACACTATTCAAAAATACATTTGCATTCCAATAATGTGGCTCAAACATGAGCTAAGTGTTAAATAAGCAGTTGAAAATTATCATTAAGAAGAAAATATTAAAGAACAATTCATGTAGGAATTACGTTTTTATTCTATTCTCGAAAAAAATTGTTTCACTAACAGTAAATAATATTCAAACTGACTAAGCTCCTATTTGTAATCGATTAAAATTTGGTAAATTATATATTTTAATTTAAATTAAAGTCAACATTTAATTTTAACCACATATTTTTTGGATTCTACATTTTTTATACGACACATTTCATCAAATTCTATGAAAATCTACTAAAATTTTAATTTTAATCATTACCAAACAAGGGCTAAATACATAGTAATTTGTCATGGAGTAGTGGTGGTGATGGCCGAGGGTGGTGGTTCGCGGGGAGGATTGGGTACGGTGGGATTGGTTGGAAGATTTTTTTATTATTATTATTTTGGTTAATATATTTTAAATCGGACCGTTTGCCCTTTACCAAAATTTTAAGACTACAATTGTAATTATTTCTTTATTTTCCTTTATTTATTATTTTTTTCTTTATTTAAAGAGGAGGGCAAATTCTTCATTTTATAAAGTTTTAATGAAGGAAATGGACGACAAAAACGATTTCCATAATGTTTATTTGATTTGAGGATGAAAAACGAAATTAAAAGAAAAGCCTGCATCAATTACTAGTCCCTCTTCTCGTTAACACGGAAGAGAAAAAAGAGAGGGCTCTTTCTTCAAGTTGTAATTATTTCTTTATTTTCCTTTATTTATTATTTTTTTCTTTATTTAAAGAGGAGGGCAAATTCTTCATTTTATAAAGTTTTAATGAAGGAAATGGACGACAAAAACGATTTCCATAATGTTTATTTGATTTGAGGATGAAACACGAAATTAAAAGAAAAGCCTGCATCAATTACTAGTCCCTCTTCTCGTTAACACGGAAGAGAAAAAAGAGAGGGCTCTTTCTTCAAAGAGTTAATCTTATTTGATTTAACTAGGCATTGGAATTATAATGGGCAACATAAATATCGAAATTGAAATTGTCAACATTTTCTTGATAAAACCTTTAGATTTAAGGGGAAAAAATGTGATTTTTCTTCATGTCCTTTAAGTAAATACTTCATTGCCACCCTGATAAACATAAAAAATTATTGAAAATGATCAAAAGTGTAAATGGGACTTTGGACATCATATTCTTCAAGTTTGTTTTAATGGACGTCATATGTGTAGCTTTTTGATCGCAACTTCAATTGAGATTGTTCGACTAGATTTAGTTTAGCAATTCTATATAATCAATCATGTTACAGTGACATAATGTAACATGAAATTTCGTCATTGGACTATTTTAAATACGATAAACTTTTCATCTAATCAAATCTTGTCAACACTCATTTTGTCACTTTATCTGTCAGTCACTTTCTACCAAGGTGGCATAGGGTCAAAAAATAACCAACGTGGCCCTAAAATATATTTTCATGTTCATGTTCACTTGCAAGTTACAAAGTATCAAGTATTTGCCGACTCAACGTCAATCGAAACCATTCAACTAGAATCACTTCAGCAATTGTACTAAAATAAGTAAATAACCAACATGACCCTAACATGTCTGCTTGAGTTCACTTGTAAGTTACAGAGTCTCAAGCCTGCACGACTCCAATTGAAGTCGTTCAACTATAATCCCTTTAACAATTCTACCAAAATAACCAGTATGGCCCTAACATTTATGCTCGAGTTCACTTGTAAGTTACAAAATATCATGCTTGAAGTCACAATATTGTTTAGAAATATTTTCCAGTTCAAATTCAAATCTGCTTCAGGTGTCTACATTTATATATCAAATTCCCTCAGCAAATTCGTGTAACAATATGAGACTGATTTAACAAAGATTTCAAATTTAAACACGAATCTATTTTTAATCCAAAGGAATGTCATGCCAAATTGCAACACAATTTGAATTTGAATTTTCAATTCTTTCAGAAAATTGAAAAACTGTTCAAGTTGTTGAATTAGATGTTGCAAGTTTAATGAATAAGGAGGCACACCCAAAGACTTCATATCAGAAATGGATGGAATTTTTGGCACATGAAACATAATGAGGTGTTAACAGCAACAGGATTACTCAGATATTGAACAAACAAACTGATTAGGATATCAGATAAACCAGAAATAGTTTCGACGAAACAAGACTTAAGCGATATGTTCCATGTGAAACCTCAAAAATGAACTTCAGAGACATACTATCAAACTAAACACAAACAAATTCATCAAAAACCATTGATCTGAAACCACTGAAACCACCACCCAAGGGCAACTGTATGTTGCTCAATTGCACCCCAAAGCCCAACCCAAATTTATCTGTTGCATCGAAGCAAGTTACTTCACCACTGTCAACCCATAAATTCTTTTTCACATTCTAACAGAAAAACAGCAGGTTCTGCTTTAGCTGCATACCCATATTTGCATGTACTGTATTTCTTGTAGACGCCAGTAAGCTTCCCGGTGCCTGCCTTCTGGTGGAAACATACCATGAGTTTGGCACAATCCCTATAAAACAATAACATTTTCTTCAGTTTTGCTCAGTTATTAACACTTTATTTTTCAACTTAGCCCCTGTTTGATGGCCATTATTTGGAAAAACAATGTTTTGAATAGTGAAGAGAATGTGCGGTTAAATAGTATGGAAAGGTATTGGGTTTATGTGTTCAATATTTTACCGTCTAAATGTGTGGTTTCAAATAATGATTGTCAAACAGGGGCCTAAATAGGAGAAGCTACTCACAGAAGCTCGTCCTCGATGTATCTTGTATGCTTCTGGCAAGTCTTGCTCCACTCTGTCGATCCTTTGAAAGTACATTGAGCAGTAAAAATAGCAGCGGCCGCTAGTAAAGAGGATGGGAATCTAAGCATCTCGTACTCAACCAGGCACAATTCAATCAAAAAGAAGGCTAGCAGCTCCAACTAGTTCAAAGTTTAAAAAAAGAAGTGTCACAATTTTTAAGTATTTGGAAGTATAATAGATTATATAATTTAACAAACACATGTAGCAAAATATGCATTTAAACTACCAACTTACCTTTTTATAAGATTGAGCAGCTTTGAGAAATCGTATCATGAAAACATAAGGAGTCGGCACTGAAAGATTGAACTGAAGGGTGTTGATCATTAATTTCTCCTGTCGAAATCACAAGGAAACTGTTATATGGTAAAAATAAATAGCAGAGCATGTACACGATAGATTTATAAAATTACAACACACCATATCTAGAACTTCCTTTCTAGAGTAAGCTCTATCAGAAATCAATACGAGATCTTCCACGATAGGAACAGTAACTTCTTCATATTTGCAAGCGAGAAGCATAGCTGTCACCCCAATGAGCTGGAGTTTCTTTCTCACGACTGGATGTACTGCTAAAAATCTATCGATGAGATTGACAGTTAAATATAAGGTCTCATCCATCAGCTCGAACTTGTAATGCACCTATACATATCATAACAATAATGAGGTTCAACTGCTTATATAGATCTCATAAAGGGACCCAAAATAGTACATTGTTTTATTACCTCAATCAGCCAATCAATGAGAATACCTCTCATCCTTTCATTAATATCAAATTGCTGTGTCATATAATTTGGTGGGACGCGGCTTAAACTCTGCAACATAATTATTACACAGTAGAAATAACAAGAAGAAAGGATAGTTTTAGTACATAGACTAAATGTAAGTGAAAAACCGAGTCTCTATCTTGGAACTTCTCTATGAGTAACAACTATTAGCACCTCCTTATAAAGAATTACAAAAACAAAAAAGAAAAGAATCAAGTGAAAAAAAGTGAAGTTAGCATTCTCTGCACTTGATCCACATACCTAACATTATTGAAAAAGTCTACCTTTGTTGCCTGTGTACAGATATTTTTTGTACATTGTACAAAACGTAATGAACTAGTTTAAGCAAGAAGCACCATTAACAGAACTAATGAATTAAGAAATCCATAGGCTTTGGTTCGACAGATCAACAATTAA
The DNA here is from genome assembly GCF_002742605.1 of Olea europaea var. sylvestris. Taxonomy (NCBI): domain Eukaryota; kingdom Viridiplantae; phylum Streptophyta; class Magnoliopsida; order Lamiales; family Oleaceae; genus Olea; species Olea europaea. The sequence continues at coordinate 24,363,728 of NC_036243.1, read as the reverse complement.
GAAATCCATCGACAAGAAGCTTCATTAACAGAACATAATGAATTCTTATCCATAGGCAAGAAGCTTCACTAACAGAACATGATGAATTTTTATCCTACGGCTTCGGTGCAACAGATCAACAATCACAAATAACAAAGGAAACAAAAGGCTACGAAAGTAAAGGATAAAAAAAAATATTTTTGTGCACTGTATATGGCTGAGAGTAAACAAAAGGTTCGATTAGTTTAAGCAAGAAGCATCATAATGAATTAAGAAATCCATAGGCTTAGTTAGACAGCTCAACCATCATAAATAATACTGGAAACAAAAGGGACAAAATTTTACCTCTGTCTTCTTATAGTACGTGTATATATCATCAATATACTCGACTGCTGCAAGTGGATTTTTCTTATCACCACTGTCTATGTCCACAACTGGCTCCTCCACATCATCAATGTCTTCCATTTCAACTTCAGCATCCTAATCAATTGCAAGATCAATGATGCCATCTAAAGATGATTAGTAGATAGAGATCCAAATCAAGCTGAAAATAGTATACCATTCGATCAATTTCTTGCAGCATAGCTTCTGTGTGTTGAACGAACATTGGCATTTCGAAGTCACCCGTGGCCTCGTCTGCTGCATCAATATTAAGGCAGTCTTCAGATTTCCGTGCATTAGAAACTGGTTGGAGAGATGGCTTGACTTCCTAAGAAGGCATAATTATAGATCTTAGACATGGCAACAAATCAGTCGATACAAATTTAAATAATAAATAAAAAGATCCTACGAAGTTATACCTCAATAGATTGCTGCTGCTGATTGCCAGCCATTTGTGCAGCAAACTTCCTGGACATTCACCAAGAAGTAGAAATAAATAAATTAAAAAGTCCAAAAAAACCTATTTATCAATTCAGAAATTCTACTCAATTATATCTTTTTACAAGCAAATACATCTGTTGCCAAAAACCGCACTTCTTCTTTTATTTTCATAAAAGACATGTATCTTTTCTTTTTTTCCCATGATAGACATCAAAGCAATAAAAAGAAGGCAAAATCTACCTACTTATCAATTCTACTCAGAATTTAACTCTTCCAAATTCTCCAGAACATAATTAATTAGCTTTAACCGAAATGGTATATCTTAACACATAACGCTGTCAAAAATACAAATTCAAGAACGATGGTTTTAACGAACCTAGTGACTGGTCGATGAATGGGAATGGCAGGATTCTTATTTCCATCAGAATTTTTCCTGCAAATATACATTGGGATGAATTATAAGTTAGTAAAAAATTTATGTAAAGAAAGAATCTCGTTGAACATCAAAGTATAGGGATGAAATTCATACTCTTTTAAAACACCTCTCTCGTGGGCAGTACATGTATAAGGGGGAGGTGCAATTATATTCCTATTGATTGTACCCAGTGCCCTCCTAGTTTGCCAGGGTCCTGCAGCCGTCAAGCCACCTAATGGTCATCAATAAATTATAATTTTCCTCCTTTCCATGATTAGAGTTCTATCGAAAAGAAATTTACTGATTAAAGGAAATCGAAACCAAATAAGAATCAATTAAGTGCCAATTTTTCAAATTCAAACTTTTTTTATATATTTAATACTACCTTGAATGTTTGAAGGCCTGATCACGCCTGGAAAGTTCTCATCCGATCTACCCATCTTGATTATCTTGCAAAACAGCGGCAAATTTGAAAAAAATCAAATCACAGACACATTAAAGAAAACAATAAACCAATCATCAAAAAACCCAAAGAGCTTCGGGGGAAAAAAGACTAAATTAAAATCAAACAATCAATCAAGATTCAATTCAAGGCACAAGAACAAAAACCCAGATAGTAAAAACGAAAAAGAAAAAAGAAAAAACAAACCAGCTTCAAAATCAAGAAAAAACCCAGAAAATTTTGTACTCTAAAATTCAACTTGAAAATTTAGAGCATCGAAAGATCTCTCTCTCTCTCTCTCTGTGTTTTATTTGTATATTCTTGGGGATTGAATTTCTTCGAGTCAATTGATTCAAAAGAATCAATATAAGAAGAAAATTGCTTGACGAAAGTAAACAGCGGATATAAGTCCGAATTTCTCCAATATAATTTGAAAACAACGGCTAGTAAACCTTTGCCGTTCGATGAAAAGTCGTGATGTTCCGCTTTTGGACTCAAAACGGTAACTTCTCCCTGTTGCCTCTTGCGTTTCTGCCCCCATGTTATTTTTTTTAATTTTCACATTTATTATCAAGCCCTTTAATTAAGATTTATTGAACTAAGTGCCAATTTTAATTTAATTCATTGAGATAGATAGATCAATTTTAAATAATTTTCAAAATTTGAATTTCGAAAAAAGAAAAGTGGTATATAATAATTGTGCGAAATGGATTTAATATCTATATTTATTTTTTAAAATAAATATCATATTTCTTTCAATATCTGAAGGTCATTTGGTTTTCATTATTTCAAATTTTAGCGGGTTAAATAGCATTTTCAAGAATTGGTAGTTGAAAAATAATGAAAATTTTTGGTTTACGGATAATATTATTTTATAGAAGATTGTGTGATTGAAAATAAAAGAAGTGAAAAATAAAATTTAATTGACATTTATCGATCCATCAAATCATTATTTGCTTTGAATCTATTCCGCCTCAACAATAGTAAAGTTTGAATCGATGAAACTCTCAAGAAATTCATATACTTATATAGATACATATAACAGAAAGTCTATTTTTAATTATTAAAAAAAAACAAAAATACAATTTTATACACTAGTAAGCCTGCCACTATCTATCTTAATAAATGGCTATGAATATATTGGAATGTTGGTATTTTGTCGTAATAATAATAATGCTAGATGTCTCTTGATGTATATGAATTAATATTACCATTCAGCCTAAATTCTGCAATTATGCAATACAACTTATTTAATTAAAAAAAAAATGTTGAACCCCAACTTTGAGGGCTCCCACCACCCCCACCATTAGAGCTTTGTGAAGGAGATAAGTTGCAGGATGTGCCCCAACTAACCAGAGAACAAGAGCTGCTTATACACTGCGCCTACAAGGAGTTCAATTTCATGTCTCAGGAATCGAACCCCCACACTGCGGTTGCAGTAAGACGTGAGATAACCTCACTCCCGTCTTTTGCACTACTAGACTATGTCCCGAGGGGCAATACAACTTATTTAATTGATATGACATACAGTTGTTGTTGCGACTTTTTTTACTTGTAATTAAGTAGCTTTTTTTTTTTTTTCCCTATTTCATTAAAATTTACTGGTTTTAACTTTAAGTTGTTTTTCCAAAGTTACCTTGTTGAACAAACTTCGTGTCTCACATGACTGTGTCAACATTATATTTTTGTGATTAAAAAAATGTCAAGTTAGATTCACTGATATCTGAGAAAGTACTTCCCTTAATTATATTTATACTCACCAAAATAGTGTGATGACATAACTCAAACACATATATAATTGATTGAATTGAAACGAAATCAAAATGGAAGATAAGCATGAAACTTCACTTAAAGTTACCCAAAGGAAATTTTTCTATGTGAAAGTAATGATGATTTGATTTTGAAATGTTCACATTGCTTTTTGGAGCCTCTACAGGGATCACTTTATTTCTTTTATTGTGCTTTCTGTTAGAATTGTTATAAAGATCGTGCTACACGTACATAATAATTTACCTAATCGTTTACCTACTATCCACATCATTTGAATGGGACCTCGGTTCGCATTATTAAATTACACATGAGGCCCGCATGTTTGTGAAGGGGGTGTAAATGGTTCGGTACACCCTCCTCGATACAAACATCTTTATCCTTGTTATAAATCTCAATGACTAGTATATGCATGTTATACAAGTTAGCCTCTATTTGATTCCCATTACCTGAAAATGAAAATTGAGGGAATAATATTTTTTAGAAAAATGAGTGGTTGAAAAAGAAAGAAAAATTTTCGATTTACGTATAATAATATTTTATGGAAATTCTTTCATAGTGCTTGTTTGGTAGGGATTTTATTAATTGATTTTTTGACCGTTAGAGATAAAGAAAAGTCCTACATGTGAGAGAAGAATTCAAAAATGACGATTAAAATAGTAAAATAACGATCAAAAAATTGATTTTAATTGACTTAAAATATATATCAAACAAGCTCATAGTTTCAAGTTCGACTTTAGCACGATTGCTTCAAAGCACTTTGAATATGATTTTGAATATCCTATTTTGTTTGTTTAAGTTGACTTTGCATCACATTAAAACCATTCTCAAACTTTAACATTGCCCTACACTGATTTGAACTAAATTTAATAGGGCGCCGTTATGATTAGTTCCTTAGTCCCTATGCTCCTCTTTTTGGTATTGGTTAATCGAGTTGAACGATCGATCTTCAAGTCGATTCATTTTAAAATTCATATTAAATTATTAATCACGTAACCAAAAAATAAAAAAATAAAGTTAGTCACTAGGATTGATTGCTCTCAAGGAAAAATCGATGGAACATGATAGTTCATTTTTCTCTTGAACGAAGGATTAAAGATGAAATTGAATAATTATTTCGAGGCGTATTTTGAAATTGAATATCTATTAAAAATTAAAGTATCACCTAATTTACCTTCTTTTTGTCCATACATTTTCTTTCTAGTCTTTACAACAAAACGAGTTCTCTCCCTTGTATTATACATACCCTCTTACAAATCTTACCTCTCCATAACTCTCTTCTCAAGTCTCATCTTCATTTTATTATTCATTAATTTTTAAATAGAATTTTTCCCAAATACACAATTTCTAGAAATATTTTGGGTGGATCAATATAATCATAGTCGATTTACTTATAATATTTATGTTAAATCATGTTTTGAAAAATTGTATTATCGTATTGAGTTCATTTAACCATTGGTGACTAAAGTTCGAGTGAAATTTCAAGTTGGTAATTAACCTTTTTTCGTGATTCATTTAGTCACTAAAATTTAAAAGGCTTTCACCATTGGTCACACGGTTAGTAAAATTAACGTATAATGTGACTTGACATTTGTTAAGTGGACCAAAATCCATTATTACAATTGCCACATACGTACAAGTCGTGTTTCTCATTTATTTACCCATTAATAAAGATATTTTTCACTCTTTAAATGTTTTATTAATTTATACTTATTTTCGACTAGTATGTGAATTAATGGCAATTGATTCCCTCAACAGATGCCAGCCACATTTTACTTACGTTTATTGATCAAGTGCACAATGGTGAAATGATCGTTATAAACTTGAATTACAAATTTGAAATTTTGCACAAACTATGGTAACCATTGGTGAAATTAACTCACAGATATAAACGTATACACATTTACTACTTACTTGTTTGAGACCCATATACGGAATCTTTTATGGAAAATGCTTGTTGTATATCACTATTTACAAATTAATGATTTGACGATAAATTGAATTAAAATTGTCAGAATCTCTTCACCGGTTAAACGATCGTGCTTATATAATATGCATTAATGGCAAACAGAAATTGGGACCTTTTTTTTTTTTTTTTTTTTGTTGGTGAGATTTTGACTCGATCAAATCTTAACACATCATGTGTTGACGAACAAATTTGTAAGTTGTGATGTACATATAGCACAACCAATTTTTTATAATAGTTTAGCCAACGGATTAAACCGAATAACCTCAGTAAAATTGATTATAAGCCAAGCGTGCATGTCAAAACTACAGCAAATCCTTGTATTAAGTCTTAATAGAGCAATTTATGGTGAAAGAGAGATAAAAAGGGAGATGCCAAATTTTCTTGTGTATCCTTGAATTCTGCAAGTACAAGTCATCATCTTCATCATCAATATCATTTTTTTCAATAAAGTCATAAGTACAGAAAAAATTTAACAGAAGTTGTACCGACGCAAAATGTAAGTGGATTGTTTCTCTTTTTTTCCTCATCTTCCAATGATGTCGTACCATGTGTTGTCTGTAAGATTTTTTGGTCAAAAAGTTCTGTACTTATAACATGATTCTCATTTTTTTCCCTGTAAAAACATGATTTCAATTCTATCTGGTTTTATAATGTTGTGACTGAGTTAATTTCAACACAAACTCAATAAAATTCTACTGAATTACCATTATCAGTTGTAGGGAAAGAGGTTGATCCACTCTTAAGATTCTGTCAGCCTTATTGCCATTCTCTTCTCCTAGCTTCTTGGAATTTATATATTTTCCACAAATTCTGTTTCTTGATGACGATCTTCATTATGCAACAATAATTATATCGACAATATCTATCTTGAATTTACGATATGGTGGTTTATGTTTATATCCTTGCCTTTAGCACCAGTCGAGTGAGACCAAATTTCACTGGGGGGTAACTGCCCTCACAAGAACATTGAGTCGTCAAGTCCATTGTGCCCGTGTACCCGGATGGATTAGATAGATGAAATCATTGAGATTGTTGAATCTGTAAAAGACATTGAAGAGTATAGAAGGACACAAAGGAAAGAATGTAATAATCTAAGGGATTTACTAGAGTTACGTAATTTTTGTACATAGGAGTGTCCACGCTCTTCATATGGTGTGAGCTGCTCACATGGTGTGGGCCCACATCATGTGAGGAGTGTCGACACCCTTATATGCAAAAATTATATACAAGTAGATTTAATCTAATTAGGAGATTGAAGTTTTTTTTTGCCACTTTTAGATGTGATCGATTAGGGACCTCGATAGAGTGCTTGAAGAAACTAAAGAAGGATATTCAATCTGCCAAGAAATTGTTGAACGTGTGTCATTCAGGTACTAAAATTTACCTACTTAGGGGCATTGAATTTTCTGTAATTTTGTAATAAAATATTTGGAATTCTTGTTTCTGATTCTTTAATCTGCTCTCCTGTTTTCAGGCTACAGAAAGGCTATGATGGTTAGATTTCATTCTGTATAAGAAAAGATAAATCGAGCAATGGAAGGAATGCCGTATGATGAGCTTGGTATATCAGACGAATAGAAAGAACCGGTATGCATTACCAGCTGTTTCTTATCATCTTGAATTATGAATTTTTCTCTCTAAAACACTTGCTTGTCTGGACCATTAGTCGATGTCCTTATTTTTTGCACACAAGCTGGACTCACTTTATGTACAAGATTTGACAAACTAAACGAAGCACACAAAGTTACTGAGCCATCGTTACCAAACTAGCAAAGAATTTTTGTATCAATGTTAATTGTATATTAACTACAAGTGGCTCTATTGGACTTTTAACATTTTGATAAACACCTGAAATGTTTGTATAAATGTTGGATGTCTTCTTTACCTCTATTGTGTGTGTGTATGTGCACACACACGCGGAAATGATCTCCTAATCACCAGTATTTAACTTATGTTAAGTATCGATAACATGACACATCATTTCATCATTCAATACATGATTCACCAATTAAATGATGTGTCATATCACCGATGCTTCCATGTGTGTGTGTTCTGATGTGAGACTAGAATCAATACATAATATTATCAATTTTTTCTGTAATTAGTATACATATGAGGTAAGTTCACATAATATTGTAGATTGAATTTAATGCAGAACAGTTAGAAAAAAAAATCCTAAACCAATTAGAAAAGCAAAGAAATAAAAAGAATGAAGGACAATCATATTATAAATAGGATAAAAGTTAGTTATTTGTAATAGGAAATCTATTAAAAAAAAGATTTCTAATAGTGATAGGTTTTATTTTTTATTCTTCTTTAAAAAAAAAAAAAAGAAAGAAAAAGGATTCTAATATCTTCATTGACCATAATAGAATTTCTAATTTCTTTTAAATTAAGATTTTATTAGTTTCTTTATATTAGACTCCTTATATTAGTAAGATAATTTTGCTTATAAAGGCTTTGTACACATTTTTCAAAATTCAATTTTATTATCTGATTCTTAATTAATAAGATATTTCAGTTTTTCAATCATTGGTGGATTTCAATGATTATTTAGTGAATTCCAAATAGTTATCATGTTCATTCAAGCGAAATTCGAGCAAATACCGTTCGTGACACGAACAAGACATTTTTATTATTATCCACTTTTGTGTCTTGCATCAGAATTGTTGCTGTACAACTGAAAAGAGCCAAAAAGTGAATTGATACGCAAGATATGGAACTCACGGTCGTCTTGACGGTGGCATTATCACAAATGATAACCGAAATGCAGATAGAGCCAGTATAGAAAGGCTGGAAAATAAGCTCAGTTTACAGACTACTAAGGAACTTGAGATAGAAACTCTGGCCATTACAAAAGTTAAGGAAAAGACATGTCCTGTTCAGAGAGTATACAAAAAATTATAGATCTTCTAAACAAATTAAAACGATTAGCATAAGTTGTGAAATATGATCTCATGGGGGATTCTAAGGTGCCGAAAACTCCTGCGAAATGCAATTCCAGTCCCTAATGAACTTCTTTGTCCAATCACGCTAGAGATTATGAAAGATCCTATTATTGTTGCAAGAGGACGGGTAATTTCACCCTCGTTAACTAAGTTTCTCCTTCCCTATTTGACTAAAATTTATTGTTTGGAGCAATAAATGATGACAAGTTTTAACTTTTTCTCCATTGCAGGCATATGAAAGACAAAGTATACAACATGCCCCAAAATAGGGGAAATTTCGACTCACTTATCTATAACATCAAACTTCGCCCTTAAGAACTTAATTTTGCAGTGATGTGAAAAAAACAATTTTCAACTTCCACAAGAGATGAGGAAAATGGAATAAATTCCTTCTACCTCGGACGATGGGAACATATTGACGAGTGTTAAAAATTTATCGTCAAATAAAGATAGACGAGCAAAGAGAAGCAGTAAAAGAAGATCAAAATGCTTTCAAAAGGAAATCCAAAAAACAGAATCTTGATAGCGATTAGTGGAGGAATCCCAACTATTTTGCATCTTGTATCCTATCCAAATTCTAAAATTCAAGAGCATGCCATAACAGCCCTCTTTAACTTATCCATCGATGAGTTTAACAAGAAGCTCAAATCTAGAGAAGAGCCCATTCCTGCAATAATTAAAGTTTTGCATGAGGTATCGATTGGAGCTAAAGAGAACTCTGTAGCAACATTTTTTAGCTTGTCAATACTCGACTAGAATAAAGAAAAAATAGGATATTTAAATGGCATTCCACCACTAGTCAATTTGCTAAAAACTGAAACAATTGAAGGTAAAAAATGATACAGTAACCACTCTCTTCAATCTGTGGCTTAACCATGCAAATAAAACCATAGCCTTTGAAGCTAGCATTGTCTCACCCTTGATTAAGGTAATTGACGACAAGAAGTTAGACATGGCTTATGAGAATCTCTCTATATTGCTAATCGTTGCCTCAAATTCAAAGGGGAAACAAGAAACTGGACAACTTCCATTTATGAAAAATCTCACTAGTTTTATGAGAGAAGGGACTCCCAAAAATAGAAATGTGCAGCGTCTCTTCTTTTGAACTGGGATCAAACAATTCAAATCTCATTTTGGCTGCACTTCAATAAGGTGTGTATGGACATTTAATTGAAATTTCTAAAAATTGTACTGAAAGAGGTTAAAGAAAAGCTAAATCAATTTTACATCTAATGAGTAAGTGTGAACAAATCTGAAAACACTGTAAATAAAATGTCTATAGAAATTTGTTTTTGCATAGTCTATTCTATGTTTTCAGCATTAGTGTTTGTATACAACGATTAGTGCACATGAAAAATGCACAAGACTAGTGGCTTGAAGAATTCCTAGTTTAATTTTATGAAATTGAACTTGGAGATTAAGCTTTTTGAAAGACCATAACAAGAGAAAAAATATATCAAAACAATCCGTAAATGTCATTGAATTATTATAATCCAATCAAGTATCTTGTCTTGAAATTTAAAGAATCCAATAGGCACTTGGTCATTCCAATATACAAAATATATGAACTTGCATATATGTTCTCTTACTATGGTAGGTATGCATTTCTTTGATACTTTTGTGTACCCCACCAATTAGCAACATAGATACATTTAACATAAATTCAAATTCTATTTATACATCGTGTACCTGTTAATGTATATGGAGTTTTAATTAATAACTTAACTTTATGATGTAACTCAGACATCTATAGTCTATAGTAAAGCCTCAAATTTGTATTTTTTTTCCGTCCTTTTAATATTTTCAAGGTGTTTTTAACTGTGTTTGACTGCTTAAAAATTAAGAGGGAAAGTAGAAAATAAATTTTGACATGATTGTTTGTAACTTTGGGATCTAAGTGTTTCCATAACACTTAGTTATGAGGATTAGACAAGAACTAAGGGACAATATTGATGATTTGTACTTGAACTAGGGATATATAGAGGAACTCAAATCCTCCATGTTGTGATGTTTATTTATAATCAACCTCATCATTTGATGGAAATGAAAAGAGGCTTTTAAAACCTTTTAATATAATATCGAATCTTATGGAAAGGATCAAAGTGGTAAGAGTATTGCACGAAAGTGTTTTGGAATAAAAATTCAAGAATATTGTAGACAAGTGTGGTAACATAATATTCTAAAATTCTCAATGAGAGGATAGTTGATATAAACCCATATAGCAATAATAGCTCCTAAACTCACACAAGATTGAATCACAATCTTAAAAAAAATAAAAAATAATAAAAAAATAAAAATAATAATAATAATAATAATAATAATAATAATAATAATAATAATAATAATAAAAGAATTTCGATTTGAAACTTGACCCAATAATTTATTGAATCAAGATACCAAATTTATAAAGGAACTTGAATCCTTAATAACAAAAATTAGGAACCTTGCTATAAAATTGTTGAATGTCACAAAGATAAAATCCTTGATAAGTTCAAATTTGAGTTCAATGAAGAACAAGATAGCTTGTTTTGCATGTGAGAGGTACCTAGTTCAATTCCCCTCAACCTACTTTTTTCCTTTAATTTTTTTTAACACAATAAATAATAATTCAATAACTCTATACTATTTTATTTTCACTCACGTTAACATGAGTGTTTTGTAAATTCCTTTCTTTACATGTATGAGATATGGGGTTCGATTCCCCTCACTTCCTCCTCTTCCTTAAATTTTTTAACACAATAAATAATAACTAAACAATTTCAAATTATTAATTTTTGTTTCTAAAATAATTTCTTAAAAAAATTGTTGACTCAAATTATTATTTCATAATATACAAATTATTAATTTTTGTTTCTATAATAATTTCGTAAAAAATTCGTTGACTCGAACTATTATTTCATAATACATACTTATATTGTTAGATTTTATCGATTTATTTTGTAAAATTCAAATTTAGACAATCTAAGTACCAATTTTATTCTTTTAAGAGTTCGAAAATTACTTTTCCTTTTAGAGTAAAGAATAGATCTAAAAATCACTGTTCTAACAATTTATTGACTCAAATTATTATTTCATAATATATACTTTTATTGTTAGTTTTTATCAATTTATTTTGTAAAATTCAAATTTGTACAATCTAAGTACTAATCTTTATTCTTTTAAGAGATCGAAAAATACTTTTCTTTTTGGGGTGAAAAATAGCTCTAAAATTCATTGTTTTAAAAATTTTGTCTTTATCGTTTAATCAATACTTTATGTATAGACTTCATCTTGTCTCGCTTAAATTTATAAAAATTTGAAACTTGATCATATGTATACGATTCAAAAAATACATTTTTATTCCTTATTATTCTAGGTTGTATTGAATTATATTTTTATATGTATATGATTTTTATGTTTTAGTGTATTTATTTATTGATTGGAGATTCTTTTAATATGAATTACTTAAATATTAGTAAACAATTTCGCTTTATTGGACAGTATTGCTCGATGCTCCGCCCTAGCTCACTTGAGCAGTTGGATCCATCCTTGTGAACATCCAACGAAGTTTGTCAAGTTCATATTACAGTAGTTACAGATACATCAACTATCATAATTTCCTCACACAAAATATCAAAAATAAGCTCTCACACTTTAATCATCCAAATACCAAAGAATTATCATAAATTTGTGTTCTACGAAGACCAGCAAATAATCTAATCTCCCCAAATTACAACTAGTACTCGAGAAATCTGACAAAGAGACTAAGAGAATACGATAGAGAGAGTTCTAAATAAACGTGAAAAGGAGAGTGTAAAGTGCAAGATTGACTCCAAGGGCAAAGAGCAATCCACATGTAAGCATCTAGGGAACACGTCCAACATGTAAGTGTTGGGAATTTACTTATTATGCACAGCAGAAATAAAAACAGATTTCAATTCCCAACAAGGATCTTCTTTATGTTTAGATAGAAATTGTGATAAAAGTTCTATCTTTTTCGAGATTTGCAAACTTCTTTACTTTTCCTTTATTCCAGCAACCTTAATCTGCCACCCACAACTATCCAATTGTCTAACTTCCAATAGAATTTCACACAAAGAATAAGATTGTAGGCACCAGGGTTTTCTCTTCTTGTGCTAACAAGAATGAATTCTATATAAATTTGAAATCCTAGTCACTTATTTATATAAGCCCAAACGATTTCGCATGGCTCGGTCCAATACTTAATTAATCCATTTAATTAAATTCGATCTGTGAATTAATTAATCCAATTAATTAATTCGGACCTATAAATAAGCAATCCAATTAATTAATTTATCCAACGCTTATTAAATTAACTAATTTACAAATCACAATATTTCAGTTCTCCTTTTGTGTGCAACCCATCAGGTACCGATCACGATGTTTAACAATGTGAATTATTATTTTGATCTAATTAAAATCGATAAATTAAAACACCCTTTTAATTTATCACCAACTCATGCTCGTCGTCCCAGATTGACATCTAGCAATGTGTCAGGGCAATACATGTGAAGAAAAATGTTACGTACTATGACAAAACCAAACTTGTTTGTTTACCGTAAAACTATAATCCTTTCATCAATATGATCCAATCAATCAAGAAATATGGGAAGTGTGTCAATCCCGATTATCTATCATATCTTTCATTTCACTATTAATGCAATATAAGTCGAAGACTCCTCTTCGACTTCTGAGTACACCTTGATCAAGGATTTCGTTATCCACTTAATTGAATGAATTGTGGATCATAATCTCTTATTATCTAAGAGTGACGAATCCTCTATTAGTTATTCAAAAGCTTCATACGATTCTTGACATGCCCGAGCGATGCCGTATTAACAGCCCTTGGTAGAGCAATATCTAACACCCCCAAAATATGACTGTCTTTATATAATGCACTATGGTGACCTCAAGTCAAATGATCAATTCCACTACTGAACGTTAGAAATTAACCATTGATTGTGGATCATAATCTCTTATTATCTAAGAGTGACGAATCCTCTATTAGTTATTCAAAAGCTTCATACGATTCTTGACATGCCTGAGCGATGCCGTATTAACAGCCCTTGGTAGAGCAATATCTAACACCCCCAAAATATGACTGTCTTTATATAATGCACTATGGTGACCTCAAGTCAAATGATCAATTCCACTACTGAACGTTAGAAATTAACCATTAACACTCAGATAGTTATCCATGTGAAATCTTCCAGCGGGTCTTCAATTTTTTGTTTTATAATACGACATCCACGCTTCATTTAAGTGTCATTATACTTTAACTTATGAGATCAGCTACTTACTTCACATGTAAAAATACCGCATGAGGTGGTCTATCCGTAATAACGATATTCGTATCTCGTTATTACTTACGACCATGGATTATTTAAGATCCAATTATATGTAATTTGTATCTCATAATCCCAACTTCTTTTAATTAACAAAGTACTGAAACTTGAATTCTCAGACTCTATTGTTTAATATTATTCATCAGAATTTTAAATAAATAATAGATATTGCCAAAAATAAATGCATGAAACATATTAAAAATGTTTATAATCTAAATCGATTGAACTTAGGGTATAACACTTACAGAAAGAAGTTGCACTTTCATCATATGCTTATAGCATCTGTTTTTGTCTATTTGGACTCTAGTAATCATTGGGCCAATAGAGCGGGACAATGACAAGCAACTCTCAATAATTTCTTAGAGATAATCTTCACAAAAATCTTAAAAGTTCTCCATATGTAAATATTTAAGATACTAACGGTGGAAGGGCCAAAACTCTCTCCCCTCATTGTTGGTTTGAGTTGATCACCACTCTCGGGTGTGTAAAGAAAATGGAAGTATATTTAAGGTTAAGAAGGCCAAATTTGAAGTCAAGCAAACCAACTTAAGAGAACATAAGTGGATTACGTGAGAGTTAGAGTAAACGCCTAAAATATTCTTTGAGTGTTGTAATAAAAAGTTAATATTCGCTTAATTCCACAAACATGGAGGCAATTAAGCAACTTTTGGGCCTTAGTGAGAGTTTCTAAGGAAGCCCTTTTGAGAATAATAACAAAAAAGTCTAGCATAGGATCAATTGCGAATGGATATTGTCGACTGTATTACCTTTGGTGATTTTAATGGAAATAACCATTAGCTATTCAATCATGCTATGTTATCAGAAAATGGTTGACATACAACCTGACTGATATTCACAATGACGGCACACTTTTTTGGGACTTTTTATTCACGCAGAGCCCACGCACATGTGAGAGGATGTCAACAAAGGTGGCAAAAAAATTCTAGCAAACCAGCTTAATTCTTACCTATTACATAAAGCAAGGCTTAGTTGATGTAGTTAGTTACATTGTCAAATACATAACAAAATACATTTACAAGTAACATCAACAATATATAAGACGGAGGTGGGGAGGTTAGTTCCTCAGATATACCTATGAAAGGTTTCTTTCTTCGTACAAGATTCATGAATAACTTCTTAAACTTTACCAAGAAGTTTAGGAATTTGCCTCAAGAAATAGTCTTCAAATCCTCGAGGACGGCGGTCCTATTATTTTCTGAATTTCTTTTGAAATTTGAAAGTTTCTTGTAATTCCTATGTAGGTGGATATCATTCATAAAACATCGTCTCTTGTCAAAGTCCCAAAACATAGGATGATTCATATAAAGCCACCAAAATTGGACATCTTATATCATGCAAAAAATTCAAGAATATTGTAGACAAATGTGGTAATGTAATATTCTAGAATTCTCTATAAGAGGATAATTAATGTGAACCCATATAGTAATAGAAGCTTTGAAACTCACACAAGATTGAATTACAAAGCTAAAATCTCGATTTGAAACTTGACCCAGTAAATTATTAAATCAAGATACCGAAGCTATAAAGGAACTTGAACCCTTAATAACAAAAATTATTAACCTTGTTATAAAATTGTTGAACACTACAAAGATAAAATCCTTGAGTTCAATGAAGAACAAGAAGAAAGTAACTTTACTTTGATTTAATCTCTCAATAATAAATTGATTTACAATAAAAGAATGAGGCCATATATGTAGGCAACTCATAAAAATCCTAATTAAAACGTAAAACGTCAAGAAAATATCAAATAAATAGAGTCTTAAATGAAAAGGGGAAAATTAAACCGCCTTCAAATTTTTGTACTACGTAGCAAGAAGAATGAAAATTCTCTACTAATTCTAAACCCTAGCTGTTTACTTATATAAGCCCAAACAGGCTCGTCCCATCTCCTAACCCGGTCCAATATTTAATTAACTCATTTAATTAAATTCAGTTCATGAATTAATTAATCAAATTAATTAATTCGAGCCTACAAATAAACTCAATTAATTAATTTATCTAACACTTGTTAAATTAGTCAATTAGTAAATCACAATCTTCTAGTTCTCTTTTTATATGTGACTCATCAAGTTTCCAATCACGATGTCTAACGACGTGAATTATTATTTCGATCTAATCAAAATTGATAAATTAAAACATCATTTTAATTTATCACGAATTTACATTCGCCGTTCCAGATTGACATCTAACAATATGTCAGGATAATTATTATTATTCCCAACCACGATGCCTAACAACGTAAATTATTATTTTGATTTAATCAAAATTGATAAATTAAAATATCATTTTAATTTGTCACTAATTTACATTCGCCGTCTTATATTGACATCTAGCAATGTGTCAGGACAATACACGTGACGGAAAATATCATGTGGTATAACAAAATCAAACTTGTTCGTTCACCGTGAAATTATAATCCTTTTGTCAATATGATCCGATCAATTACGAGATATGAAAATGTATTAATCTCGATTATCGATCATATATTTCATTCCACTATTAAGTTAATATAAGTCGAAAACACTTTTTCGACTTATGAGTGCACCTGGACCAATGATTTCATTATCAACTTAATTAAATGAAATGTGAATCATAATATCTTACTATCTAAGAGTAACAAATTATCTTTTGGTCATTCAGAATCTTCATATGATTCTTAACATACTCGAACGATTCCGTATTAGTGGCACTTGGTAGAGTAACATCTAAAATCACCAAAGTATAACCATACTCATATAAGGCATTATGATGATCTCAATCAAACGACCAATTTCACTGCTAAACGTTAGAGATTAATCACTGACACTTAGATAGTTATTCATGTGGAATCTCCCAGTGGATCTCTAATGTTTTATTCTATAACAAAATATTCACATATTCATTTAAGTGTTACCATACTTTAGCTTGTGAGATCGGCTACTTACTTCAAAGTAAGAAATGCCACATATGATGGTTTATTCGTAATAACGATATTTGTATCTCGTTATTACATATAACCACGGATAATTTAAGATTCAATCATATGTAATTTGTATCTCAAAAACCAACTTCTTGTGATTAACAAATTAACAAGATTTGAATATACAGACTCCATTATTTAATTTAATTGAATATTAATTAAATAATAGACTTGTCATAAAATTACATCAACCATATATGAAAAGTGCTTATATCCAAAATTGATTGGATTTAGGGCGTAACACTTACACAATTCACATGTAAGCATCTAGGGAACACGTCCAACATGAAAGAAATCACATTTTCGATATACGCTTATAGTATCTACTCTCGGCTAATTGGACTCTGGTCATCGCTAGGCCAACAGAATGGGACAGTAACAAGCAACTCTCAATAATTTCTTAGAGATAACCTTAACCAAAATTATGAAAGTTCTCCATTCGTAAAAATTTAAGATATACCCAGGGTGGAAGGGCCAAAAGTCTCTCGTCGTTGTGGGTTTGAGTTGATCCCACTCTCGGGTTGTAAAGAAAATGGAAGTATATTTAAGGTTAAGAAGGCCAAATTTGAAGTCAAGCAAACCAACTTAAGAGAACATAAGAGGATTACGTTATAATATTCTTTGAGTGTTGTAATAATAAGTTAATATTCGCTTAATTTCGCAAACATGGAGGCAATTAAGCAAATTTTGGGCCTTAGTGAAAGTTTCTAAGAAAGCCCTTTTGAGAATAATAACAAAAAAGTCTATCAAGCATAGGATCAATTGCGAATGGATATCGTCGACTGTATTACCTTTGGTGATTTTAGTCGAAATAACCATTAGTTATTCAACCATGCTATGTTATCAGAAAATGATTGACATACAACCTAACTGATATTCACAATGGTGGCCCACTTTTTTTTGGACTTTTTTATTCACATAAGACCC
The DNA here is from genome assembly GCF_002742605.1 of Olea europaea var. sylvestris. Taxonomy (NCBI): domain Eukaryota; kingdom Viridiplantae; phylum Streptophyta; class Magnoliopsida; order Lamiales; family Oleaceae; genus Olea; species Olea europaea. The sequence goes on along the minus strand of NC_036243.1, from coordinate 24,346,134 downwards.
ACACGCATGTGAGAGGATGTCAACAAATTTGGAAAAAAATTCTGACAGACCAGCTTAATTCTTACCTATTACATATGGCAAGGCTTCGTTGAGGTAGTTAGTTACATTGTCAAATACATAACAAAATACATTTACAAGTAACATCAACAATATATAAGACAAAGGTGGGGAGGTTAGTTCCTCGGATATACCTATGAAAGGTTTCTTTCTTCGTACAAGATTCATGAATAACTTCTTAAACTTTACCAAGAAGTTTAGGAATTTGCCTCAAGAAATAGTCTTCAAATCCTTAGAGGACGGCGGTCCTATTATTTTCTGAATTTCTTTTGAAATTTGAAAGTTTCTTGTAATTCCTATGTAGGTGGATATCATTCATAAAACGTCGTCTCTTGTCAAAGCCCCAAAACAGGATGATTCATATAAAGCCACCAAAATTGGACACTTTAAATCGTTTTCAAATAAAAGAAGAGTGAATGAAACACGAATAGCCAAACTAAACGTATACAGTTTTAATCTAATCAATAGGAGAGAAACATAATGATTATCAGTACCAGGTCGAGAATTTGAAGAACGAGTTTGAGGGATGGTGGAAAGTTAAACGACGAAATATGTTATTATTTATAATATTACTTGAAGGACGTATTCGGAATTATAAAGTATTGTTGAGGAACATTATTGTCCAAAAATGTTTTTTGCACATTTAGACTTTCATATGTAGTAAGAACAGATGGGGGTAAATCTGTTTTCTCAAAATTGTTGTCCCACCAATACATTTTGACATATCTAAATATAGTATAGATG